>NW_026652278.1:69827396-69867396 GCF_009828535.3 Hylobates moloch | reverse complement strand
TTGGTCTGATGGAAGAGACCTGAGTCCCAACTGGAGAATGACTCTGATATTCTGGGTATGTGCACAGACAGCTTTGAGGAGTTTTGGAAATTTGGTTCCCTTCTAAGCTACCATTATTTCTGGGGTCTGTTTACCCCAACACCCCTAAGGGGGAGGGGGAGAATTTGTGCTTTGTCTTCTGGACCTGGGTCTATGGATCTAGGTGTGAGTGGACAGGGGTGACCCCATGATCACTCCCCCATGTGTAAGCTCCAGAGCAAGCTGTGGCCTCTGCTTGGGACAGACAATGTCCTGAGTGGTTAACTCTGGAAACCAGTGTGCCTGGGTATCAAAATGAGAGCCTGGACATCTTATCCATACATCTCACACTCCTGCTTTGTAAAATCATTGGGAAGGGGGTTGTTCCCTTCCCACCTCCATCTGCAGCTGGGGCATGACAGGGCATCCCCCAGTTGTGGTACTTATGGGGAAGTTCTTATCACTGTCTCCCTCCTATTCAGCTGGGGGCAGATTCACTTGCTAGGAGGAGCATCTGTCAGGAACCAGGCAGGAACCAGGCGGCACACTCGACAGTAACGTGCTCATCACCTGTCCCACAGGACTACAAAGGCCATTTCTCGGCTCCTGGCTGCCTCGTTCATTTACCCCAAGACTTCTGATACTTTCCAAATCTTCTTCAGGTGTCTCCTCCATGCAGATGGGAAGGCTGGTAGGAGGTTTCTGAGTCCTATAGCCCCATCTCAGGCCCCTCCAGGTGCAAACTAGGTCACATTTCTCTTTCCTTGAGACCCCAGTGGCTTCCCATATTCCTGAGACTAAAACTCAAACTCTTTACCCTGACCTACAAGTAGAGTGACCGTCATCCCAACAATATTATCAGGAGAGCGACCTTTCAGTTTCAATGCATTCTAGTCTAGATGATAAATTACATGGTCACCTTATCACACAGCCGGCTTTGTGTGTCCCCAGCCTCCTCTCCTCCAGCTAGCTCTGCTTACCTGCCTTGCTCCAGCCAGGCAGAGCAGTTCCCTGAAGCAGCCACGCTCTCACCCACCACACCACCCTCATGCACACGTTACCTCCACCTGGAAAACTCTACCCCTGTTTCTTCCCCTGCCTAATTTCTACTCAGCTCTCAGGCCTGGTTTAGATGTTCCTTTTTTCAGAGGAGTCTTCCTTTATGGCCCATCAACCTTAAGTTGGGTCCTCCCTCTCTCCTGTCATACAAATGCTTATTTCTCATAGTGCCAGAATCATCAGCTATATCTGTTTCCCCCACTAGATTGTAAGCACCATGAAGGCAGAGGTCATTGTATCTCCAGAACCTAGCATGGGGCTGTTGCCCCATAACCGTATGTTTTATGAATGAATAAATGGATGAATGAAAACACAGTGTTTCCCATAAATGCACACACACACACACACACACACACACAAATACACACCCCTCCAAGATACCAAGCCCACCACAGTCATCTCCAGGGAGATGTAATTCTGGCACAATCTGAGCCTCCCAGCAGCAAAACATGCCACTCTGAGTTGCTTACCCCATGAAGGGTTCAAACAAGGGCCATCTGTCAGGAAAGGAGACACATGGACTGAGGAATATTGCCTTGCAGGCTTCTGAACCATGACTGATTCTCATCCTCCCTCACACAGGACAGCAGCCAGATTACCTCCAACTCCAAACCACCACATTCAACACCACAGTGAACATCTCTGTATGTGTCCCATTATGGACTCATGTGAAAATTCCCCTGGAATAGAGATGTCCCAGGTAGCTGAATTGATGGGCCATTGGGGATGTATATACTTAATTGAATTAATCCCTCTTTTTTTCTTTCTTTTTTTTTCTTTTGGCTTGTACAAGTTCTAGAATTCTTGGACTGATTATCCATCTTGACAAAGGAGGCCTTGAATCAAATTTAATCTGATAAAAAAAATAAATATACCTTTCTTCTATTCTGCAATAGACTAAATGTATAGTCCCCACAAAATTCATTTTAACCCCCAAGATGATGATGTTAGAAAGTGGGGACTTTGTGAGGTGAATAGGTCCTAATGGTAGAACCCTCGTGCATAGGTTTAGTGCACTTATCAAAGAGACATCAGAGAGATCCCCTGTGCCTTCTGCCATGTGAGTTATAGTGAGAAGACAGCCATCTACTAGGAATCAGAACTTCATCAGACACCAAATCTGCCAGCACCTTGATCTTAGATTTCCCAGACTCCAGAACTGTTAGAAATAAATTTATGTTGTTTATAAGCCACCCAGTCTATGGTATTTTGTTATAGCAGCCCGAAAAGACTAAGACATATGCCAAGCACCATAGGAAATGTGCTACCTGTTATAGACACATCTTCTATGTGCCATTATCCACCCTTTAAATAAAGGCCTTAGAATGAGCTGGGCAATGGAGGTGGGAAACGTCAACCTTTGCCTACTCCTTGGCATAGGGAAGGGGAGCAAGAGAGAAAAAGGAGAGAGCTCTGGTAAAGGCTGGATCTTCTGGGTGTATAATAGCTCTCCTGGAGGCCCATGGAAAAACCCATTGTGTAGAACACTAGGTTGTGCTCCTCCAAGACCTGGGCTGGGCTTATAGCAGCAACCAGACCCTTCCCAGTCCAAGAGAGACCCACACTTCAGCCAGAAGCCACAGAGCCTATGAGATTACTGTGGAAGGGAAGCGGGGGGCAGAAGCCCAGATCAGGAAGACCCTATACTGTCTTCCTAACTAGAACTACAAAAGGCAATTACTTGGCTCATCTGCAGCCTGTCCACAGCCAGCCCAGGCCTGATGGACTCTAGTGTGGACATCAAGAAATGTAGCAGGATGATCATGTGGGTGGCATGGAGTTTCCCCTGAGCAGGAAAAAGGACGGACTGTGTCCCAGCCACAGACAGCTTCCCAAACTCCAGCAGAATGCTTTCAGACATGCAGACAGATGTACAGACAGACATGCAGATAGCTTTCCAGACAGACACGCAGGTACATGTGCAGGAAGATGTGCAATTGGGGAGGACAACTATGGGCACAGAGATGTACATCCTGTCGTATAAAGTGACTCTTCTTCCAGCCACCTCAGTCTCCTCCAGCACAGCTAGCCTCTCAGTTTATCAGCACTATTGCTGAAAGCAAAAGAGCATCAAGGGCCTTCCATTTATATCAAGGCAGAGTAACAGACTGATTCCCCTTTCCCTCCCAGCCAAAACAACTAAAACACCATACAAAATATAGGAAATCATTTTCTTATCTTTGCTTTTCTTTTTTTTTTTTTTTTTTTTTTTGACTGGGTCTCACTCTGTCACCCGGGTCACCCAGGCTGGAGTGCAGTGGCACAATCACGGCTCACTGCAACCTCCGCCTCCAAGGCTCAAGTAATCCTCCCACCTCAGCCTCCTGAGTAACTGGGATTACAGGGGTGTACCACCATGCTCAGCTAGTATTTTTGTACAGATAGGGTTTCCTGAATATTCCTTTATCTACTAAGGAAATTGAATTTGTAGTTATAAACTTCCCCACAAAGAAAAGCACACACAGACACACACACACATACACACAGAAAACTACAGGCCCAGATGACTTCTCTGGTGAATTCCACCAAACGTTGAAGGAAGAAATGACACCAATTCTACGCACTCTTCCAGAAAATCGAGGAGGAGATAATACTTCTAATCTCATTCTATGAGGCCAGCATCATTCTGATACCAAAAGGAGAAAAGTATTGACCAATATATTAATACTTCATGAACCTTGATGCAAAAATTATTAACAAAATTTTAGATAATGTAATTATTGTCTACAATCATTGTACATACTGTAATTTTAGCAAATTACAATATATAAAAATGATAATACATTATGACCAGGTTTTATTCCAGGGATTCAAGGTTGATTAACATTCAAAAATCAATTAATGTAATATACCGTATTAACAAAAGGAAGGACAAAAGCCAGCTGATTACCTTAATAGATGCAGAAAACAAATGACAAAATTCAACACCCAGTCATGATGGAAATTCTCTACAGACTAGAAATAAAAAGAACTTCCTCGACCTGATGAAGGGCCCTGTAAAGCTCACAGTTAGCATCACACTTCGTGGTGAAAGACTGAATGCTCTTCCCTTAAGATCTGGAATCAGGGCAGGGCACAGTGGTGGCTCACACCTATAATCCCAGCACTTTGGGAGGCCAGGGCAGGCGGATTACCTGAGGTCGGGAGTTCCAGACCAGCCTGGCCAACATGGTGAAAACCCATCTCTACTAAAAATACAAAAATTAGCTGGGGGTGGTGGCAGGCGCCTGTAATCCCAGCTACTCGGGAGGCTGAGACTGGAGAATCGCTTGAACTCAGGGGGTGGAGGTTGCAGTGAGCTGAGATCATGCCATTGCACTCCAGGCTGGGCAACAGAGTGAGACTCCGTCTCAAAAAAAAAATAAAAATAGGCCGGGTGCAGAGGCTCATGCCTGTAATCCCAGCACTTTGGGAGGCCAAGGTGGGCAGACCATGAGGTCAGGAGTTCGAGACCAACCTGACCAACATGATGAAACCCCATCTCTACTAAAAATACAAAAATTAGCTGGGCGTGGTGGTGTGTGCCTGTAATCCCGGCTACTGGGTAAGCCGAGGCAGGAGAATGGCTTGAACCCAGGAGGCAGAGTGAGCTGAGATCGTGCCACTGCACTCCAGCCTGGGTGACAGAGTAAGACTCCATCTCAAAAATAAATAAATAAATAAATAAAAATAATTTTTTAAAAAAACACTGTTAATGCAACAAAAAGATAAGTCATAGGTTGGGAAAATGTTTGCATATCACATATCTGATACAGGACTTGTAGCCAGAGTATATAAAGAACTCTCAAAATTCAATAATAAGAAAACAAACAACCCAATATGAAAATAATCAGCAAAAGATTGGAACAGACACTTTATGAAAAAATATTTACAAACGGCAAATGGTTATTAGAGAAATGCAAATTAAAACCTCAATGATACCACTACATACCTATTAAAATAATTAAAACGTAAAAGACTGACCATACCACGTGTTGGTGAGGATGTGGAGGAACTAGGCCTCGTACACTGACGCTAGGAATGTAAAACGATGCCATCGCCTCTAATTGGGACTCTGAGCCCGGGCGATTTCTGGTGCTGGCGCGGCTCCAAGAAGGCACCCGCATGAGCCTCAGAACCCAGCACGGTTGCTCCCAGCACCGCAGTGCGCACCGCAGGGAGGGCAAAGCTGGTGCATCCCCGCCACCACTCTTCCACCTGCTCGGTGGAGAAGGGCAGATGAGAGGGTCCAGGTCGAAATCTAGCTAGCCCTGGGCCTCCAAGCAGGAAAAGGACTACACTGAGCAGGGGGGCCAGGGCAGGCCGCAGGCAGCCTCCGCAGGAGCCTGGCCAACACCTGGGAGACCCGGGGCCACCAAAGGGCAGCAAAATCAGGGGCGCTGCTGAGACCCGGAAACCCACCACAACTCCAGGAAGGAAACCAAGGGGCCGACACAAAAAACCGGGAAGGAGGGAGAGGAGGGCATCGGAGTGCTCAGAGGAGGAGCAGCTTCCTCCTGGGCCTGGGACTGCTCTGCTCGCTCCCGCTGCCCCCTCCCTTCCCCCAGGCCCACCTCCCCACCGCTTCACCCTGCCCTCTCACCACCACCCCCTGTGCCGCGCAGCAGCCGCTGCAGGGTCCCTGCCGGCCGACTGGGGAGCAGTTCTCTGGCCTCAGTTCCCAGCCACCTCGCCCGCCCATGCACACACTTGCGCCACACCTTGCGTCCCACTTAGCCACACCCTGCCCCTGCTGCGTCCCCACTCGCATGTCAGTAGGGACATTGTTCTCTGGGCTTTTGGTTTGGGGACCCCCCGCTCTGCTTCTCCACTGTTCCCTTTGGTTTCCCAGAGAGGGGCCTGGGAGGGCTCCCCTGGCCTTAAAAGGAGCCCAAGCCCCTCTCATTCTGGCGTGCCCTACTCCACTGTCCTGGCAGCAACAGGTGTGGCCAGTGGAGTGGGACGCTTGGCCCCCAGGATGCCCCCAGCCAACTTGTGTCACACGTGGAGCTCACACCTATTTTTCTTCCTTCCCTCCTTTTGCTAGTCCCTGCACTCCTTTGCACGGCCTGCTTTGGGGTACAGAAAGGAAGGCAGGAGGGGTTTGAGCCACCTACCCTTCTTCACAGGGGCCCCAGCCCCCTTGCCCTCAGTCTGGGATTCGAGTCTCTATTGCAGTGATGCAGATGCAGGGTCACCTATTGTCCAGGTGAGGCCCAGGCTGCCTGTGGCAGCCACCTGAGGTGAGCTGGGGCCACGCCCCAACCCTACCTGCTTCCACCACTCAGCCTGTTTCTCCCTCCTCAGATGGGGTGCCAATAACAAAGAGCTCGGCCTTCGTGAGCCCCACCCCCAGGCTCCCGTTCACAAACTACCTCTAGACAGTTGTGTTTTTTGTTCAGTGTTTCATTCTTAACATCTATCATGGCTGCTGCTCCCAGCACCAAATGTCCATCCTCATTACCTCTTCTTCTGCTCACATTCCCCTCCCCCAAGATACTCTTCTCAGGCAAGAGGGGCTGCATATGTCAGGCTGCTTATGGACCACCTCATTCCCAGGGAAGATGGGCCGGGACCCTCAGATGCTGCAGCAGAGTGACAAAGGGGACTGAACTGAACATAACAGGTACAGGGGCTGCCTTCCCCGGTTCTGTCAGGGAGTGGGTAGGTCCCAGGCCAGGGACCCCCTCTGGTTTCCTATTTGCAGTTACTTGAATTTTCAAAATATCCTTTTCTGGAAAAAAAAAGATACAACCACTTTGGAAAACAACTTAACAATGTCTTTAAATGTACATCTAACAGACTGGACATGGTGGTTCACACCTGTAATCCCAGTTTCTTGGGAGGCTGAGGCAGGAGAATCTCTTGAATCCGGGAGGCAGAGGCTGCAGTGAGCCGAGATCGCACTACTGCACTCTAGCCTGGGTGACAGAGCAAGACTCCATCTCGAAAAAATAAATAAATAAATATATATAAATATATAAAATATATAATATATTATATAAATATATATAATATATAATATATAAAATATATTATATGAATATATAATATATTATATGAACATATATAATATATTATATGAAAATATATTATATGAATATATATAATATATTATATAAATATATATATATAATGATCCAGTCCACTGGTAGATATTTGATTTGCCTGAGAGAAACGAAAACTTATATTCTCACAAAGATTTGTAGATGAATGTTTATAGCAGCTTTATTTGTAATAGACAAAAACTGGGAACAACCCAAATTTCCGTCAACAGATGAATGAATAAATATGTGTGAAAAGAACAAAGTGCCAAAGACATATTTGTACACCCATGTCCAGAGCAGCATTATTCACATAGCCAAAAAGTGGCAGCACCCCAGGTGTCCACTCACAGATGAATATATATATATATATATATATATAATGAATTTTTTAGCCTTAAAAGGAAAAATTCTACACATGCCACAGAAAGTGAACCTGAAGGCCCAGACACAAAAAGACAAATACTGCATGATTCCACTTTTCTGAGAGACCTAGAGTAGTCAAATTCAGAGAGACAGAAAGTAGAATGGTGGTTGCTGGGGCTGGGGGGAAGGAGGACGGGGAGTTATTGTTTAATGGGTTTAATCAGTTTTGCAAGATGAAAAGAGTTATGTGGATAAATGGTGGCAATGATTGTACAAGCATGTGGATATATTTAAGTGTATTAGACTAGACACTTAAAATGTTAAGATGGTAAATTTTATGTTATCCGTATTTTACCACAATTAAAATTAGCCCTCCACTGGCCGGGCGCAGTGGCTCACGCCTGTAATCCCAACAGTTCGGGAAGCCGAGGCAGGTGGATCACCTAAGGTTGGGAGTTCGCAACCAGCCTGACCAACATGGAGAAAACCTGTCTCTACTAAAAATACAAAATTAGCCGGGAGTGGTGGCGCATGCCTGCAATCCCAGCTACTTGGGAGGCTGAGGCAGGAGAATCGCTTGAACCTGGGAGGCAGAGGTTGTGGTGAGCCGAGATTGTGCCATTGCACTCCAGCCTGGGCAACAAGAGCAAAACTCCGTCTCAAAAAAAAAAAAAAAAATTAGCCCTCCACGGCAGACATTTATGCTGCAAATGAGTTAGAGAAAAGTTAAGAAGTATTTTACACCAAAAAAAAATTTTTTTTGGCTGGGCGTGGTGACTCGTGCCTGTAATCCCAGCACTTTGAGAGGCCAAGGCGGGCGGATCACTTGAGATCAGGACTTCGAGACCAGCCTGGCCAACATGGTGAAACCCCACTCTACTAAAAATACAAAAATTAGCCAAGCAGTGGTGCATGCCTGTAATCCCAGCTACTTGGGAGGTTGAGGCAGGAGAATCATTTGAACCCAGGAGGCAGAGGTTGCAGGGTTGCAATGAGTGTAGATCACACCATTGCGCTCCAGCCCGGGTGAAAAAGCAAGACTCTGTCAAAAAAAAAAAAAAAAAAAATTAAATGCCAGGGGAAGAAAGAGATTTCTTACACCCTGAAAGAACTTAGACAGCTTCCTGGAGGAGGTGTCATTTGGTTGAGATTCAGGAAGGAGAGTAGGATTTACCTTGAGAACAGGAATTGGGTATCCCAGGCAAAGGACGGCTTGAGCAAAGCCCAGGAGGCTGGAGTGAACACTCTCCAGCCCACTCCAACCTCCTGGGGTCAGAGAGCTGGCATCCGAGGAACACCCTGAGTTGGGGGTATGAAGTTGAAAAGTAGACGGGACCTACCCTCGAGGGCCTCCCAGCCTCTGTTGGAGAAGAGAGACATTTGTAAACATCACTCCCAACTGAGCCAGACCCACAGCGCCACAGCTGCATCATGATGGCCACTCAGGAAGGGAGAGACTTGAGGTCAGCCCTGGACAGTCATCAAAAAATAAACATGTCCCTGGACATTCAGGAAACGCCCAGCTGAAGCTGTGTCCAGGCAGGGCTGTTTGCTTATTTGTGACTTTCCTGCTTTCCATCACCCTGTCAGCGGCCACCCTACCCCCGTCCTCACTCTGATGCCCAGTCCAGCCTGGCCTCAGTCATTGGCTTCAGAAGAAAACCAGTTCCTATGTCCAGACATGGTGGCTTATGCCTGTAATCCTAGCACTTTGGGAGGCTGAGGCAGGAGGATCACTTGAGCTCAGATTTTCAAGACCAGCTTGGGCAACATAGAGAGAACTCATCTCTTAAAAATAAAAATAAAAAGAAGAAAACCGGTTCCTGAGAAGACAGGCAGGAGAGGAAGCAGCACAGTATGTGTGGGGTCGGTGGGTGAGTGTTGTGTCAGAGTGCATTTGCACAGACATAGGTCTGGCCGTGTGTGATGGAATGCAGGTGTGTTTGCCCACATGTGCAGGCACGGGTCTGTGCGTATGTGTGTGCACACGTGGGTGTCGTACTATGGTAAGTGGGGGTCTGGATGAAGCAGTGTGGACCCTGGGCCCAGCTGGACTGGGTTGAAATCTAACTCCAACAAGTTACTTTGCCTTTCTCTGCCTCAGTTTCTACATTTGCTAAATGGGGAAAATAATATTACTGGTCTCACAGTTGTTGTAAGGATTGAAATGATTCAAGAAGGCACTTGATCAATGGTGCTGGTGCACAGAAAGTGCTTAATAAGTGTTAGCATTAACATTTGTCATGTATCCATGTGCATATGCATGAGAGAGACGGGATGTGTATGCGTGTGTGCACACATGTGGGTTATGAGTATGGACATGTGGGCAGCTTTGCAGAGACTGCATGAGCATCTCGAGGGTACATGTGCTGGGATTCTGGAAACAGCCACCACAAGCAGCCTGGTGCCCTCCCAAGGAGCCCAGGACCACCCTCACCACAGAGGAAAGCCAGTTCTTTGGGCAGCCTCCTTCCCCGCAGCCCTCTGCCCTGAGGAGGAGGCCCCAAGCGCTGGTCTGATTTCTTCTTGCTTTGGGCTGCTTAAGTCTTCTGTTGTCTTTCCATTTCCTCAGGCTGCAAGAGTGTGGAGATTTTTTTCTATCGAAGGCCAGTGACCCCCAAAAGAAATCAAGCAGGGGATATATGCAAAAATCAACTTAATCTGGGGTCTATTTTTCCTTGAAAAATAACAAAGGAACCCAACTCCTCTGCTTTTTAAATCAAGAACAGTAAGTGGCACCAATGCTTAAAAAAAAAAAGTTCTCATATTATATATTATGTGAAATTGCTTTATAAAGGGTAAAGCACTTTACAGATGTGAGGAAGTCTTATCCTTTCAGAGGCAAAGCGCACCCCACCAGGGTAAGGGAGGAGCCAGTAAAGGGGGAAAGAGAGATTAAGAGGAAAAGCCGTCAGCCTGGTACTGGGTGGTTCGTCGAAGATCCAGTCTTCAATACTGATAAACAGACAACCATGTTGAACTGCTCTGATTCACAAACCTTTAGAATTTAAATTCTAGATGGGGAGCCAGGCGCGGTGGCTCACACCTGTAATCCCAGCACTTTGGGAGGCTGAGGCAGGTGGATCACGAGGTCCGGACATTGAGACCATCCTGGCTAACACGGTGAAACCTCGTCTCTACTAAAAATACAAAAAATTAGCCGGGCGAGGTGGCAGGTGCCTGTAGTCCCAGCTACCACTGTGCTGTCCGCAGGCCACTGCAAAACATGTGTCCCTGGTCCAACCAGGGACCCGCTGACCAGGTATGTGAATTGAGCTATAGTTGGATCAGTGGTGACCCCCACAAAGGATATGTCTGTGTCCTAATCCCAGAACCTGTGAATATTACCTTCTATGGTGAAAGATGCGAATAATCAAATAACTTAAGAAGAGTTTATCCTGGTTTATCTGTGTGGGTCATAAATACAATGACAAGTGTCCTTATGAGAGGAGGCAGAGAGCAAGTGGAGACAGACAAGAAGAAAAGATGTGGACACACAGAGGAGAAGGTGATGTGAAGACAGAGGCAGAGATTGGAGTGATGCAGCCACAAGCCCAGGAATGCCAGGGCTACCAGAAACTGGAAGAGCATAGGAAAGGATTCTCCCCTAAAGCTGCTGGAAGGAGTAGAACCGGGCTGACACCTTCATTTCAGACTTCTAGCCTCCAGAACTGTAAGAGAATAAATTTCTGTTGTTTTAAGCCTCCCAATTTGTGGCAATTTGTTACAGCAACCACAGGAAGATAACACCAGGGGAAATTAGTGAATTTGTCTAAATCTGGGAATAATGATCACTCCTCTCTCCTAGAGGTTTTATTGAGGATAAAATAAGGAATGCACAGGCCAGACATGGTGGCTCACAGCTATAATCCCAGCGCCTTGGGAGGCCAAAGTGGGAGGATGACTTGAGCCCAGGAATTCAAGACCAGCCTGGGCAACATAGTGACACCCCATCTCTACAAAAAAATTTTTTAAGTAACCAGACCTGTTGGTATGCCCCTGTGGTCCCAGCTACTCGGGAGGCTTGAGCTCAGGAGTTTGAGGCTGCAGTGAGCTATGATCACACCACTGCACTCAAGCCTGGGCAACAGAGCAAGAGACCCTGTCTCTAAAAAAAAAAAAAAAGAAAGAAAAAAAGATTTTCATTCCTGAAGGGACTTGGGGGAAAACCAAAAGAAAAAGAAAAAAACGTTAGATAGGCAGATGAATGTACAGTTAGCTGTGGAGCTCGGAGGTCCTGTTTGAAGATTCAGCGAGGCAATGTTGACCCTTCAGTGTGTCCCAGCATGCTATATGCTGGGGATTCATGGTGAGCAGAACTCAGTATCTGCATCACAACGAGAGTTTTGAGCTTTATGTCTGCCTCTGAGGCCTCACAGCCTGAGTCTCAGCCTTCCTCACCTCCTGACTCCTGGCAACAGTCTAGAGTTGCCCAGTTTCCTTGTCTCTAAATGTCCACCAATATCCATTCTACCCGTTTCTTCCTTTTAGGAACCACAACTGCTGAACTCAGCAGGACTTACTGCTATCCAACTAGAGACTTCATTTCCCAGCCTCCCTTGCAACTGGGGGAGGGGTGGCCATCTAAGTAAGTCCTGACCAATGGGGTGTGAGAGGAAGTGATGACGCTCTTGAAAGGAAGCTGCTTGGGGGCCTCTGCCAGAAATCTCCAAGGTGGATGGGGGAGAAGCCCTTCTAGCCTCGCAGATGAAGGGGGTCTAGTGCTGTGCTGCCAGATACTGGAGATACTAGCCACGTGTGGCTACTTAAATTAATAAAAGTTAAATAAAATTTAAGCTCTTCCTTTCGCCGCCATCATGGTGTGTGAAGTTGACTGTTTCTCGCCATGTCTTCTCACAAGACTTTTCAGGGTCAGGTGATTCCTGGCCAAGAAACAAAAGCAAAATCGTCCCATTCCCCAGTGGATTCAGATGAAAACTGGTAATAAAATCAGGCACAACTCCGAGAGGAGACATTGGAGAAGAACCAAGCAAGGCCTGCAAGGAATTGCACATGAGATGGCACACATATTAATGCTGGATCAAGGTCACTATCTTACACTATCACGCTGACAAGGTCACCGCTATCTAGACAGTCAGACATGTTTGACTGGGAAAATGTGTTTTCTCTTTGTTCAGAAATAAGTATGTGAAACCCTTTTGTTTGAATAAATAAATCTATAGTAAAATTTAAATAAAATGTAAACCTCAATTTCTCAGTCACATTGGCCACGTTTTAAGTGCTCACTGGACATGTGGCTAATGGCTGCTGTACTGGACAGCCAGATAGAGAACATTTCCATCATCACAGAAGGTTCTATTGGACAGCACTGTCCTAGAGAATGTACAACAGCAAGAAAGAAGGAGGCTGGGTTCCTGGACAAATTTGAGGAGCAGCCTTCCCTGCTCCAACTGCCTATCATTTTATATTTTTACTCTCTTGAAAAGAGGGAAATAAACCCTCTATCAATGCAGCCAAGCCAATATCCTAACAAATACTTCCAAAAAAATTTGACTGGGTGTGGTGACTCAAACGCCTGTAATCCCAGTACTTTGGGAGGCCGAGGCGGGCGGATCACAAGGTCAGGAGATCGAGACCATCCTGGCTAACAATGTGAAACCCCGTCTCTACTAAAACTACAACAAATTAGCCGGGCGTGGTGGCAGGCGTCTGTAGTCCCAGCTACTCGGGAGGCTGAGGCAGGAGAATGGCATGAATCCAGGTGGAGCTTGCAGTGAGCCGAGATCGCGCCACTGCACCCCAGCCTGGGTGACAGAGCGAGACTCCATCTCAAAAAAAAAAAAAAGATAATTCAAACTGTGAGAAACTCTTCCTAACAAACAATCCATTTCTTTAACAAATCAACCTCAAGAAGAAGAAAAAAATAGAGGAGAAACTTATAGTTTGAAAAAGAGATATATTAACTAACAATGTGAGGGCCTTATTTAGATCCTCATTCATACATACTAGATTTTTGTTCAAGAATTGTTTATGAAATATTTGGAAATTTGGACAATGCCTGAATATTTGATTATCTTAAGTGCTATTAGTTCTTTTAGGCATAACAATATTTTCAGATAAAATGACATAATGTGCAGGATTTACTCAATATAATCTGGGAAGGGAGAAATGAGCGGGGATGTGGATTAAAAAAGGTTGTCCAAGAGTTGATCCTTGTTGAAGCTGGGCAATAAATACACAGGGATTTATTATACTATTCTCTTTCTGTCTTGAAATTGGAAAACTTCTTTCTGACTTTTTTTAAAAAGAATCCTTTGGCATCTGTATCTATTTGAAATTTTCTAAAAAAAAATTTTTTTTATTTTGAGACAGAGTCACACCCTGTCACCCAGATTGGAGTGCAGTGGCGTGATCTTGGCTCACTGCAATCTCTGCCTCCCAGGTTCAAGTAATTCTTCTGCCTCAGCCTCCCTAGTAGCTGGGATTACAGGCACCCGCTACCATGCTCAGCTAATTATTGTATTTTTAGTAGAGACCAGGTTTCACCATGTTAGCCAGGCTTGTCTCAAACTCCTGACCTCAGCTGATCTGCCCACCTTGGCTTCCCAAAGTCCTGGGATTACAGGCATGAGCCACCACACCCAGTCAAATTTTCTAAAATAATTCAAAAAAAATGTAATTCATCACTGGCTCAGAGTGGTGGATCACACCTATAATCCCAGCACTTTGGGAGGCTGAGGCATGCAGATCACTTGAGCTCAGGAGTTCAACACCAGCCTGGGCAACATGCAAAATCCCCTCTCTACAAAAAAGTACGAAACCTAGCCTGGCATGATGGCACACACCTGTAGTCCATCTACTCAGGAGGCTGAGGTGGAGGATCGTTTGACCCTGGGAGGTGGAGGTTGCAGCGAGCCCAGATTACACCACTGTACTCCAGCCTGGGCAACAGAGCCAGATCCTCTCGAAAAATTAAAAATTATGTATATATAATTCACCACATATAAAATTTCAGAGCACAACTCAAGACAACTGAATCAAGGCAGATTTCCATGCCTGCTTTCCCCCACCACCCCTCAGCACCACCTCCCCATGCTGCAGTCAGGCCACTACTCCTATCCCTTTCCTGTGGTGATTTTATTTCAAGGACCTCAATAGCTTTCCCTGTCACCGGGTCTTTTTGTTGTTGTCGTTTTAATAACTGCTCAGTGAGATATAATCCACATATCATATGATTCTCCCATTTAAAGTATACAATTCAGTGGTTCTTGGAGTAGTCACAGAAATGTGCAATCCTTACCACCGTCAATTTTTTTTTTTTTTTTTTTGATACGGAATCTCGCTCTGTCGCCAAGGCTGGAGTGCAGTGGCTCAATCTCATCTCACTGAAACCTCCACCGCCTGGGTTCCAGCAATTCTCCTGCCTCAGCCTCCTGAGTAGCTGGGATTACAGGCATGCGCCACCATATGCAGCTAATTTTTGTATTATTAGTAGAGACAGGGTTTCGCGATGTTGGCCAGGCTGGTCTTGAACTCCTGACCTCAGGTGATCCACCGGTCTCTGCCTCCCAAAGTGCTGGGAGGCGTGAGCCACCACACCCAGCCCACCATCAATTTTAGAATATTGCCACAGTCTTTATCAGACACACACTCCGAAAGTTCTTAATACCTTCCAAACTTACACAAAAGGAGTTGGAGTCTTGATCCTTTCTCTCCCAGGAGACCTCTCTGCCTTCAATGCCAGTTTTCTTGCAATGATACACATTCCATGTACCATCCACCTTACATACATACAGTAATGTCCCCTCACTGGTCACCCTACCACAGAATAATGAATGATGGCCTTCCAGGCGCAGGCCCAGCATGAGCAAAGGCCTGGAGGCATGAAGCTATGAGTGCAGGGGATCTCCAAGAACCTGAAGTCATTCCAAGGTGAAAGAGGGAGGAAGCAGGAGATGGAGAAATCCTAGCTGGCCAAGGATACTGGAGCCAAGCAAGCCCACAACACTGTAGGGGTTGCAGGTACCCCTTCCCAGGGAGGTGGAGCCACTCCCCTCAGGAGGAAAGCCCCGTGCCACCGGCACCCTTTTCCTGTCCTCGGCCCCTCTCCAGAGGCCCACACGTCACACAGGCCCAGCAGCCACACCTTTTAAAGCAGGAGTTCTCTTTATTCAAAGAAAAGAGATGTTTTCACTGCGGCAGGCCAGCTAGGAGCCCCTCTCCTTCCCATCCTCCCTTCTCAGGGAATCAATCTTCTTAAACCTCATCTTCCTAGAGACCATCTGGAGAAAACCGTTCAGGAAACTCAGCCGGGTACTAAGCCCACAGCTCCCATCCATCTTGCCCTGTCAGAGCCCAGCACTGGGGCCTTAAAGAATCCTTATAGCTGGGGCTGCCACAAGGTTCCTGGCCACAGGAGCAGGCCCTACTTGTGCTCACAGCTGTACCTTCCAGACATCTGCCCCCCGCCCCACCCCCCTTGCCTCTGAACCCCTGGTCCTGCTCTGCTGGTGTCCCTCAGCTGTAACATCCAGAGAAGTCATGTGGTAGAGTGTGGAACCCGGCCCTGTTGTGTCACTTCGGCCAAGTAAACTGACCTCCCTGAGTCTTGTCCCAATCAGTAAAATTGGGATTGATAACACCCTCCTTGAGAAGCTGTGGTAAGGATTAAATGAGATAATGGAATTTAAAATGATTCTCCTAATTCGAAAATTAGCCAGGCATAGTGGCAGGTGCCTGTAATCCCAGCTACTTGGGAGGCTGAGGCAGGAGAATCGCTTGAACCTGGGAGGCAGAGGTTGCAGTGAGCCGAGATCGCACCACAGCACAGCCTGGGTGACGAGAGTGAAACTCTGTCTCAGAAAAATAAATAAATAAGCCAGGTGCGGTGGCTCACGCCTGTAATCCCAGGACTTTGGGAGGCCAAGGCGGGCGGATCACCTGAGGTCATGAGTTCAAGCCAGCCTGACCAACATGGTGAACCTCCATCTCTACTAAAAATACAAAATTAGCCGGGCGTGTTGGTGCATGCCTGTAATCCCAGATACTCGGGAGGCTGAGGCAGGAGAATCGCTTGAACCTGGGAGGCAGAGGTTGCAGTGAGCCGAGATCGTTGCCATAGCACTGCAGCCTGGGCAACAAGAGTGAAACTCCATCTCTAAATAAATAAAATAAAATAAAATAAAATGATTCTCCTTGTTTATTCTGCTCCAGCCACCCTGGCGTTGTTGTTCTCAAATTCACCAGCCATCCTCCCACCTCAGGGCCTAGGCACTTGCCATTCCCTGTGCCTGGAAACTCCCTGGATGGCTAGCCACGGCACCTATGTTACCTCCTCGGAGAGGCCTCCCTGATCAGACTATCTACAATAGATCCCTCCTCCTTCAGGCCCATCCTTTCCTCTCCCTTACTCTGCTTTAACGTTCTTCAAAGTTCCTAATGCTACCTGACACGTTACAGAGTGATGTGCTGTTGCCTGCCCATCCTCTCCACTGGAATGTCAGTTCAGTGAGGGCAGGGACCTCGTCTGTGTTGTTCCCTGCCATAGCCCTAGTGCTAGGACAGTGCCAGGCACATAATAGATGTTCAGCAGATATTTAACGAATGAAAGAATAAGTGACTGCCTGCATGAACAAGTCACCTTGCACAGTGCCTGGACCATCACAGTGGCTCAGCAAATAGGAGTTTTTTGTTTGTGTGTTTGAGACAGAGTGTTACTCTGTCACCCAGGCTGGAGTGCAGTGGTGCAATCTCGGCTCACTGCAATCTCCGCCTCCCGAGTTCAAGCAATTCTCCTGCCTCAGCCTCCTAAGTAGCTAGGATTACAGACGCCTGCCACCAAGCCCTGCTAATTTTTGTATTTTTTGTAAAGACAGGGTTCACCATGTTGGCCAGGCTGGTCTTGAACTCCTGACCTCAAGTGATCTGCCCACCTCGGCTCTCAAAATGCTGGGATTACAGGCATAAGCTACCGCACTCGTCCAGCAAATAGTTTTATTTCTAATTTGGAGGTGCTGAGAGAGGCACAGAGCGGGCTTGGACTGGGCTTCTGGGAACAGGTGGAGCTGAAAAGAAGAACTTAGATGAGACCCAATGCTACCCACAGCCTGTTCTGAGGTCAAACACCACAGGCCATGACATTTAGTTAAAAGCGGAGCTTCGCCGTCAGAGAACTCCCTGGCCTGAGTGGGGCCTCCAGCCCTGCCATTGCAAGCCCTGCTCTCTAATGTCCAATGAGCTGGGTCAGAATAGGTAAGGGGATTGGGATGGACCTGTTCCTGAGACTGGACAGACTCCTCCACCCTCACCTGGGCAAGGTGCCCAGCTGGCCCCAGCAATGGGATTGATAAGAGGCTCTCTGTCTCTGCTGCCTGACTAGTCACCAGGACAGAGTTTGCAGTAGACCTCTAGGCTGGGTACAGAATGAGATTAGGCCCCAGCCAGAGGAACTACAGGACAAGGTCATGAGTCTGTAGCCCTGAACTCTGCCACTGAGGCCTGGCATATCCCAATTCAGAACAAGATGGGCTCCAGCATTATGGAAGAAAGCCCAGGTTCATCCCCTTAACTGTGTAACTTCTGGCAAATCACTCAAACTCTCTGAGCCTCAGTTTCCCCACCTGTCAGGGGGAAATAACAATATCAACTGTAAGATGTTGATGGGATGATTATTAAGAATAATAATAGTTACCACTTACTAGCTCTTTGCTATGTGTGTTTGGCGGCAGGGGTTGTTACAGTATCTCATTTGATCCTCAAAAACTCCCTAATGTTAGATGCTTCTATTCTGGTTTTTTGTTTGATTGGTTGGTTTTTTTTTTTTTTTTAGATGGAGTCTGGCTCTGTTACCCAGGCTGGAGCACAGTGGCACCATCTTGCCTCACTACAACCTCTGCCTCCCAGGTTCAAGTGATTCTCCTGCCTCAGCCTCCCAAGTAGCTGGGATTACAGATTCGTGCTACCACGCCCAGCTAATTTTTTGTACTTTTTAGTAGAGACTGGGTTTCACCATGCTGGCCAGGCTGGTCTTTAACTCCTGAGCTCAGGCGATCCACCTGCTTCAGCCTCCCAAAGTGCTGGGATTACAGGCGTGAGCCACCGCACTGGCCCTATTTTGTTTTTAAAGATGAGGAAATCAAGCTTCAGAGAGGGTAGTGATCAGCCCAGAGACACGCAGCTCAGAAGAATCAGAGCAAAACTGGACTCACGTCTGCGGGTTGCAAAGCCCTGTGTTAACCACCATCTAGAAAATGTACTAAAACCCCAGCACCTGGCCAGGCACAACCAGACCCCAAATAAATGGGAATATTTTTCTCCTTCCCTGAGCTTCAGGTCTGGGGGCAGGTGAGCACGGCTGTAAGGACTGGAGGGACAAGGAGCCAGGTGGCCCTTACACTGGGTTGAGGCCACAGCAACGGCCCCACCCTAGCCCCAGCCAAGCACAAGCAGCCTGGGCTGGTTTTCCCGGTCTTGACACCTCCTCCCTGGCCAGGGCAGGCTGGGGTCACCCGAGTAGAGGAAGTTCAGCCAGGTCAGCCTGCTGCTTCCTCACAGATTTCCACTCACCTTTTGGCCAGGAATTCCCCGGAGCCCCTGCCCAGGGCCTGCGAGGTTACACCACCATCTGAGCTGCTCCCTCAAAAGCGGACAGCCTAATTCACGCATGACCCACACCAATAAATCAGGGAGGGGTAGGGGGTGGGGATATTCATAAATCCATATCAAACAGTCCCCAAATTATGACAGATGACATGGCAGTCATAAAATTGCACAAGCAAAACTCACCAAGTCATTAATTTCATGGCCGTAGAAAATAAACAGACACATTTTTTCGCGGCCCTAATAAATTTTTAAAAACTCAAAGAATGGTCCATCTGCTTCGAATAATTTTTAATTTCCTATTCTGTCTCATTCCCATTAGCTATTCCACTGAGATATTTGCTAAATTCTTTCATTTACCTCCTCCCATCTGTATTCAATTACCCTATTCCCAAATAGAGTGAGTTTTTGTTTCTCCTATGCGCGGGACAAAATACCCCCACCTGTACCTTAAAGCAAATGTTATGTGTGTTTTATTATCTGTTAGACCGTATGAGTCATTCTAACTCGATTGCCTGTGCGGAAAGGCTTGGAGAGCAATGTGATTTTGATGTTTTCTGGCTTGGTTGGAAAACACCTGCCCGATTCTCAAAGCTAATCTATTAACGTGGTAAATGCTGCAGCAGATGTTCCTGAGTGAGCGAGGGGCTGCGCCAGGCTACGACCGGGCCTGACGTGTCGGGTGCACTGTGGAAATGTTCGAAGATCAGAGGCCAGCAGCGCCACTGGGGGCCGAGCTGTCACGAAGTCACATTTTCCGCTGGCCCCTGGGCTCTGGCTGCCTGGAGGCTCCCCGCTGCCTCCATGGGCTCTCAGCAGCCACTTGAGCTGGAAGGATATTTCAAGGTCATCTGGTCCACCCCACCCCCATGTTTTACAGAACACAGACTGAGGCCCAGAGAGGAGGTATGCCTTGCCCAGAGTTACACAGCATACTGAAAAAGGAGAACACCCCTAGAGGTCAGAGGTGGGAACAGAAAGCTGAGACTTGTTTTATGGAGCTGAGATGGAGGGAGGAAGAGGAAGAGAATTCTATGGGCAGTTCCTTCCCCTAATGCCCTCTACCCAGCAAACAAGATCATTTAGAGATTTTCAATCTGAAATTCTCCAAGCCCATCTTTCCTCATTCTGCAGGAGTTGGGCCAGGCCTGTGAGAGAACACAGAACCAAGAATCAGCCAAGGAGCCAACGGCTTGCCCAGGGTTAGGTTGGTTTCAACACTGTATGCCCTGGCAGATGCAACGCTCCTTTTGCAAAGCCCCAGGAACACGGGCTTCCAGGCTGAGCTGCAAACCTTAGAAGGAATCATGGTCTCCAATGCTACACATGGCAGGATCCATGTAGCTGCACTATGAGTGCCCACACCCCCTCAGTCCTCAATATTTCCATACACACTGGTGGCTTCATACTATGGGTGCCTACAGTACTGCCTGAGAGCTCCCTCTGGCCTGGGATCATGTTCAGTCAACCCTCAGGACAAGCTAGAGGTGCTAGGGACTTGATGCCCACAAAGCAGCCCTAAAACAATGACGAATGGGAGTTGGAGTATAAATACCCCAGCTCCCTCACCTCATGGATGGGACAATTCTGAGACATGTCCTACATCAGTGGTTCTCAGAGATGATTTTGGACTCCTGGGGACATTTGGCAATATCTGAGACATTTTGGTTGAGTCGTTGCTATTGGCATCCAGTGGGTAGAGGTCAAGATGCTGCTAAACTTCCTGCTGTACACATGACAGCCCCCTGTAACACAGAATGATCCAGCCCAGGCCGGATACAGTGGCTCATGCCAGTAATCCTAAAGCTTTGGGAGGGCAAGTCAGGTGAATCGCTTGAGGCCAGGAATTCGAGACCAGCCTGGCCAACATGATGAAACCTCATCTCTACTAAAAATACGAAAATTAGCCAGGCATGGTGGCACACACCTGTAATCCCAGCTACTTGGGATGCCAAGGCACAAGAGTTGCTTGAACCCAGGAGGTAAATTTGCAGTGAGCTGAGATCACTGCACTCCAGCCTGGGCGACAGAGCAAGACTCTGTCTCCAAGACATTTGGCCCAAAATCTCAGTAGGGCCAAGGTTGAGAAGCCCTGTTCTATACCCTCTCCCAGGGGGACTGAGCCTCAGAGGCCCACAGTGATGCCCTGCTCATTTAGGCACACTCTCCTGATTTCCTCCCACCCCCCACCCAGCTCACTTCCCCACTGCCCTACCAGTGTCTCCTGGGCCCACATCCCACACAACTATTTTCCCTCAAATCTTCATCTCAGGGTCTGCTTCCTGGGGGACCCAACCTAAGATCATCCATTACTACAGTCATGGTGACAATCTTAGAAGGGTCTCTAAAGCCTGGGTTTCTATTTCAGCTATCTAGACTCTAAATACACATGTTCAGCCCCAGTAGCACTGACATTGATGGGGCCACTTGAGGACATACACATGGGGGCGTGGCAGACCAACTTAGGCAGAAGGCCCTTTGTCCTCTGAAGGACTGGCTGATTGGAGCTGTGGTCACCCTACACAGTGATGTAAGACTAGAGTCCAGATTCAATGCAGTCCCTATCAGAGCCCCAGCTGATCTCTTCATAGAAATTGACAAGCTGATTTTAAAGTTCATATGGAATTGCAAGGGACTCAAAATAACCAAAACAATCTTAAAAAAGAACAAAGTAGGAGGACTCACACTTTTGATTTCAAAACTTGCTACAAAGCAAGAGTAATCAAGATAGTTTGGTACTGGCACAAAAATAGGCATATAAGTCAATGGACTACACAAATGAACTCAAAATGGATCAAAGACCTAAATGTAAGGGCTAAACTGTAAAACTCTTGGAAGAAAACATAGAGTTTTTTGTTTAATTTTGTTTTGTTTTCTGAGACAGGGTCTTGCTCTGTCACCCAGGCTAGAGTGCAGTGGCTCAATCTAGACTCACTGCACCCCCTTGACCTCCCAGGCTCAAATGATCCTCCCACCCCAGCCTCCCAAGTAGCTGGGACCACAGGCATGTGCCACCCTGCCTGGCTAATTATTTAATCTTTATAAACTTGGATTTGGCAAAGGATTCTCAGACATGACCCCAAAATCATGAGCAGCAAAAGAAACAAAATGATAAATTGAACTTTAAACTTTTATGCCTGTAGGACATCAACAATAAAGTGAAAATGCAACCCACCGAAAGGGAGAAAATATTGTAAATCATATATCTGATAAAAGACCTCATATATTTTGAAGCTATATTATTGGGTATCCATGAAGTTAGAATTATAATTTTCTCCTGATGAATTTAAATTTTGTTACTCACCCTCTATATTTCTTTTTTTAATTAATTAATTTTTTTTTTTAGAGACAGAGTCTTGCTTTGTCACTCAGGCTGGAGTGCAGTGGCCCAGTCTTGGCTCACTACAGCCTCCAATTATTGGGCTCAAGTGGTCCTCCAACCTCAGCTTCCCAAGTTGCTGGGACCACAGGCACATGCCACCTTGCCTGGATTTTTTTTTTTTTTTTTTGTAGGGACAAGGTTTTGCCATGTTGTCGAGGCTAGTCTTGAACTCCTGGCCTCAAGCGATCCTCCTGCCTCAGCCTCCCAAAATGCTGGGATTATAGGCAGGAGCACCACATCAGGCCAACCCTCTGTATCTCTAGTAACACCTTTTTGCGCTAAAGTCTATTTAGTCTATACTGATATGTCTATGCTGATTTTCTTTTGGTCAGTAGTTTTCAGGTTTTTTGTCTTTTTGTTTTTTACTGTTTTACTTAGAATTTTTTAATCTGTCCTCATGTTTTAGATGCATCTCATGTAAGCAGCGTTTAGCTAGTCTCTTTTTTAACCCAGTCTGATAGTCTATGCCTTTTAATTGGAGAGTTCAGTCTATATTTCTAGAGATTACAAATGTATTTGGCTTTATTTTTTCTTTCTTTCTTTTTGTTTTTAGATGGAGTTTCACTCTTACTGCCCAGGCTGGAGTGCAATGGCGCAATCTTTGTTTACTGCCACCTCCACCTTGCAGGTTCAAGCAATTCTCCTGCCTCAGCCTCTCAAGTAACTGGGATTACAGGCATGCACCACCACTCCCAGCTAATTTTGTATTTTTAGTAGAGATGGGATTTCACTGTGTCAGTCAGGCTAGTCTCAAACTCCTGACAGGTGATCCACCCATCTCGGTCTCCCAAAGTGCTGGGATTTCAGGCATGAGCCACCGCACCCAGCCTGACTTTATTTCTATGATCTTATTTTGTGGTATTTTGGGGGTTGGTTTGGGTTTGGGGTTTGGGGTTTGGGGTTTTGTTTGTTTTTGGGTTGGAGTTTCACTCTTGTTGCCCAGGCTGGAGTGCAATGGGGCGATCTCGTCTCACTGCAACTTCCACCTCCCAGGTTCAAGCAATTCTCCTGCTTCAGCCTTCCAAGTAGCTAGGATTACAGGTGTGCACCAACATGCCTGGCTAATTTTTGTATTTTTAGTAGAGATGGGGTTTTGCCATGTTGGCCAGGCTGGTCTCAAACTCCTGACCTCAGGTGATCTGCCCACCTCAGCCTCCCAAAGTGCTGGGAGTACAGGCATGAGCCACCGTGCCTGGAAGGTTTTGGGTTTTGTCCTGCTTTCTACAGATTTCTTTTCTTCTTCTTTGTTGCATTATTTTGAATTGATTCAGGTTTCACACTTATTCCATTTTTTCCCCCATTTGCTAGTTTGGAAGACAGGCATTCTATTTCTTGTTTTTTTATTGTTGACTCTTGTCATTTTATTTCATTTTTTTGAGATGGAGTGTTGCTGTCACCCAGGCTGGAGTGCAATGGTGTGATCTCCGCTCACTGCAACCTCTGCCTCCCAGGTTCAAGCAATTCTGCCTCAGCCTCCCAAGTAGCTGGGATTACAGGCATGTGCCACCACACTCAGCTAATTTTTGTACCTTTTTTAGTAGAGACTGGGTTTGCCATGTTGGCAAGGCTAGTTTTGAAGTCCTGACCTCAGGTGATCTGCCCATCTTGGCCTCCCAAAGTGCTGGGATTACAGGCCTGAGCCACCGTGCCCAGCCAACTCTTCAAATTTTAAAATGATTAGTGAACTTAACATAATGTAATATTAACCAATATTGTACCCTTCTCCTGGACAACGCAGGGCACTTTGAACACTTTACTTCCATTCACATCAGGCCCAGCCTTTTAGCTTCATCTCTTGCTTAACCCCATGGAACAGACATTCTTTTGGATAGTAAGGGTGTTTATTTAGTTTCACCCATATTTTTATTATTTTCTCAATTCATCTTTTTTTTAATACTTCAGTCTTTCTCCCTGAGATCATTTTTCTTCTCTTCATGTTCATTCTTCAGAAATTCCTTTGGGGGAGCATGGGGTCTGTTGTACATAAATTTTCTCAGTTTTAGCGTAAATGAAAATGTCTTTATTTCCAAACTTAGTCTTGTTTTTTGCATTTGCTATTGAGATATAATTCACATACCATAAAATTCACCCTTTGAAAGCATATAATTCAGTGGTTTTAGTATGTTTATAAGGTTTTGCAAACACCAGAACCTTTCATCACTCAAAAAAGAAACTTCATGCCCATTAGCAGTCAATCCCTATTCCCCTCCAATACCCCTGGCCCCTGGCAGCTACTAATTTACTCTCAGTCCCTATGGATTTGCCTATTCTGGACATTTCATAAATGAAATCATACAACATGTGGCCTTTGTATCTTTCAATTAGCATGGTTTCAAGGTTCATCTATGTTGTAGCATGAATTAGAATTTTATTCCTTTTCATGACAAGTAATACTCTATTGTATAGCTATACCACTTTTTTTTTTTTTTTCAACAGGTTTTCATTCTGTCACCCAAGCTGGAGTGCAGTGGTGCAGTCATAGCTCACTGCAGCCTCGACTTCCTGGGCTCCAGCAATGTTCCCGCCTCAGCCTCCTGAGTAGCTAGGACCACAGGTGCATACCACCACGCCTGGCTAATTTTTGTGTTTTTTGTAGAGACAGGGTTTCGACATGTTGCCCAGGCTGGTCTCAAACCCCTGAGCTCAAGCAATCCACCTGCCTCAGCCTCCCAAAGTGCTGGGATTATAGGTGTGAGCCACCTCACCCAGCCACTATGCCACATTTTATTTATTCGTTCATTAGTTCATGTACGTTTCAGTTGTTTTTGTTTTGTTTTGTTTTGTTTTGTTTTTTGAGACAGTGTCTTGCTGTGTCACCTAGGCCGGAGTGCAGTGGTGTGATCACAGCTCACTGCAGCCTTGATGTCCCTAGCTCAAGCGATCCCCTCCACCTCAGCTTCCCAAGTGGCTGGGACCACAGGCACATGCCACCACACCTGGCTAATTAAAAAAAAAAAAATGTAGAGATGGAGTCTCTCTATACTGGCCAGGTTGGTCTCAAACTCCTGGGCTCAAGCGCTTTTCCTGCCTCACCCTCCCTGATATGCTTTGGCTGTGTCCCCACCCAAATCTCATCTTGAATTGTAGCTCCCTTAGTTCCCACATGTTGTGGGAGGGACCTGGTGGGAGATAATTGAATCATGAGGGCGGTTTTCCCCATACTGCTCTCATGATAGTGCATAAGTCTCATGTGATCTGATAGGTTTTTTGTTTGTTTCTGTTTTGTTTTGTTTTGTTTTGTTTTGAGACAGGGTCTCGCTCTGTCACCCAGGCTGGAGTGCAGTGATGTGATCTCAGCTCATTGCAACCTCTGCCTCCCAGGTACAAGCAATTCTCCTGTCTCAGCCTTCCAAGTAGCTGAGACTACAGGCACACACCACCACGCGTGGCTAATTTTTGTATTTTTAGTAGAGATGGGATTTCACCATATTGGCCGGGCTGGTCTCGAACTCCTGACCTCAGGTGATCCACCCACCTCGGCCTCCCAAAGTGCTGGGATTACAGGCGTGAGCCACCACATCCAGCCATTCTGATGATTTTATAAGGGAAACCCCTTGCACTTGGCTCTCATTTCCCTCTTTGTCTGCCACCATATAAGATGTGCCTTTTGCCTTCAACCATGATTGTGAGGCCTCCCAGCCATGTGGAACTGTGAGTCGATTAAACTTCTTTCCTTTATACATTAGCAAGTCTCACCAGGCAGAGTGGCTCATGCCTGTAATCCCAGTAATTTGAGAGGCCAAGGCGGGCAGATCACCTGAGGTCAGGAGTTTGAGACCAGCCTGGCCAACGTGGTGAAACCCCGTCTCTACTGAAAATACAAAAAAAAAATCAGGTATGGTGGTGGATGCCTGTAATCCCAGCTACTTGGGAGGCTGAGGCAGGAGAATTGCTTGAACCCAGGAGCCAGAGGTTGCAGTGAGTGGAGATGGTGCCACTGCACTCCAGCCTGGGCAACAGAGCAAGACTCAAAAAAATAAAAAATAATAAATAAATAAATAACCCAGTCTCAGGTATGTCTTTATCTGCAGCATAAAAACAGACTAACACACTCCGTAAGTGCTGAGATTATAGGCGTGAGTCACCACACCAGGCCCATTTTTTGGCTATTATGAATAATGCTGCTATGAACGTGTTAAGTCCAAGTTTTTATGTGGATATATGTTTTTAATTATCTTGAGTATACACCTAGGATCCACACTTACTCCAAAAAGATAGTTTCACTGGGGTATGTAGTTCTTCACTGGGGTGTATAGTCCTTAGTTTTGTAACTTTTTAAAAGCCTATTGAAATTAATATTCTGTCTTTCATTGCTAATATTTATGCTGTTATTACTAATCAGCCATTAGTCTAATTTCTTCTAATTATAGAAGTTGTGTGGCCAGGCACAGTGGCTCACATCTGTAATCCCAGCACTTTAGGAGGCCAAGATCGGCAGGTCGCTTGAGTCCAGGAGTTTGAGACCAGCCTGGGCAACATGGCAAAACCCATCTCTAGAAAAAATACAAAAATTAGCCAAGCACAGTGGTACGTGCCTATAGTCCCAGCTACTTGGGGGGTTGAGGCTGGAGGGTCAGTGGAGCCCAGGATACAGAGGTTGCAGTGAGCTGAGATCATACTACTGCATTCCAGTTTGGACAATAGAGTGAGACCCTTTCTAAAAAAAAAAAAAAACAAGAAGTTGTGAACAAAAAAATACTTATATTTTTGGTTCTTTTAAGATCTTCTTGTCTTTGGTATTCTTCACTTTGACTATGATGTATCTATAGATATGATGTATCTATGAAGCATGTGTGGATTTCTTTCTATTTATCCTGTTTGAGATCATTGGAATTCCTGAATCTGAGGATTCATGTTTTTTAATAATCATGGAAAACTCTCAGGTACTGTCTCTTTGAATATTGCCTCTCTCCCTTTTTACGTATAATTTTCAAAACTCTGCTTAGATGTATATTAAATATTTTTATTCCATCATTTATGCCTCTTAACCTCTTTCATACTTTCCATTTTTTTATGCTGTATTATGCGTAATTTTTTCAGATCTATCTTCCAGTTTACAAATTCCACCTCCAGCTGTGTCTTTTCAATTATTTAACTGTGTCATCGAGTTTTTAATTTCATACCTGATATATTTAAATTTCTAGAAGCTCTGTTTGGTTCTTTTTTAAATCTTCCTGGTAATTTTTATGACCTCTTGCTTCTTTCTTATGCCACAGAAGCTGTGGAGGTTTCAGGCGGCCCAGTGAGGTAGATGTCCTCAGGGTGTGCAGCAGTTTCACAATCACTTACTTCCTGGACTGATGTTTCCAGTTTGCTTCTGGCCTCTGGTAATTCCCTTACCTTCTTACAGGCTCTTCCATTAACTGAAGGGATTTCAAAAGTACTTTTTCTAGCATTGTTAGATGTTTTGCAACTAATAGATTTGTGTGTCTTTAGTCATCATATAGATTTAAAATCCATTTGTTCCTTTTCCAATGTTCATGCTTTCAGCAAATAACTGTGAACCACCTACTTTGTGCCAAGAACTTCTGAGGATTTAGTGGGGAGCAAGACTGAGCCTGTTGCTCCCCACAGGGTCATTTACAGTCTATAGGGAAGCCCGATACTTAACCAGGCAACTGCACCTCACAGTTAATCAGTGTTCTGATGGAGTAAGCATTAGTAAACAACACCATTCTGAGATATGTAGAGGCCAGAAACACTCTAATATTCAAATTGGTTCTCTTTCTATAAAAATTCAACATTTATTTAAGAGAAAGGACTATCCCACAAAGCAAAACCCAGGTTCTTTTCCTACTTTAGAAGGCATTAGGGAAACTGTCTGTTATTATTCAACTACATGTTGCTATTGAAACATACGCTTTTTAGGGGGAAGATCTGGTGCCCCACCTCAACCCCAAACTACTCAGAAAATAAATTATTCTAGCCACATACAGTAGCCACCCAGAGGATGTGCTGGTAAATTTTTTTCATCTCACTACATTTACACTGGTGTTTTAGTTGCTGCCCCAGCCATACCTTACTTCCAGTGTTCTGGGTAACTACTGCTGCATAACAAAGCACTCCAAAACAGTGGCTTCAAATGATAACTCTCTGCTCTGGGTTGAATTGTGTCCCCCCAAAAGATATGCTGAAGTCCTAACTCCCAGTACTTCAGAATGTGAACCTATGTGGAAATACAATCATTGTAGGTATAATGAGTTAAGATTAGGCACACTGGGATAGGGTGAGCCCCTAATCCAATATGAGTTGTATACTTATAAGAGGAGGGAAATTTGTACACAGAGACACACAGAGAACACAATGTGAAGATGGAAGCAAAAGTTGGAGTGATACAGCTACAAGCCAAGGGATGCCAAGCATTACCTACCACCAGAAGGTGAGAGAAGGACCTGGAACAGAATTACCCTCAGAGGCTGGGTGTAGTGCCTCACTCTTGTAATCTCAGCACTTTGGGAGGCTAAGGCGGGCAGACCACATGAAGTCAGGAGTTCAAGACCAGCCTGGCCAACATGGCGAAACCCCACCTCTACTAAAAATACAAAAATTAGCCGGACAGGGTGGTGTGCACCTGTAATCTCAGCTACTCAGGAGGCTGAGATAGAAGAACTGCTTGAACCCAGGAGGCAGAGGTTGCAGTGAGCCAAGATCACACCACTGCACTCCAGCCTGGGCAACAGAGTGAGACTCTATCTCCAAAAACAAAAACAAACAAACAAAAAAGAATTACAAATTACCCTCAGAGCCCTCAGAAGGAGCCAACCCCACCAACACCTTGACTTCAGATCTGGCCTCTGGAACAATGATAAAATAAATTTACATTGTTTTACCCAATTTGTGTTCCTTACCTAGGAAGGCCTTGAAAACTAATACCCTATCATTTTATTCTGCTCATGAATTTGGAGGTTACCTGGACGCAACTAGGCAGTTCTCACTCTGGACCTTACGCATGGGAGACAGCTCTAGAGTGGCTGGGGCTGGGACTGTGTCATTTCAAGGGCTTCTTCATGAGCGTGTCTGACACCTGGGCTAGAAAGACTCAAACAGCAGAGGCTGAATGAATTGGGGCCCCTGGCTGCCTCTTACTTTGTGTGGTCTCTACACATGGAGGCCTCCTCAGGGGAGATGGACTTCTTATAGGACACCTGATGGCTCTCAGATCAAGGGCTCAAGAGAATCTGGGAGATGCAATGTGACCTTTTCTAACCCAGCCCCAGAAGTCACACGGCATCACTTCCACTACATTCTGTTCAAAAAGGCTGTCGTAGAGGCCTTTCTTGTCTGATCAGATTAGTTCAAGGTAAGGGACATAGACTCCATCTCCTCATGAGAGAAGTGTCTAAAAATTCTGTTTTTTGCTTGTTTGTTGTTTTTTGTTTGTTTGTTTTCCTAAGATGAAGTCTTGCTCTGTCACCTAGACTATAATGCAGTGGCGCGATCTCTGCTCACTGCAACCTCTGCCTCCCGGGTTTAAGGAATTCTCCTGCCTCAGCCTCCCAAGTATCTGGGATTACAGGCACATGCCACTATGCCCAGCTAATTTTTGTATTTTTAGTAGAGACAGGGTTTCACCATGTTAGCCAGGTTGGTCTCGAACTCCTGACCTCGTGATCCACACCCCCCCTGCCCCCACCCTTGGCCTCCCAAAGTGCTGGGATCACAGATGTGAGCCACCGTGCTGGGCCGAATTCCCTGACATGCTTTAAACCCCCACTACAGCTCAGTAAGGAGACATCTGGCCTGAGGGATTGGGGAAAGCTCTGTGGAAACAGCAGTGTCTGCCAGCCTGAAGTCATAGGCATGAGGCATTAGCCAGGTGAGCAGGGCAAGTTCCAGGGAGAGGAGCCACTCCTGTTCTACCCCTAGCCCTGCACCTCCTGACTAGTGCTGGAGAACTGCTCCTTCCTTTCCTCACCCACCAGCCCCAGGCTCAGAACTTCAGCTGAGGGCACTGGCTGTATGCCAGGCCCTGCAGTCATATGATCCAGCCCCTCCCCAGTTATTGCCCAAGCCAAAGGTCATCACCAGGATCCTCTTTACCTGGTACCTAAGCCAAAGGCCAACCCCAGGCTCCTCTCTGCCCACTGCCCAGGCCAAAGGTCATCCCTAGGCTCCTCTCTGGCCACTGCCCAAAGGTGGTGGAGGCGAAGCTCAGGTGCTTTCCATGCCTTCATGAGTGTATCTGACACCTGGGCTAGAAAAAGGACACAGGCCCTTCTTTTTTTCCCTAGTCTAAGGCCATTCCTGCCCCTGCCTTCCCCATGAATCCGGGGCAGCCCTCAGAGAGGGCTCCCTACACACACAACAACCACCCAGGGTTCAGGGAATCAGTTGCAGGGTCTAGAGCAGTTACTCTCCCCCTGCTCACCTCACTGTGGCTCTCAAATTCTCTGCCTTCTGAATCTCCCTACCCTACTCTGCTTGTTCGAATCTCCCTACCCTACTAGGTCACCTGCTGGTCAGTGTCTGGACTGAGATTCAATGTCAGACCTGTCAAACTCTAACCTGAGATCCTCTCTTCTCCCATCTTCTCACCCTCCTCCTTCTCTACTCTTTCTCCCGCTGCTTTTCCCTCCTTTCCTCTGTCTGTCTGTTTTTGTGTCTCTGAGCTCTTTCTCTCTTTTGCTATAACACCTCCCCGAAAGAGGGGCTGTTTAGAGGCCAGAATTATCTCTGAGTTGGGTTTGGATTTCTCCACAGTCATTGGTACCAGAATCTGGCCACACTCATTAGGGAAAGTCCATGGAGGAATGCACCATGGTGACTTGCTGCCTCCCCCTACTCCACAACTGCTTTTCCTGGGTCTTTAGTCTGAGACCCGGGGTGGGATGGATAGAGAAAGAGAGAAGGCCAAAGACCAGAATGGCAAGGAAGGAGGTTATGCCCCATGGTCAGACTATGATAGGACAGATACAATGAAGGAGACAGAAATTAAATTCTTACCAATAATCAAATCCTCCCAACCTGAAACCTCCTTCCCAAAGAGGCACTGCCACTTGCCAGCTTGACATTAACTATGTCACTTCATTTATCTGAGCCAATAATAATCCCCTCCCTAGAGGATCGCTATTACGATTCAGTATGATAAGGACAGTTGATTCCATTTGGAATGCTTTGGGCTGCAAATAACAGAAGAGTCAACCAAGACTTGCTTGAGCAATATAGATATTTAATTATTTCATACAGGAAGTAAGGGTCTTCAAGTTTGATGCAATGATTCAGAAATGCCAGTGAAAACCCAGCTTCTTTTTATATTTCTGCTTCACTATCCTTAGCTTGTTGTTTGCATGACATGTTCTTTCCTCATGGTTGAAAGCTAGCTGCTACAGCCAGCCCAAGGCATCACACCCAAGAAAAGGAGAGGAAGGCTGGGTGCAGTGGGTCACGCCTGTAATCCCAGCACTTTGGGAGGCCAAGGTGGGCAGATCACTTGAGGTCAGGAGTTCAAGACCAGCCTGGCCAACATGGTGAAACCCCGTCTCTACTAAAAATACAAAAATTAGCTGGGCATGGTGTTGCAGGCCTGTAGTTCCAGCTACTCAGGAGGCTGAGGTGGGAGGATTGCTTGAACCTGGGAGGTGGAGGTTGCAGTGAGTCGAGATTGCATCACTGCACTCCAGCCTGGGAGACAGCTCTGTCTCAAAAAGAAAAAGAGAGAGAGAAGAGGGAAATTAATAATAATAATAAACACCCCTTCAGGTGAAGAACTCCTTGCAGGTGATCCAAGAACCCCACACTGAGAAATTCTGCCCTGTGGTGTAATCACCTGATTGGATGCTCATTCTCATCTCAGATGCTTCTGCATTGTGAAAACTCCTTCGAGGAAAAAGTGATGCCCCAGTGGCGGAATTCCATGTGCCTGTGTGGCTAGGCAGGGGAAGGAGAAGGCTTCCTGGCACCTCAGGTCACGACACAGACCTTCAGAGCTGGAAGGGATGTCACAGACCTTCAGAGCTGGAGGACCCTGAAAGATCCTCCTGCCAACCAATCACACAGATGGGGAAACTGAGGCCCAGGGCAGACCAGTGATTTCCTCACAGTCACGTAGTGGAGCCAGGGCCAGGGCCAAGGAGTCCTGGCTCTGAGCCCTGTTGGCACTCTGGGGCGGTGCTCAGAAGGGAGGCTTGGGCCGGGAAATATGGGGTCTTAGGTGGACTCCCAGAAGCAGACTCTGAGACCAAACTCCATTCAAATGATCTGCTGTGGAGGTTTGGAGGAGAAGGGGAGTGACAGAAGTAGGGTAGGAAAGGGGGTGAAGGCGAAGCTGGAATGTGGTCTCAGCTGGAGTCCCACAGTAGCCTAATCCCCCAGGGATTCTGGAGCACAGAGAGCGTCACACAGTTACTCCCGCTCTTGTACCACCATGGAAGTCCACCATCAGCCACAGTGTGCCCAGGTTGTGGCGGGCAGAGCGTGGCCTTCCACATGGCGGTGGCTCTCATTTGGCTAAGGACACATCTCCAGTGAAGGGGCAGCTGTGGGGCATTAGCAGTGACACCCCCTCCCCCCCAGCAGCTGGGGGACAGGTAACTGCAGACTAGAAGGAAAATACACAGGTCTCTTCCCCAGAGCCACAAGTCACCCCTGGTATTGCCAGCACAGAACAGTGTCCGGGGGCACAGGCGGTCCCGCCTGCCACCTCAGTTTCTCTGTTCATGAAATGGGTGTGCAGGACCAAGGGCAGCCAGGCTCCCTTCAAGCTCTGCCTTTCTGAACTCCTGGGATTCTGCTTCCACCTCGCCCCAAAGTTCCACTCAGGCCTCCCCCTGCCCCAGACTCCCCACTTCCCTAAGCAGGGGAAGAACCACTGAGACCGAAGTTGGGTCCCCACTCTGTCAGGCCTGAACCACATGAATAGGCAGAGGCAACAGTTTCTCGGGGTGTGTACCTCCCCTGCCTGCCAGTGGGCCTACGGAGTCAGTATTTCTCAAAATGTAAGTACAGAGACCACACCGGGTTGTCAGTAAATTCATTATCCCATTACTCGGGCCTGAATTATTCAACGCTCTTGAGGCTGCTTCAGTAACCTGCCCAAGCACAGTCGATGCTGGTGTGAGCAGACTGGATGGAGTCAGGCTAGGCCCAGGGCAGGATGAGTGCCAGTGTGACGGATCTGGGCCCAGAGAGGCTGCCAGGGCTGGAAGGCACAGGGGGCTCTGGCTGGCAGGGTCTGGGCCCCGGGTGTTCCTGGGGCAGGGGAGGGGGTTATGCACCGAAGCCCAGTCCTCCTCATCCCCAGGAAATCATCAGGGTGTGCCTTTGGGGCCCCACTGGCTCCTAAAAGCCCAGGGACAGAAGATCCAGGCTCCACTTCTTCCTGGCTGCGTGACCTCCGGCAGGTCGTGCACCCCTCTGAGCCTTAGTTTCTTCATCCGTGAAATGCAGCAATGATGCTAAAAGTTCTGTCTCCATTCTCCCCTGTAACAGTAGAGCTGATTTTTTCATTGAGCTCATAATCACTGGAATAAAGACATTTTCTTGGCAGAGGTGTTGCTGTGTGACTAAATGCCAATCAAAGGCAAGCAGGAGCTCCCTGTGAAACATTCAGCAAGGATCCTTAAAGGAATGGGTGAGTCCTGTGTTGTCCCTTGCCTTTTCCCTGAAAACTGGAGTGAGGTGTAAGGCCGGAGCTCAAGCAGCTGTCTTACTCAATGAGGAGAAGCCACATGATGAGGATGGCATGTCCTCCAGGATAGTTCAGTGGTTAGGAACTGTGGGCCCTGAAACGAGAGGACCTGGGTTCAAATCCCTACTCTACCACTTATAAGCTGTGCAACTTGGGGCAAGTGGCTTAGCCTCTCTATGCTTCAGCTTTCTCCTCTGTAAGACAGGGATAAAAGTGGTACCTCCCCCCTTACAGAGCTGACTTAAGGAGTAAGTGGGTTAATATGAAGCCTCATCCCACAGGGAATAAGGCTTCATAAGATAGTGGCTGCTACACAGGAAGTGTAATATATGTGTTGGCTGTTGTGATACCATTTTATTTCATTTATTTTATTTTTATTTTTATTTTTTTCTTGATACAGAGTCTCACTCTGTCACCCAGGCTGGGTTGCAGTAGCATGATCTTGACTCACTGCAACCTGTGCCTTCTGAGTTCAAGTGATTCTCCTGCCTCGGCCTCCGGGGTAGCTGGGACTGCAGGTGTGCACCACCACCACACCTAGCTAATTTTTGTATTGTTAGTAGAGACGGTGTTTCACCATGTTGGCCAGGATGGTCTTGAACTCCTGACCTCAGGTGATTCACCCGCCTCGGCATCCCAATGTGCTTGGATTACAGGCATGAGCCACCGTGCCCAGCCAATTATCCAATATTAAACATCTGCAAGGCTTCTCTGTATAGTTCAGGGATATGAACCCCCCTGCCCCCCATGTCTCCCAGAGCTTCCTCTCAGTCTGGACTTTTTCCTCGGGTGAGTGTACCCCTGGGGCAGCAATGCCAGGGAGCTTTATTAAGCCAGGACACAAACAGCTTTGCCTGGAGAGAAAGCCCCTAGCCTGAGCCACTGGGAGCAGGAAGCAGAGACTGGGCCTCTCGGTTGGAGTCCGCAGGAGGGATCCAGATGAAGTTCTTGGGAAGAGAGAAAGAGAAATAAGGTCTCCTGACTGGACACGGACCCCAGACAGGAGTCTCCCCTCTCTGGGCCTCTGGGGACTGGATTAAATCAGAGGTCACAGCTCATATGCCAGCAGCATAAAGACCAATATAGAAAATGAGTGAAGTTGTTTCGGTGCGAGGCAGCAGGGAGTGGTGGGGACTGGGGCAGGGGTCCTTAACCCATCTGAGGGGGGGTGGGGCACCATGCAGCCCCAGCAGACCTGCTCTGCAGCTAAGTGGGCCCCATGTAGGCAAATCTTTCACTATTTCAAAAGGAATATAAATTAAATCTGAATTCTTTGTGAAATCTGACTGTTCAGTGTTGGCTCCATTGAAACAAATAAAACCCTGAGCAAGGCAAATAAAAATCCGGGGGTGGCATGGAGGAAAGGGGCAAGTGGCTGGGAGTGTGTCCCTCCCGGGAGGCAGGTGCTCAGGGAGGCGAGCCTGACCACTCAGCACCTCCCTGCTGGGCTCAGGATTGCAGTGGGGGTTGAGCAGAGGCAGGGGGTCTGCTCTGCAACCTCCAGCCACACCCTGGCTCCCTGAACTTCAAGTTCTTCCTCTGAGAAATAGAGGGAGTCTTTGGCTTCCCAGAGCTGATGGGAGGCAAGATGGGAAACCCTGAACCCTTAGGAATTGAGCAAGAATGGATTTGCAGAGGCCCTGGGGCCAGCCAGACCTGAAGGCAGCTCCTGCGTGAGGCAGCACCCCCGCCCCCCTGCCCTGAGGAGATCCTGCCCAATGGTGTAGGTGGGGTTAGGGTGTTACTGTGGCTTTGGGGTCACCGTGGAGCATGTGGGACCTGTTAGATTGGATTGTTCATCCTGACCTTTCACTCAGACACCTGTAATAGGATTACACAGGTGGCCTTGCAGGGCCACCCCACAGAGGGGGTAGAACACCCTCATTTACCCTGATACTACAGGCTTGGCCAAGTGAGTGGCTTTGGCCAATGGAACTTCAGCAGACTTGGCACGGGCAGGGGCTTTCAACGCACCTGTGTGGTGCACCTCTCGTGCTTGTGCTGCCCACCAGGCAAGAGCATCCCCAGGTCTCTGCTGCTCCCCAAATGATCTGCACCCACAACTTGAAGCAAAACCATGCCAGCTGACTCCTGAACCAGGAGAGAGAAAGTAAATGGTTATTTTGGAAGCCACTGAGGTCCAGGGCTGTTACAGCACTGTTGCAACAGAAACCTGTTTCTCAGGCCCAGGAGAACACAGGCCTCCTCAAGCCCTCTTCAGCTTGCTGCACGGAAGCGCTCACTCCACCTGGTCATCCACTGTCCCAGAAGCCCCTGTGCCCCTGGCCCTGGGGCAAATAGAGAGACTCCCCCTGGAGTGGCCCAAGCTTGGATCCTACAAAACTGGAGCCAGCCCCTACACCCTTGCTGTGGGACCTTGGATAAATCACTTCTCCTGCCAGGGCCTCACCTGCAGAATGTGGGGATCTCACCTCACCCACAGGGAGATCCAGAGGGGCCATGAGATCCCACAGGCCTGCCATAGGGTGAGGGTGGGCTGCCCAGGGCTGGCAATTGGGCTCCTCAGGAGGGGGAGGGACTGGCTTGCCATAAATCTGTCTGCAAGTGGACTGGGCAAACTCACTCCTGAGGAAACGGAGGCCTCACCCATGCAGGGCACGATTCCAAGTTCATTGTGGAATCTGCCACTCTAGCCTGAAGAAAAAGCAAACAGGTTATCCAGCACCAACTATACACCATCCCTGTGGGCATGAGCCACACTGCCTGGGGACTGGAATAAGTTAGGACAGCTCTGAGCCTTAACTAAAAGGATATGTATACAGTTAATCATTCCTTAAACACAAAGGGCTCCATTTTCTCCTAGAACACAGTGTGGAGGTAGATGCTGCTGATGTTGGTTCAAGGGCTTGACAATGTCTTTGAGAACCAACAAACCGTATTTCCTCTTGCCATCCTCACTGTTTGGTGTTTTTTGTTTGTTTGTTGTTAATCCTTAACTTTGTTGCCTCATGGCCACAAGATGGCTGCTATGGCTGCAAGCATTTCATCTTTATACAACTCCATTCAAGGTAAGAAGAGAATAAGCAGGAAAAGAGGATTTCTTATTATCAGAAAGAAAAATGTCCTGAGAAGCCCCCCTTTATCTGTGGCCAGGAACAAACCACACAGTCACCCCTAGCAACTATGTGGGTAAGAAAGTAGTATCCTGGGAAAAGGACTAGGATGGTTATGGCAGCCTGAGACTGATCATAGTTCCCCCACAGAGTTGCACATGTTGCTGCTTAAACAATATCAGGCCCATGTTGGCAAGGCAGGAGGAGGAATGGCTCCAAGGTGAACAGTAACAGTGTGGGCTGGAGGTCCAGGACTCCAGTGAGTTCTATCAAGGGGAGTGTACCGGGCAGGGCTTTTAATTATAAGCCACAGAAGCCACTCAGTGGTAAAGGACAGATTCTACTTTGTTGCAAGCAACAGAATTCACTTTGTTACAAACAGCAAGTTCTACTTCGTTACAAACAGCAGACTCTGGGAAGACCAGAGAAGCAGGCTTGGATGATCCACTACCAGGAACAATACAGCCGGGGAGCCCCCACCCAATCTCACCACAGGACTGTCCTAACTACAACACAGCTACCGCCACAGCCCACCTCTTGGTAGAGGCTCCACCACAGCCACCCCAGTGGAAACAGGCATCTGCACTACGTCGTACCTGCTTGCCAGGAGATCATGCTCCTCCACGCCCAGCTAGCTCACCTTGCCCACGTTTACTTGCTTCCAAGTCTTGTGCATCTGATCGGTGGAAGCTAGGTCATGTGTCTGCAGAGGAGTCTGCAAAGTGTGTTTATCTTCTTTGGGGGGAAGGAGGGACTCACAATGTAGTCCCATGTCTCACTGTGGAGAGATAACTGCTGCAAGGGGGCCGAGCACGGTGGCTTATGCCCGTAATTCCAGCACTTTGGGAGGCCAAGGCAGGAGGATCACCTGAGGTCAGGAGTTCAAGGCCAGCCTGGCCAACATGGTGAAACCCCATCTCTACTAAAAATACAAAAATTAGCCCGGAGTGGTAGCAGGCACCTGTAATCCTAGCTACTCGGGAGGCTGAGGCAAGAGAATTGCCTGAACCCAGAAGGCAGAGGTTGCAGTGAGTGGAGATGGTACCTTTGCACGCCACCCTGGGCAACAGAGGGAGACGCCATCTGAAAAAAAAAAAAAACAGAGCTGCAAGACTTTCTTTGTTAATTTTCAAAGAGCCCCATGAAGTCTCCACCACTGGAGGGTGCCTGAGAATCGGCTGAGATGTCCAGCAGAAGCAACGATACCCAAAAGTGGCTGTGATATGCAGCCCTGGCCACCTCCAGGTAAGAAAGAGGAAAAAAACAGCACAACCAGAAAACACACGTAAGCCATCTGCTGGGGACTCCCATTAACACCTACATGCCAGGACAGAATTGAGCCAGAGAAGCTGCATCACATGTACGTTGCTGGTACATGGTGGATGCCTCCCAGAAGGACTAAATTTCCAAAGGATTCAGGAGCCCTGGACTTGGGCCCATGGTGAGATGACAAGCCTTTATGTGAAGCTGAGACAGAGAGAGGTTCACATATTGGCTCTGCCACTTATGTTCCTTGATGGCTGGGATCTTGGTGTGCACATCTGGAAGATGGAGACCATGCTAGCTCCCTTAGAGGGCTGCTGGGAGGAACAGTCCCACCACCCAGTGCATTATGCAGGAGCAGGGATCATGTATTTAAATGTCTAATACCAGCGCTTCTCAAGCATGGGGGACGGGATGGAGGTGGGGCATTTTCGCCCTTCCAATCATCCCAAGCAGTTGGAGGCCGGGGCAGGCAGAATTTTGACCCCATAATCTCTGCCACCAATGTCACTCCCTTGTTTGTGTTGTTTGGTTATTTTGTTTTATTTGAGACATTGTCTCACTCTGTCGCCCAGCGGGCAGTGCAGTGGCACCATTTCGACTCACTGCAACCTCTGCCTCCTGGGTCCAAGCAATTCTGATGCCTCAGCCTCCCGAGTAGCTGGGATTACAGGCGTGCACCACCACGATCGGCTAATTTTTGTATTTTTAGTAGAGACGGGTTTCACCATGTTGCCCAGGCTGGTCTCAAACTTCTGAGCACAAGTGATCTGCATGCTTTAGCCTCCCAACGTGCTGGGATTACAGGCATGAGCCACTGCACCTGGCCTGTTTTTTGTTTTTTGAGACAGGGTCTCGCTCTGTCGCCCAGGCTGGAGTGTAGTGGTGTAGCCACAGCTCACTGCAGCCTCGACCCCCCAGGCTCAAACAATCCTCCCACCTCACCTCCCAGGCTCAAACAATCCTCTCACCTCACCTCCCAGGCTCAAGCAATCCTCCCACCTCACCTCCCAGGCTCAAGCAATCCTCCCACCTCACCCTCTTGAATAGTTGGGACTACAAATATGCACCACTAAACCTGGCTATTTTTTTTTTTTAACTTTTTTGTAGAGAAGGGGTCTCACTATGCTGCCCAGGCTAGACACTACTCCTGGCCTCAAGTGGTCCTCCCATCTTGGCCTCCCAAAGTGCTGGGGTTACAGGTGTGGGACTTCAAAGACATAACCAAGTTTACTAGGCAGCTCTCTTAAAATAGGGAGATTATCCTGGATTATCTGAGTGGGCCCAATGTAATCACAGGAGCCCTTAAAAGCAAAAGAGGGGCCGGGTGCCGTGGCTCATGCCTGTAATGCCATCACTTTGGGAGGCCAAGGTGGGTGAATCACCTGAAGTCAGGAGTTTGAGACCAGCCTGGCCAATATGGTGAAGCCCCGTCCCTACTAATAATAAAAAGTTAGCTGGGCATGGTGGCGCATGCCTGTAATCCCAGCTACTCAGGAGGCTGAGGCAGGAGAATCACTGGAACCTGGGAGGCAGAGGTTGCAGTGAGCTGAGATTGTGCCACTGCACTCCAGCCTGGGTGACAGAGACACGGTCTCAAAAAAAAAAAAAAAGGCCGGGCGCAGTGGCT
>NW_026652278.1:69458246-69827039 GCF_009828535.3 Hylobates moloch | reverse complement strand
AAAAAAAAAAAAAAAGGCCGGGCGCAGTGGCTCACACCTGTAATCCCATCACTTTGGGAGGCTGAGGCAGGCAGATCACGAGGTCAGGAGATCGAGACCATCCTGGCTAACACGGTGAAACCCTGTCTCTACTAAAAATACAAAAAAATAGCTGGGCATGGTGGTGGGCGCCTGTAGTCCCAGCTACTCAGGAGGCTGAGGCAGGAGAATGGTGTGAACCCGGGAGGCAGAGCTTGCAGTGAGCCAAGATCGCGCCACTGCACTCCAGCCTGGGCAACAGAGCGAGACTCCATCTCAAAAAAAAAAAAAAAAAAAAAAGCAAAAGAGGAAGACAGCAATCGGGAGCATCAGAAAGATGCCAGGTGCCTCTGCTGGCCTTGAAGATGGAAAGGTTTCAGGAGAAGGAACTGAATTTTGCCAACAACTGGTGAGCTTGGCAGAGGCCCCACAGCCCCAGGGAAGAACTTTGTCCTGAACTTGGTGAGACCCTGAGCAGAGAATCCAACCAGGCCTTGTCAGAATTCTGACCTACGCTCTGCGAGATAACAAGTGGGTGTTGTTTTAAGCTACTAACTTTGTGGCAGTTTGCTGTACAGCAATGGAAAACGAAGACAGAAGGTTCATGCCCATTTCCTAGTTTTCTAGAGTTTCTCAGAAACTCGGAGCTTACTCAGCTGCAAAGTGAGTGGTGGGGCAGATATTTGAACCCAAGTCCATCTGTTCTAAAGCCCATGCTGTAGCTTTCCCATTCAGCCTCTCCAGATGAGGAAAGTGAGTCACTAGGGGCACTGCCAGGGTCAGCTCCCCAGGATCTCAGCACAGAGGAGGTGGGACCAGGCTGTGGCCCCCTCATGCTCCCAGCTCATGTGAGGAGCCCCAGGAGCCCCCAAGTCGCCATCTGTCTCTGTCAACCTGTGTCAGTGCACTCGGCCTGAACTGTCCTAAAGCCGCTGGAGTCACAGCCCTGCCTCCCAACGTCTTAGGTAAAAGGTACTGTCCTCCTCGGGGAGCCCAGTAGACCTCACCCAGACATCGGTGGTGGTCTGCTGGCCACTGAGGCCCTTCTCACTCTAGGGGACTCCACTTCATGCCCTAATTTCTCTCATTCATGCTCAGAGTCAGAGGAAACTGGTGCCTCATGAGCCAGAACAGACATGAAGCTCAAAGATGTGTTCAGTTTGGCCAACAGTGTTTAAACACATACACACACACACCCTGATGTTTAAAATTGTGAAGTTTCACACGGAAAGCCATATTGCCAACCTCTGTTGGGGAATCAGAAGCTCTGGCCATACTGGGCCCATCTTCCCACTTGGCATCCAAGGCTAAAGCCAAGTGGCCACCATGTCCCCTGGTGGAGGGTGAGCTCTGGAGTGCTCCAGTACCCACCACCACCTATCGCTTTGCCCTGCTTCCTTCACCTGCCTGGCCCCAAAAGACATCTGAACTCCAGTCCCTTAGGATTGATTCTCTGACCTTACCCTTCTGCCTCCTGCCCTGCTCAGTCCCAGGGATCCCGGGCGACAGCGCCCAGCCTGTGTGATGCTAGCAGGGCTATGAGAAATAGAAGTGGGGCCAGTAGGATGGAAACTCAGGGGTCTCTTCCAGACTTGTTTGTGTGGACAGCTGTTCCCAGTGACCCAGTTCAGCTAAGACTGTCAGGCTATCTGCGTCTGTCTGTATCAGTCTACTCAGCCTGAACTGGCCCCCTCTCTGCCTGGTGGGGGCCTAAGTGCAGGTGCTGATGCCCATTTTCTCTGCCCTGATGAGGCTTCAGTTTCCTTGGTGCTTAATGGGGCAATGGTATTTGGCCAAAACACACCTGAGACAGGTGGAAATGACCTCCCCTGCCCATTCCCTCCCCTGGGGGCTGCTGCCCACATCCACAAGGCCCTTTGGGGAGGCTCAGCTCCCCCCACCCACTACCAGGCCCACTGCCAGGAGAAGAATCAAAACCGACTCTGTCTTCAGCCCCCAGGCTTCTAGGAAAAAGCCCTAGAACAGATTCGGAGGCAACACTTTGCTCCCTTCATGGTGAGCTGAGATGCTGGTGCCACCATGCAAGAGACAAGAAATGAGTAGCAAAAAGGGGAGGGAGGTGGAAAAATTAAATTTTGCGTGATCAGCAAGGTTTCAAACAATCGCTCGCCAACTGAAGTGGGTGCCATGTCTATAAGTCATTCTGTTTTATAGACCATTAGGATCCCCAGAGAGAACCTGCATGGAGACCACTGCTTTTTGTTGAAATTAAAATGTCAGAGAAAAAGAAATAGAACAAAACAGGGAATCTGCAATTAATTACCAGGCCATAAAAATTCAATAATCAGGAAGCAGAGCGGCCGCCTGCCCAGAGGTGTCAGAGCCAGCGTAACAAGAATGGAATACATTAATCTTTTCAAATTAGTTTTTTAATCTGACGGGGATATATGGTGACATGCCTCCCCTCCCCACCCGCTCCCCCTCAACCTCCACCGCTCCGGCCTAAAGCCAGGCTGTAGGAGGGCGTTTCAGTGTGAGCTGGGGGCCTACTGCAACTTGGACCCCCGGGCTGAAGGGAGAGAGCCGTCCACGGCCCCACCTGAGCGCAGGGCCCTCAGGCCAGCTCGAGCTCGGCCCTCGTCCCAGCAGAGGAGCCAGGAAGGCCTGTTCCCCCTGGGTCCCAGGGTACAAGGGAGCGGTAGGCGCGTTTCCTCTGTTGGCTGCGGGGTCTGGGCGGTGGTCTCTGAGCTTTCCTGCTCTGGAAAATGGGAACAAGATCACAGCCGCCCCTAGATCCTGGATGCATTGTGCCCGGTGCCCGGCAGGTCCTCAATAAAGGGGCCCTGCTGTTACTATTTTTACTCCCGGCAGCAAGGAGCGCCGGGCAGCGCCAGGACTCTAGTCAAGAGCATTTATTTAGTGCCTGCTGTGTGCTCAGCCCTGGGAAGGAGAGACCAGCAGCCTCAATCCTTACCCGCAGAATGAGGCTCACGGTCAAGTTAGAGGCCAAGCAGGACGTAGAGGGTCAAAGAGTAAAGGGCAAAGAGCTTGTCCTCCAGCAGGGCTGCTGGCCCAGTGGCAAGTCCCAGGCGGGCCAAAAGGGCACCCAGGCACGGAGACAGCAGGCTCTGCCCCACACAGCCGTGTGCTCCGGGTGCTGCCAGCTGGTTGGTCAAAGAACCAGCCCCACCCTGTCTCTGATTAGAGGCCATGCCCTCCCGCCCGGAGCCTCACCCCAGAGCTCCGCCTCCTCCTTCCTCGCTTCCGCTAGGCCCAAGGTTCCTGCAGCTCAGATCACTGCAAGTTTCTGGCCTTCATCCTCAGCCAAGCCACTCTCTTACTAACCCCTCAACAAGCCGGCCTCTGGGCCTCGCTCAGGCTGAGCCCCCGCCTGGGATGCCCCCCAGTGGAGCTCAATGCCTAGTCAGCGTTGTTAAAATGGACTCGGCCGGGTGTGGTGGCTCACGCCTGTAATCCCAGCACTTTGGGAGGCCGAGGCGGGCGGATCACATGGTCAGGAGTTCGAGACCAGCCTGGCCAATATGGTGAAACCCCGTCTCTACTAAAAGTACAAAAATTAGCCAGGCATGGTGGCGGGCATCACATGGTCAGGAGTTCAAGACCAGCCTGGCCAATATGGTGAAACCCCGTCTCTACTAAAAGTACAAAAATTAGCCAGGCATGGTGGCGGGCATCACATGGTCAGGAGTTCGAGACCAGCCTGGCCAATATGGTGAAACCTCGTCTCTACTAAAAGTACAAAAATTAGCCAGGCATGGTGGCGGGCACTTGTAGTCCCAGCTACTCGGGAGGCTGAGGCAGGAGAATCGCTTGAACCCGGGAGGCGGAGGTTGCAGTAAGCTGAGATCATGCCACTGGGCTCCAGCCTGGGTGACAGAGCAAGACTCCATCTCAAAAAAAAAAGACTCTTACAGCCTCCACCCCAGGGGACATCTGCAGAGCAGCAGGAAGATAACCGTCTGCCCTTCGGACTTTGACTCCTTTTAAAGGTAACATGACAGCTCACTAAGTGCCAGGCCCCATGTAAGTCCTCCGCCTGGATTTTCTCATTTGGTCCCCTGGGAGGTTGGGACTATTCATAACCCCATTTCACAGAGGCAGAAGTCGTGAAGCTTAGGCCACCCGCCAGCTGTGTGTGACCTGCATCTCTGAAACCAGCTTCACTAAGAATACCAACCAGAGGCCAGGCACAGGGGCTCACGCCTGTAATCCCAACACTTTGGGAGGCTGAGGCAGGAGGATCACTTAAAGCCAGGAGTTCAAGACCAGCCTGGACAACATAGTAAGACCTCTTCTCTTTAAAAAAAAAATTTTTTTTTAATTAGCTGGGCACAATGGTGACCGCCTGTGGTCCCAGCTACTTGGGAGGCTGAGGCAAGAGGATTGCTGATCCTGGGAGCTCGATGCTGCAGTAAGCGGTAATCTTGCCACTGCACTTCAGCCTTGCCAGAGACCTTGCCAAAAAAAAAAAGAAAAGAAAAAAAGAACACCAAGGCCAGGCACGATGGCTCAGGCCTGTAATCCCAGCACTTTGGAAAGATGAGGCAAACGGATCACTTGAGGCCAGGAGTCCGAGACCAGCCTGGCCAAAATAGCAAAACCCGTCTCTACAAAAAATACAAAAATTAGTTGGGTGTGGGGGTGCGTGCCTGTAGTCCCAGCTACTCCAGAGTCTGAGGCAGGAGAATCGCTTGAATCGGGAGGTGGAGGTTGCAGTGAGACAAGATTGTGCCACTGCACTCCAGCCTGGGTGACAGAGCGAGACTCAGTCTCAAAAAAAAAAAAAAGGACAGCGTCTTTCACCTCCTCCGGAGTTTGGCGCATGGCAGGGGTTCAATCAGTGCTCTCTGGACAGTGTTTCAGCAGAACAACCTCGCAAGGGAGCTTCACCGGCTTTCTCCCCAAGATGTCTTCATTCCAACCTACGAACATAACAGCGGCTGCCACTTACGTACTGTGCTACTGTGTGCGAAGCTGTGGGATCTGGTGCCTTTTATGGTAAGATTGTGGGCCTCATTTTACAGGAAGGAAACTGAGGCTCAGAGAGACTGGCAGGCCCAAGATCAGACACTCGTATCCATCTGGCCCCCAAAGGCAGGATTTTAACAGCTAAGAATATGGTCTCAGTTCCACAGGCCCACCCCAGGGCTCCTGAACCCCAAAGCGAGGCTGCATGCACTCAAACCAGTTCCCTCACTCCTTCAGCCTGATGCTTTGGGGCATCTTGCCCAGGAGGCCTTCCCCCTTTAATCTGTATCTCTTGTACTTGTGACTATTTTGTAACTTACACTGGCGCCCTCCATACACAATCCACATATGCCCCCAATGGGCCTCAGAATAAATGGTGGCGAGGAGAAAAAAAGCACTGGCAGGAAGGGAATGCACGCAGGCACCTGGACTGCGGGCACAGGCGGGAAAATTCAGATCTAAGAGCTTGGCCTGCTCCCGGCAGGGGCGCAGTTCCCGGCGCGGCCACCAGATCGCGCCCGGCTCTCTCGGGCGGGGCTTGCAGTAAGGCTGTGTGGCCGCCAGATGATGCCCGAGACCGCGGCTCCGCGGGCAGTGCCCCGACAAGGTGGAGCCCGGCGAGCCCGCGAGTCCAACCAAAACCTGTCCCAGGAGCTCCAGCGCACGTGACCCGCCACTGCCTCCCGCCGCCTCCTGCCCGCGCCATGACCCAGCCGGTGTCCCGGCTCTCCGTGCCTGCCGCGCTGGCCCTGGGCTCAGCCGCGCTGGGCGCCGCCTTCGCCACTGGCCTCTTCCTGGGTGAGCAGGACCTGGTCCTGGCGGGCGGGTGGGCGGGCGCAGAGGAGGTCGCGGCATGGCTCAGGTTAACCCTGTGGCCGCAGAGCCCCGGACCCTGACCCAACACCCTCTCCCTGGCAGGGAGGCGGTGCCCCCCATGGCGAGGCCGGCGACAGCAGTGCCTGCTTCCCCCCGAGGACAGCCCCCTGTGGCAGTATCTTCTGAGCCGCTCCATGCGGGAGCACCCGGCGCTGCGAAGCCTGAGGCTGGTCAGCAGGGCGCGGGACGGAAACGGGCGTCCCTCTCGACCCCTGCGGGTCCCACGTGGCTGTGTGACCTTGGGCTGGGCCGTGGCCCTTCCTGGGCTTCCGGCTTCCCTGGGCCGGGTGCGGTGGGCGTTCCCGGAGGGCCCGTCCCCGAGGCCACGCCCAGAACCGCGCCCCTGGGGGCTTGGGACCCCCAGGGCGAAGGCGGGTGACCCGCATGGCTGGTGCCACCCTCTCCTTTCACGCAGCTGACCCTGGAGCAGCCGCAGGGGGATTCCATGATGACCTGCGAGCAGGCCCAGCTCTTGGCCAACCTGGCGCGGCTCATCCAGGCCAAGAAGGCGCTGGACCTGGGTAGGGGCACGCGGCCGGGATCCCGGAGGGCCGAGGTTTCCGGGCCGACCCCCACTCTGGGCTGAGCCCGTCTGTGTCCTGGTCCCAGGCACCTTCACGGGCTACTCCGCCCTGGCCCTGGCCCTAGCGCTGCCCGCGGACGGGCGCGTGGTGACCTGCGAGGTGGACGCGCAGCGCCCAGAGCTGGGACGGCCCCTGTGGAGGCAGGTGAGCGCCCGCCCCTAGCTCTGCAACCCCAGGCGGGGGCGCAACGGCTGACCCGCTCCCTCCGCAGGCCGAGGCGGAGCACAAGATCGACCTCCGGCTGAAGCCCGCCCTGGAGACCCTGGGTGAGCACCGAAGCGGGAAGGGCTTTGTGGCCATTGCAAACGAGGCCGCTGTGTGGCCGAGCTGTGACTGGGCCTGCCGGGCAGGTTAAGGGCAGGGCCGGCTGTCACAGCGCCCGGCCCGGCCTAGGAGGGGCCTCAGGGCCGCCGGGGCCGCGGACTCAGCCGCACCTGCCCTCCCTTCCCCCGCAAGACGAGCTGCTGGCGTCGGGCGAGGCCGGCACCTTCGACGTGGCCGTGGTGGATGCAGACAAGGAGAACTGCGCCGCCTACTACGAGCGCTGCCTGCAGCTGCTGCGACCCGGAGGCATCCTAGCCGTCCTCAGAGTAAGGGATCCACTGCGGGGGAGGAGAAAGCACCCTCTCGGGCCGGGTCCCCATCTTTTCCCTTGACTCCTCTTATACCCCAAAGCCCCACCCAGTCCAGTCAAGTAGGCTCGGGCCCGGGTACCCAGGCTTTCCTCCGCTTTGGTTCTCAGTCTCCGGCTCTGGTCACCTCCCGCCCGGGCACCTCCCTCCGAGGCCCCGCCTCCCGCCCAGACACCTCCCTCCGAGACCCCGCCTCCTGCCTGGGCACCTCCCTCCGACACCCCGCCTCCCTCCTGGGCACCTCCCTCCGAGGCCCCGCCTTCCGCCCGAGCACCTCCCTCCGAAGCCCTGCCTCCCACGGCCCGGTTGGCCCCGCCCCCCCGCAGGTCTTGTGGCGCGGGAAGGTGCTGCAACCTCCGAAAGGGGACGTGGCGGCCGAGTGTGTGCGAAACCTAAACGAACGCATCCGGCGGGACGTCAGGGTCTACATCAGCCTCCTGCCCCTGGGCGATGGCCTCACCTTGGCCTTCAAGATCTAGGGCTGGCCCCTAGTGAGTGGGCTCGAGGGAGGGTTGCCTGGGAACCCCAGGAATTGACCCTGAGTTTTAAATTCGAAAATAAAGTGGGGCTGGGACACACGACCTCCTGAGCCTCCGTGTGTGGCGCTGGATGGGGAAGGGAGGGAAGGCCCAGCACAGACAGCTCCTGCGTTCAGTGAAAGGGGCCTTGAGGTTCGTCCCCTCCCTGGCGCCAGGTCTGTGGCCCTACTGCAGGAACCTCCAGCTGGCAGGAGGCAGGTTACAAAGTTTTAACTGGCCTGGCCACGTGTAATGGCCAGAGACCCCAGCACCTCGGGCTTGTCTGCCTCCTACATCTCTCCCTCAGGGCAGGTGAAGCTCTGGTTCCCAGCAGCTGGGACTGGTGGAGGGCCACGTCTGGTGTCTGACAACAGGAAAGAGGATTGCAGGGGACCACGGGTGTCACTTGTGTGCTTTTGTAGGTGATGCCAGTTCTGCTGGCGGCTTGCTCATATCTTCACAGCACAGTAAGCTCCCCAGCCTCACCTCTCCAGTGGAGGCCCTGGTGGGGGAACATCATGAGGGCCAGGCCAGTTGGCCTGGACCTGAGAACCTCGGGGTTGACTTGAGTCTCCTGCTGTCTCCTTGAAATTCTGAAGGGAAGTGAGGGGGATCACTGGCCAGGGAGGCGTGAAGCAGACAAGCCTATAGGTACAGCAGTTGTTACCACACTCCCTAGAGGATGAAGAGAATTTCAGGCTTTCCTAAACCATCTGCCTATGAGGGGAGGTGGAGAAGGAACCAGGCCTCATGGAGCACCTTCGATCCAGGTGCTCTGCTTCTCATTTAAATCTCCCCAACCTCACAGATCTTATCTCCACTGACAGATGAAGGTCAAATTCTTTCCACTGACACTGCCTCGGGCATAAGTGGCATTAGCCTGGAATTCAAGCAGCCTTTGCCACTACCTGGTAAGCCTCGGTGGTGGGAAGTGTCCCTGGAGACCGCTGGAAGCAGGGCTAAAAGAACCACATGAGGTTGGGCGCAGTGGCTCACGCCTGTAATCCCAGCACTTTGGGAGGCTGAGGCAGGTGGATCATTTGAGGTCAGGAGTTCGAGACCAGCCTGGTCAACATGGTGAAACCCGGTCTCTACTAAAAATACAGAAATTAGACAGGCGTGATGGTACACGCCTGTAATCCCAGCTACTCGGGAGGCTGAGGCAGAATTGCTTGAACCCCGGAGACAGAGGTTGCAGTGAGCCGAGACCGCACCACTGCACTCCAGCCTGAGCAACGGAGCAAGACTCCGTCTCCAAAAAAATAAAAAATAAAAAAATAAAAAGCCACATGAGCTCACAGCTCCTGGGACAAACTTTGCATTTTGGACACTATGCAAGACCGTGGCTGGAAACCTACCCTTTTCTAACTCATAAAAGCATATTAGGATGCACATGGGTGAATAGGTTCAATTTACTCTAAGCAAATCCTTGACAAACAGCTAACTCACTTGTGCCACACCTCAGTCCAAATTACTGTAGCCACTGCCCAATAAAGGGCCACCTATTAGCTAAGGGGCAGCAGTCCCCATGACTAGGGTTTTTCTCTTTAGAGGACCACCAGCAGTGATTAGTTCACACTGCAAGAGTTGCTTTCAGGCCTGGCCTGCATGGACATCTTTTCATCTGTTTCTCCTCTTACCTGGCTCAAATTCTAACCTTCTGTCACTTAAGTCATGTCTGGAGAGGGCCTTTCAGAGAACCATGATTCACATGGGCCATTCAAGCCAGTCCCCTAGGAATAGTGGGACCACCAGAGGGGTCTTCATGCCCCCAACCCTCCTGTGTGGAGAGCTTGCTTGAGCTCTGGTCTCACCAGCTTTTTAACCTGCAAGTTTGTCGCACGTATCATCTCTTGGGTGGTGAGTCCTTCCATTTCCTTACCCGTTTCTTATCACTCAGGCTCTACCATTCTTCAGGTCTACTATTACAGATTTGTTGAACAAATCTTCTCCAACCTTTAATCATATACTTCCAATTATCTTCTCCTATCAGAAAATGTGCTCTTTCCTACTTTTCCAACCAGAACCACCTATTAATGTCTCATTCATGCCCAGATGAAGGCCAATGCCACACAGCCTAAAGGGGTTGCCTCTGGTCTCCTACCTATACCCACCTTTCAGTGTGTCTGCCTAGAAGGAAATAAGTAATGACCTCTCACAGTCCCTCAGGTTACCCTCACTGTCTACACCTTACTCCTCTTCTGTACACCTAACACCATGTCACCAAACCATGGCCTACTTTATGCGCCTAGCAGTAGCTCACAGGGGTATGGTGTGTTTGTGTAACTTTTCAGCACCTTCTCTTTTTCCTTTCAATGATGCAGGGCAATTCTGCACAGACTTACAAACTGAAGAGTGTAAAAGCATGTATCCTCTTATTGTAGTCTTAAAAAGCTCGTGGAATTATTCTAGGGACACAGAAGATTCTGTGGCACAAATTTAGGTAAAGAGCAAAATACTCACTGGAAAAATTCAGTATTGGCTAGCTACCACGGGGATTTGATCCTAGCTGGCAAACGTGGAACTCTGCAAATACTTGGAGCCATTAATTATGTATACTTGTTTTATTCATAATTAGTCATGTTCTGGGATACCAAAAGTAATAATGGCTGAACTTAACAAAATTTGTAACCTCATCTTAACATCCACTGATCCATCTCACTCAATGGTAATAGTCAATGTTTTCTAAAGGAACATAAAAACAAACATGCACACAACTGCACAGTTTTCATAAAGGTCTATTTCATTATTGGTGGGTAGCGCATTTAACAGTTAAATACATTTAAATAATGTATAGGTGACTGCAGGACTGCAGCATTGGTAACTAGATAACCAATTCAACTAGAAACCAGCTAACAAGGAACTGTCTAAATACTTAAAATACAGCTCTTGTTGAGATCATCCTCTGTTTTGATCATCTTCTTGGGGGAAAAAAGCCTGCTGCTGGTCACAATGGAAATATATTAAGGCCAAATCTTCTGATATCCATTCCCAAAGGTTTCTTTCAGCTGGATTAAGCCTCCAACTCCAGGGCGAGCCCAAGCTTGTGGCCTCCAGCATTAATGCTCTTCCCGTCTACCAGAGCAGAGAGTGTAAGCTTCACACCTATTAAGACAAAAAACACAAAAACAAAAAACCGTGATGTACCTGGCACTTCACTCAGTCTGGACCTTCTTTCACAGTCATCCCCAGAGCCTGCCTGTCACTTCCTCAGCCCGTCAGCTGAACTACTAGTGCTGGCCACCAGAGGGCTTGCCTTCTAGGTAACCATTCTAAGTAAGGCACTAAGTCACAGAGAAATGTTTTATAACAAGTTCAAAGTGTTCTAGAATATACTATAATGTTGAGTATACTATCCCGATGAAAAGAGACTAGAGACATAATCATAATTAGATCCTAGAAAGGAAAACCTACAATAAAGACACATTTGGGAATGGGGGTAAATCTGAATATGTATTTGGTATTACATTAATGTTTTCTTAGATGCGACAATGGTACTGTGCTTATAAAGAAAAATGTCTTACTCTTAGGATACACATGCTAGGAGATGCTGTGTCTGTATGTCTGCAAAACATACATTTTTTTTAAAAAGTATGTAAGTTTCAGAGACATAAAATAAATGTAAATGTTAATAATTGTTAATAAATTGTTAATAATTGGTCAATGCAGGGTAAGGGCATATGATGTTCATTGTACCATTCTTCCAACTTTTCTTTAGGTTTCAAAATCACCAAAATAAACTTTGGGGAGGAAAATCCCTATCTGAAGGGGGAAAAGTCTCCAGTACTTTAAGCAGACTCCAAGATGAGTCATGTGCACTCTGAAGTTGGAGAAGCACTGTTCTAGACACAGCACGCTTCGAAATATTATATAAAGTCAACAAGACTATAGACAGAACCAAAGCAATCAGTGAACTTTGATCGACAAAATAATTACTACAAAACATTTCAGATACAAGCGAGGAAACTGACAGGAAGTGGGTATTAAATAATAAGGAATCACTAACTTTCTTAGGTGTGATAGTATTATGGTTATGCAGAAAAGGAGAGATGGGCCTTATTCTGAAGAGAAGTGTCATGACCAAATGGCCCAGCAAAAAAAAAAAAAAAAGGAAAAAGAAATAAAAAATTGTGGCAAAAGGTAAACATGTATTTATTGTACTCTTTCAACTCTTCCTCTGTGCTTGAAAGGTCTGCAAAATAAGCTGAAAAATGAAAACTAAATTTTTTTAATACTATCGAAACAATCCTACTTTATCAAGAATACTTACCAGGCCTCAGAGTCTGAGTATAGCCGACTCCAATTAAGCTAGAGTTGTTGACTTTTGCCTAAAATACAAAAACAACTGTAAGAAAAATATTTCAATAGAGACAAAGCCCCTACATGTTTCCCCATCATGTAGTCATGTTCAGTTTTATTCACGAGACAATAAAATTCAATATTATGTATTAAGCCAAACAAACCAGGTACTATTTAATTCGTATCCATTCAACTCAAAAATCAAATTCTCAGCAGGACACAATACTCTTGATAGCCACTGGAAAGTATCCAAAGACCCCAAACTGTCCGTACAGCACAAGAGTCTACGCACTCTCATAAAAATCGTCTTTGTTAATTCTAGTCTAGCACAACAAACCAGACCAAAATGTGGTACAAGTCAGGCTCACTAGAGGTGACACACAGCAGCCTTAAAGTGCAGGGTATAAAGTCTAAATTCACAACTTAGTTACACACATTACTACTTTCAGGACTCTTCCTAAAGAATCAAAACCATCAATGTCAAAAAAAAAAAAAAAAAATCTCCAAACGACAAGTGATTCCTCTGAAGAATCAGATCAAACAATCCTTTATCCTCACATTCTTACATCTCTCATGAATGCTGGTGCCGCTGAGTTCTGGCTGTATGTAACCACTGTGCTTGGGAGGAGGTCCCAGTGAGGAATCATGTACCAATCCAGGCCCCTGCCTTCCTTGCACAATCCTAACATTTTAGGACTTAGTTACTGACTTCAAGGGCTGGAAGGAACCCTGAAGAGTAAGACATAGTAAGGAGTAGATTCTTTCTAGCTCCATTCTGTACCACCCCTAACATTATGAAGCCACACCAGAGGCCGGGAACACCTGCCTTCATTACCAGGGCCTAGGTTGCCTAAACACGCCAACTTTGCTTTGCATTCAGCATTCTGAGGGCTACAGTATAAAGGTAACAAACAGCCTGTGTGACCAAAACAGATCTCCAAATGATTCGATGTCTATACTCTATGTGTAACATCCAAAGAGCCCAATCCAGAGAAAGAGATGATGTAACTATACAGACACAAACCACATCCAAAACACCTGTACTCACTTGGCACTACAGCCAAATATTCATGAGCTACCAATGACCATCTAAAGAAAAAAACAGGCCCGGCACAGTGGCTGACACCAGTAATCCCTGCACTTTGGGAGGCCAAGGCGGGAAAATCACTTGAGCCCAGGAATTCAACCGCAGCCTGGGCAACATAGTGAGACCCCTGTCTGTACAAAATTTTTCTAGCTTGCTATGATGGTGCACACCTACCCAACTACCGGGGAAGTGGGGGTGAGATGGAAGGATCTCTTGAGCCCAGGTGGCTGAGGGTACAGTGAGCTGTGGTTGCACCAGTGAACTCCAGCCTAGGCAACAAAGCTCAAAAAAAAAAAAAAGAAAGAAAAAAAATACCTCACTAATGACCATCTTGTGCCCTACAAATAAGAGCCTCAGATAGCTGGACAGACATTCCTATTACTGGCCGGGCGCAGTGGCTCACGCCTGTAATCCCAGCACCCTGGGAGGCCGAGGTGGGCGGATCACAAGGTCAGAAGATCAAGACCATCCTGGCTAACACGGTGAAACCCCGTCTCTACTAAAAATACAAAAAATTAGCCGGGCTTGGTGGTGGGCAACTGTAGTCCCAGCTACTCGGGAGGCTGAGGCAGGAGAATGGTGTGAACCCGGGAGGTGGAGGTTGCAGTGAGTGGAGACTGCACCACTGCACTCCAGCCTGGGCTACAAAGCAAGACACCGCCTCAAAAAAAAAAAAAAAAAGAAAAAAGAAAAAAGAAATTCCCATTATTGGCCAGGCTTGGTGGCTCATGCCTGTAATCCCAGCACTTCGGGAGGATCACAAGGTCAGGAGTTCAAGACCAGCCTGGCCAAGATGGTGAAACCCCGTCTCTACTAAAACTACAAAAATTAGCCAGGCACGGTGGCAGGCGCCTGTAAACCCAGCTACTCAGGGGGCTAAGGCAGGAGAATCGCTTGAATCCGGGTGGCAGAGGTTGCAGTGAGCAGAGCAGAGATTGCACCACTGCACTCCAGCCAGGGTAACTAAGTGAGACTGTCTCCAAAAAAAAAAAAAAAATTTCCTATTATTTAACAGTAGGAGTTAAACCATGAAACTGTAAATAAGGAGTAGAAAAAATAAACTCAGTTTCTCCCTCTATACTCTCACAAGGCCTAGGGAGAATTTCCCACACATAAAGCAAACAATTCTGCAGCGGACTCCAGCTAGATGTTCTCTAATTCAATTCTGATACTATCTACCTGGAGAGATAGCATCGGATCACACAGGTTCAGGGCTCAGTTTCATAAAACTTCCCCGCCCTCATTTTCAATGCCAATTGAAAGCTCCAGGTTGTTTTGCCTCTGCTTCTTACAGACTGGTTATAAATCGGGGTTCCCACAACCCCCTGGAGTTCAAATAATTTCCTAGAGTGGCACACAGAACTCAGGGAAACACTTATATTTACCAGTTATATAGGATATTTTAAAGGATATAAATGAACAGCCAGATGAAAAGATACTTATGTATCTTTTCCTTTATAGGTGACGTCTTGAAGGGTCCCAAGCACAGGAGCTTCCATCCCTGTGGAGCTGGGATGCCCCACCCTCCCATGACATGAATGTATTATTGTGTACCTTCCTGAAGGCCCCCTGGACTCAGTCCTTTGGGTTTTTACGGAGACTTCATTACAAAGGCACGATTAATTAAATCACTGGCCACTGGCTCAACCTTTAGCTACTATGCCCTCCCCAAGGCAGAAGGTTTGTTCCCTAGCAACCAGCACTCCCTACCGTGTCATCTAGGGACTATCCAAAAATCACCTCATTAACATAAGTTCAGATGTGGTTGAAAGGGGCCTGTTAAAAGTAACAAAATAGCCCAGGGCGCAGTGGCTCCTGCCTGTTACCCCAGCACTTTGGGAGCCAAGGCAGGTGGATCACCTGAGGTCAGGGGTTGGAGACCCACCTGGCCAACACGGTGAAACCTCATTTCTACTAAAAATACAAAAATTAGTCGGGCGTGGTGGCAGGCACCTGTAATCCCAGCTACTAAGTAGGCTGAGGCACGAGAACTGCTTGAACCCAGGAGGCGGAGGTTGAGGTTGCAGTGAGCAGAGATGGTGCTACTGCACTCCATCCAGCCTGGATGACAGTGAGATTTCATTAAAAAAAAAAAAAAAAAACCAAAAAAAACCAATAACCCACAAAAGACTGTCTTTCACTTTTATGCTCTGGAGCTGTTTCAGGAACCAAGGACAAATGGCCAAATATCTCAACAAAAGACACTCTTACTGCTCTAGTCACTTGGGAAATTACAAGGGTTATAGAAGCTGTGAGCCAGGAACTGGACAAAAACCAAAATATATACACCACAGTATCACAGTCCACCCCCTGGTTTCAAACAGAGATCCCTTACAGCAAAAAGGTCCATATATCTGTCAAGGATGTTTACACTTGTTGCATTTACATAACAGACATATCTACAAGAGTACAAACACAAATATGCCTATCATCTGGAGAAGCTACTGTGGGATAGGGACAGGTTTAAAGAAACAACCAGGCTAGGTGCTGTGGCTCACGCCTGTAATCTCAGCACTTTGAGAGGCTGAAGTGGGTGGATCACCAGAGGTCAGGAGTTTGAGACCAGCCTGGCCAACATGGCGAAACCTCGTCTCTACTAAAAATATAAAAATTAGCCGAGTGTGGTAGTGGGCACCTATAATCCCAGCTACTCAGGAGGCTGCGGCACGAGAATGGCTTGAACCCAGGAGGTGGAGGTTGCAGTGAGCCGAGATCACGCCACTGCACTCCAGCCTGGATGACTACGTCTCCAACCTAATTGGCCTATGAAAAAAATCAGCAGCCGGGTGGTTAAGCCTGTAATCCAGATTTGGAGGCCGGGGTGGATCAGGGTCAGAGTCGAGCCCAGGTAACCCGTCTCTATAAAATCTTAAAATTAGCCTGTGGTGGGATCCATGGAGGGTGAGGCAGAGGAATGGGTTACAGTGGGTGAGCATGATCCAGCCTGGGATCTCAAAAAAAAAAAAATAGCTCAGCAGTATGAGGAATGTGAGGTATGCAAAATTTATCAGGCCCAGAGAGACATGAGAACGAGACTTTAGTCACAGGACACACCCCCATGCCCAGGAGAAATTGTTTAAAAACATTTTGTACTTTTTCTCCTTCCTTGTTTCCAGGCTAGCTCGCAAATATCTAAAGTGTTACCGCAAGTTGCACAATGTGACCCTCACCCATTATCTTCATGTTCCTACAATCTGTGATACAAAGAACAAGGTATAGCCAATCACTAATCAATGTTATTTCTGTAAACCAAAGAGAATTCCTGCCAAACAACTTTGTATCAGCCCACATCCTGTCCCGGATTTTTGGCCTTTAAAAACCTGTTTGTAACAAGGGCCAAATGGAGCTCAAATCCACTTGGATCTGAGTCTGCTGGGCAGCTGTCTTCATTATGGTGCAAATAAATTCTTTAAAATTGTATTTTGTGCCTTAGTTTCTTCCTTTAGGTTGACAGAAGCCACTAGAAAATCTTTATCTTCTTGTATCAGCTTTTTTTCCCCTTGATCTACTGTTATTTGTACCTTGTGCAGAACTATTCAGGACAGAAATCAGCTGATAGTGAGATCCAGTTCCTCCTCAGGCCAGTCACTTTCCATAGGTATTACATCCTGAGGAGGCTTCAACTCAATTTCACAATACATATGATTATCAATCAGTATTATAAGACTTATTTACACAAGGGAGTTTAATCTGCCAACAATATTACCATATGGCCGTATGAGCATGGTACAAAAAAATATCAGTTTCATTACAGATCAATAAGAATTAGATATTTGCTTTGCCTTCCCAACAGAAATCTACCCTTCCCCATTTGTCAGCCTTTATCTTGATTAATAAGCCTGACTACTGCCTCAGGCAATTTCAGATCATATTTCTCAATGTAATCTCTGACTTCTGACTTTTTAAATTTCTCCAAACTGGGCAAAATACAGCAAATACAGGTCTTAGGGGTAACTTTTTACCCTTGCAAGGTGGCTTTGAGGCTGGTGGTCAAGGCTTAAACCAAATGAAATCTGAGCTTGGTCTAGCATCAAGGTACAATCCAGCACTCTTTCACTTTGATTTTAGCTATTACAAATAACAATAATCAAGGGACTGTATATTTTGCTTGTTTCTTATTGTTTGCGTTTCCTTATGCACCCAGTGAACTAATTCCCTTGGAGTTGGATCTATCTTTGAATTGCACTGGTAATTTTTAAGTACCTGAACACAACAGCACTGTTGTGGCTCCATAGCAGGGGTGACCATCTGACCACCCAGGAGTCAAAAGTTCCTCATTTCCCATCCATTTATCCTTTTTCTTCCTAAACCATGCTTCGATGAGCCACTCTAGCTAGAGCCACTCTAGCAAATCCCAATCCTGACATCAATTCTGAGGATACAGAAAAAAACCAACTCAGTTTCTCCTACTATTCTCTCACAACACAGAATGCTTCTGTGACCACGTGTGAGGGCTTTCCCCACACACCAAGCAAGCAATAATTTCTGCAGCAGACACTAGCTCAATGTCCTCTAATTCTACCTGGAGACATCAGATGCCACAGGTTAAGGGCTTAGTCCCACAAGACTGCCGTCCTCCCACTTCAGATGCCAACTGCAAGCCCTAGGTTGTTTTAACTCTGCTTCTGATCTGGCAGCTCTAGAGGTTCCCATGAGCCCCTCCTTGAGTTCAATTAATCTCCTACAGCAGGTCACAGAACTTGAGAAACACTTTATTTACATTTACCAGTTTTAATAAAGGATATTACAAAGGATACAGATGAAGAGACGCATAGTGCAAAACACAGGAAGGGACACAGCTTCGATGCCCTCTCCAGGCATGCCACCTTTCAGTAACCTCAGCTACCCAGCCCACTGACCTCTGTCCTTGTGGGTTTTCATGAGGCTTCATTATACAGGCATGACTGATTAAACCACTAGCCATTGGTGAACAACTTAACCTACAGCCCCTCTCCCCACCCCCTCTAATCACACCTTGGTCTCTCCACTAACTAGCCCCCACCCCCAAGCTACCTAAAGGTGGCCAACCACCAGTCAACTCATTAGCATACAAAAAGATACTTAATACTTTGGGGATTCCAAGGATTTTTTAGGAGTTCTATGCCAGGAGAGGGAAGGAGAACCAAATATATACTTCCTAATATCACAAGGAGCATTAAGCAATGCTTCTGGGTACTGAATTGGAGTGGCAGCTAACATTGCTGAAGTGGGAAAGGCTAGGTACGTTTCCAAACTAATTCCCAGGAGTCACTAAATGACACAGGGGTCCCAAGCTGCCTTCCCATTTTAACTATGAACTCCTAGTAGCTGAGAGAAGCTTCTTCCACTGACATTAAATCTGTTAAAATGCCACAGACATCTGAGAACATCAACGCGAGCAACAGAATAGTGTGCTGTATGAATCTTGAGGTTTTTACTGCTGCAATTAGAAATGGAGAAGGGGGCCAGCTGTAGTGGCTCATGCCTGTAATCCCAGCACTTTGGGAGGGTGAGGCGGGTGGATCACTTGAGGTCAGGAGCTTGAGACCAGTCTGGCCAACAAATCCCGTCTTTACTAAAAAATACAAAAAAATTTAGCCAGGTGTGGTGGTGGGCACCTGTAATCTCACCTACTCGGGAGGCTGAGGCAGAAGAATTCCTTGAACCCAGGAGGCGGAGGTTGCAGTGAGCCAAGATTGCACTACTGCACCCTAGCCCGGGCGACAGAGACTCCATCTCAAAAAAAAAAAAAAAAAAAAAAAGACAAAGTGATGATTAAAATACTAGCCAGGTACAGTGGCTCATGCCTATAATCCCAAAGGAGGCTGAGACGGGATGATAGCTTGAGCCTAGGATGGGCAACATATGGAGATCCCATTCCTACAAAAAAACATCAAAAAATTAGTTGGGAGTAGTAGGAGGCTGAGGTTGAACCCAGGATGTCAAGGTTGCAGGGAGTCGTGATTGTGCCACTGCAGTCCAGCCTGGACAACAGAAAGCCTTAAAAAAAGAGATTAAAGCACTATTACTTCTGACACAATAAGAACCACTCAGGGACCAAAACACCAGCTATACCTGGGCTTAGACAGGCCTATGGCTCAAGGTTATTATCAACATTAACTCGGCAGCTTTTGAGGTTAAACAAACTCCACCGGCCTGGCCTGGAAATAAAACGTCTAACACTGTATCCATCAAAAAAGCAGCATTTCCGCTTGTAATCCCAGCACTTTGGGAGGCCGAGGCGGGCGGATCACGAGGTCAGGAGATCGAGACCACGGTGAAACCCCGTCTCTACCAAAAATACAAAAAATTAGCCGGGCGTGGTGGCGGGCGCCTGTAGTCCCAGCTACTCGGAGAGGCTGAGGCAGGAGAATGGCGTGAACCGACCGAGACGGCCACTGCACTCACCTGGTGACAGTCGAATCTCAAAAAAAGCAGCATTTCAAAATCGAAAACTAATCTATGTGTAAACTGGGGACTGTGTGAAATCAGTTCAAATTTTCAACATAATTCAGTATACCCAAAGACTCATTCCCACAACCAAAACCCCCATTCTAAGTCCACAAAAGTACTCACAGAAATGGAAGCAGTGGGATCCAACTGATATTTAGCTGCAATGCCAAAACGAGTGCAGTTGGTACCTGATGTCCAAGCAAGGTTTACTGAAGTGTCAAGATCTTCACAAACTTTCTGATAAATTGATCCTCCAAATTCTGTCCCATCATTGCTATAAGATATTTTAAATTAGTAGATCTAGAATAGACAATGTAATAATGTCTAAGGCACAGGCTGACCTGTAGCATTACATTTAAATAAAAACCACAGCTCAAGTGGGGCTTTAGTGTTCCACTGAAAACTTGCAAGTTTTAACAGGTTTTCTTCCCCAACCCATACCCATACAGGGATTGGTAAAATGAACCACAGAATATCCATTCAGTGGAATTATCACACTGTATTAAAAATGCAAGAGGTTCTAAAACAGCCTTTTGGTTATGATTTTATATATACATATATATACACACACACATATGAAAAGGTGAACCACAACATTAACAAAGATTATATACCTAGCTGGCATGATTATAAGAAATGTAGGTAGGCCGGGCGCGGTGGCTCACGCTTGTAATCCCAGCACTTTGGGAGGCCGAGGCGGGCGGATCACGAGGTCAGGAGATCGAGACCACAGTGAAACCCCGTCTCTACTAAAAATACAAAAAAAAAATTAGCCGGGCGTGGTGGCGGGCGCCTGTAGTCCCAGCTACTCGGAGAGGCTGAGGCAGGAGAATGGCGTGAACCTGGGAGGTGGAGCTTGCAGTGAGCCGAGACTGCACCACTGCACTCCAGCCTGGGCGACAGAGCGAGACTCTGTCTCAAAAAAAAAAAAAAAAAGAAATGTAGGTTTTCTTCTTTGTGCTTCTGTTATTTACCAGTGAATTTTTACAATGGAAAGAAAAACATTTTAAGTACTTTCCGTGTATCTATCTAGTTTGGGCTAGGTAAAAACACCAGGCTGGATGCAGTGGCTCAATGCCTACAATCCCAACACTTTGGAAGGCTGAGGCGGGAGGATCGCTTGAGGCCAGGAGTTTGAGACAAGCCTGGGCAACATAGCAAGACCCCATCTCTACAAAAATAATTAAAAACAAACAAAAAAACAACAATAGCCGGGCACAGTGGCTCACGCCTGTAATCCCAGCACTTTGGCAGGCAGGCAGATCACGAGGTCAGGAGTTCCAGACCAGCCTTGCCAGCATGGTGAAACCCCGTTCTCTACCAAAAATACAAAAATTAGCCAGGCATGGTGGCACACGCCTGTAGTCCCAGCTACTTGGGAGGTTGAGGCAGGAGAACTGTTTGAACCCGGGAGGCAGATGTTGCAGTGAGCCAAGATCGCGACAGAGCAAGACTCCATCTGAACCAAAACAGAAAAAGAAAGAAAAAAGAAAAAGAAGAAAAAAAACCCCAACAACAAAATACCATACATTTTAGGCAATCCTATTAAGTCAGCATCTCACACATCAAGATAATTAAGTAAAATGAAGGTACTGGTAGCAGTCTGCCAATATCTAATGCCTCTTGTAAAAATACAAGCGCATTAAACCCCATATAAAATGAACATTTACTCTCTCAGCACCAAAGGTCAGACTAACATTCTTCTACTATAAGCTTTCAAAGGGCACCCTAGAAATGACCAAGAATGATTTTGTTTTTAAATGTTATGAGAAATCCTTTAGGGTGCACCCAGATCAGTAAGAGATAACAGACATCAAAATCATCCTCTGAGGGCCTACATCACAGTATCCTATGAAAGAAATACTTACACATTAGTGTGTAGCTGGAAGTCCCCAGTCCTGTAGCCCACTGCAAAGTTATTCCTTGTCAGCTTTGATTTGGCACTGTCAAAGGTCATCTGGTACCCAGCAAGCCAGCCCTCATAACCAAAGACAGCTGAACCATGGATTGCAGGTCCAGCAAAATCAAAGTCAACATCACAACCAAGGTTTATACACTCCCTCTTGTAAGAAGACTTGATTTTACCACTTTTCTTTCTGGAAAAAGAACAAACTGATATCACTGGGAAAAATTTACACACACTTCTGCACAAGAGAGCACAAAACAGACTTAAATGAACTGTAGTATGACCAGGGAGTAAAAACCAGCAATACAATAACAGGGAGTAAAAAAGTCAGCTCAATGAACTACAAGACAAGGACACATGAGGCAACTGGACAGCCATCTAGGAAGACTGCTTTGCAAAACTAACAATCAGTCACAAAAGCCTGTTAGAAACACATTAATTGCCCAAGTTAGTGCAACAACAAAGAAGCAAATATTTGAAGGCAAGCCAAATGATAGCAACCATAGTACTCTAAAAGCAGATATAGGCCAGGCATGGTGGCCCCCGCCTATAATCTCAGCACTTTGGGAGGCTGAGGTGGGCGGATCACCTGAAGTCAGGAGTTTAAGACCAACCTGGCCAGCATGGTGCAACCCCATCTCTACTAAAAATACAAAAAAAATTAGCCAGGCATGGTGGCACACGCCTGTAATCCCAGCTACTCAGGAGGCTGAGGCATGAGAATCGCTTGAAGCCAGGAGGCAGAGGTTGCAGTGAGCCAAGATCGCATCATTGCACTCCAGCCTGGGTGACAGAGAATAAATAAACAGGTTTGGAGCAGTGGCTCACACCTGTAATCCCAGCACTTTGGGAGGCCACAGCAGGCAGATCACAAGGTCAGGAGTTCAAGACCAGCCTGATCAACATGGTGAAACCCCGTCTCTACTAAAAATACAAAAATTAGGTGGGCGTGGTGGCACATGCCTGTAACCCCAGCTACTCAAGAGGCTGAGGCAGGAGAATCACTTAAACCCGGGAGGCGGAGGTTGCAGTGAGCCGAGATCACGCCACTGCACTCCAGCCTGGGTGACAGAGAGAGACTGTCCCAAATAAAAATAAAACAAAATAAATACAATAAAATAAAATATGAAAAAAAAAAAAAAAAGACTGGGCACAGTGGCTCATGCCTGTAATCCCACCACTTTGGGAGGCCAAGGTGGGCAGATCACCTGAGGTCAGGAGTTCCAGGACAGCCTGGCCAACATGGCAAAACCCCGCCTCTACTAAAAATACAAAAATTAGCTGGGTGTGGTGGCACGCACTTGTAGTCCCAGCTACTCAGGGAGGCTGAGGCAGAAGAATCGCTTGAACCTGGGAGGCTGAGACTGCAGTGAGCCAAGATGATGCCACTGCACTCCAGCCTGGGTGACACAGCGAAGACTCCATCTCAAATAAATAAATAAAAGCAAATGCAGAGATTTCACCACCACAAGGTAGCTTAATAAGCTATCAGACAGTAAATGTACACCTTTTCTAAATATACAAAAGAGAAATACTTTTAAATGTAATAGATAAAAATGTCTGTGCTTACCCTGTGTTTGGTGAGAAGGTAGTATCAAATGTCAGTTTCAAACCTTGACAAATCTATTTTGAAAGAAAAGTAATTTGTTTTCTTTCTTTTTTGGAAATACAAAAATAAATTAATAAAATTAATACTAAAATTTTCAAAATGTTACCTGGTCTTCAATTGCGATTTCTGTTCCCAGAGTGTTATCAGTGTTCCACTTTTCTGTGAAAGTCAGACCATACTCACACCACTTGTATTTGGTCTCCAAGGTCCCAGTAACTTTACCAGTGTCTGTATTAGATGAACCAGACGTTGAAAATTCCTAACAAGACAATCAATAATTTCATGAACATTCTCATAAGCCCAGAATTCATCACTGCCTTACATACACGCATGCATAAAAACTCGCTGAAACATTTGGTAAATTCATGAATCCTCCTTTTTCTAGCTTCCTGAACACTCGTATCCCTCTGCACTGTGCTACTCTCTAAGCATATGTGAGAGTGACAAGCCTTTGAGCAACTGACTGCCACTTTACATACACAGCTGACATTTCCAATCAATCACAAGTTAACCTGTAGTGAATTCTCAAGTGAACAAACTGTACACCTTTTTTTTTTTTTTTGAGACAGAGTCCCACTCTATCGCCAGGCTGGAGTGCAGTGGTGTGATCTCGGCTTACTGCAACCTCCGCCTTCCAGGTTCAAGTGATTCTCCTGCCTCAGCCTTCCAAGTAGCTGGGATTACAAGTGCCCGCCACCACACCCAGCTGATTTTTGTATTTTTAGTACAGATGGGGTTTCACCATGTTGGTCAGGCTGGTCTCCAACTCCTGACCTCAGGTGATCCACCCACCTCGGCCTCCCGAAGTGCTGGGATTACAAACGTGAGCCACCGCGCCCAGCTAACTGTACATCTTCTAAGGAAGGTTTTGCTAAGGTGATTTTATTTGGGATTCAAAAATCAATGGGGGACTGAGTGTGGTGGCTCATGCCTGCGATCCCAGCACTTAAAAGACCAGCCTGGGGAACATAGCAAGACCATGTCTCTACAAAAATTAAGAAACCAGCTCAGCGTGGTGGTGTGCGCCTGTAGTCCCAGCTACTCAGGAGGCCGAGGTGGGAGGACTGCTTGAGCTTGGGAGGTCCAGGCTGCAGTGAGCCATAATCCCACCATTGCACTCAGCATGGGTGACACAGTGAGACCCTGTCTAAAAATAATAAAATAATAATGTACCAATCCCTGGTTGCACACAAACTGAAAAAGAAAAAATAACGGAGGGCTTATCTGAATTTTTTTGTTTTTTGAGACAGCATCTCGCCTCTGTCTGTCACCCAAGCTGGAGCACAGTGCTGTGATCACAGCTGACTGCAGCCTCAACCTCCCAGGCTCAAGTGATCCACATACCTCAGCCTCCTGAGTAGCTGGGATCACATGCATCACCACGCCAAGCCTAAGGAAGACAGCTGATGTGAAAATAATAAAGAGACTACAGCCAGAAATTGTGATATCTGCAGAGTGAGAAATATCAAAAACTGTATCAATAGGAGGAAAGGCCAGTCATCCTTCTCTCAGAAAACAGAACATTTGTGTAACTATTGCTCTGCTGTTAGAGACAAATCCTTAGGTCTTATATCACTCTCCTAAATTAGATCCTTTCATTAACAGGAATTTCAAGTCAAAGCATAGCCCTCAACACCTATACTAAAAAGCACTGGACTGGCTGGGCGCGGTGGGTCACACCTGTAATCCCAGCACTTCAGGAGGCCAAGGCGGGCCGATCACTTGAGGTAGGGAGTTTGAGACCAGCCTAGCCAACATGGTGAAACCCCGTCTCTACTAAACATACAAAAATTAGCCGGGCATGATGGTGCATCCCTGTAATCCCAGCTACTCAGGAGTCTGAGGCAGGAGAATCACTTGAACCTGAGAGCCTGAGGTTGCAGTGAGCCAAGATGGCACCACTGCACTCTAGCTTGGGTGACGGAGTGAGTGAGACTCCATCTCCAATTTAAAAAAAAAGCACTGGATCATGTTAGGAAAGAACACTAGATATAAAAATTAGGAGTTCTGATGTCCAGTTTGTGTCATTTACTAAATGCAGGACACAACTTTTTACTGAGCAGGACACAACTTTTTGCGTTTTTTTTTGGAGACAGGGTCTCACTCTATCACCCAGGTTGGAGTACAGTGCCACAGTCATAGCTCACTGCAGCCTCAAACTCCTGGGCTCAAGCGATCCTGCTATCTCAGCCTCCCAAGTAGCTGGGACTTCAGGTGCCCACCAACAAGCACAGCTAATTTTTAAATTTTTTTGTAGAGACGGGGTCTCACTATGTTGCCCAGGTTAGTCTCAGAACTCCTGGCATCAAGGGATCCTCCTGCCTTGGCCTCCCAAAGCGCTGGGATTACAGGAATGAGCCACTGTGACCAGCCTCACTTAACTTTTTTGGGTCTGTTTCTGCAACTATAATTACAAAGCCTACCTCCAGATGATTAAATTGAATTGACACTGTGAAAGTTTGTACATTTTCATATGCTACACAGAACAGGAAAGCATTATTAAAACAATATATGGAACAGGTTTTTCTGGCAGATAGTTTGAATGGGGAATGTGTGAGTAGCTATTTTTAATCCTGAATGACATTAATGACTCTTGGGGCCCCACCTACGGCCATCCATCAGCCCACAGATCAAGAGCCAGCCTATATACACATGCCAAGGAAGCCTCAAGAAACAAAGCCAACACCACCCTGTGGGACCAGAGTTGGGCCAGATTACAGCTCATACCCTTTACTCTACCACCAGAAATTTTGGCTTCCACATTCTGGAGTGGCTTCAGTAGCTTTGCTGTTCAGGTAAGAAAACAGAACCAGGTATTAATGGGACTTATCTGGCGCCAGAGACATACTATAGGATTAATACCATGGCTGTTGAGTTACATGTATTAAATGTGAATAAAAACATGCTATATCTAATCCAGCTTCTACATATCCTTCATGCTCTTAAACCTATTTCCATAAAACTTTCCCTAACCCTATACACAATAATCTATTCCTTTCCAACAAAGATTTGCTTTATCAAACGATCTAGTATTTGATATTAATTATCTCAGTATTCTCAGTTTATTTTGTCTCTCCAACTAGAAAGTAAGCATTTTAAACACAAGGACTGAATCTTTTTTAGAAGGCCTTTTGTGTTTCAACATATACACTAGGGGCCTCAATAGACTAACAATGGGAACATTAAAAAACACACTAAATCACTGCTCTGTAACCTGTTAACTTGGCCAAATAAGTCATCCAATCATAACTAAACACCTAGGCTTCTTTTCAGACCAAAAAAACCAAGCGACAGATAAGATCAATGTAAAACCCCAGAAATCCAACAAGCCTAGGCTTTTAAACAACTACAGGCCTAGCGCTGTGGCTCACGCCTGTAATCCCAACACTTTGGGATCACTTGAGGTCAGGAGTTTGAGACCAGACTGGCTAACATGGCAAAACCCTGTTTCTACTAAAAATACAAAAATTAGCGGAGCATGGTGGCAAGTGCCTGTAATCCCAGCTACTTGGGAGGCTGAGGCCAGAGAATCGCTTGAACCTGGGAGGTGGGGGTTGCAGTGCGCTGAGATCACGCCACTGTACTCCAGCCTGGGCAACAGAGCAAGACTGTGTCTCAGACGGAAAAAAAAAAAGAAACTACAATACGATTAGTTTAAATAAATTCAGTTGCATGCACTACATCAAAAATGTCTATATAGGCCGGGCGCGGTGGCTCACGCCTGTAATCCCAGCACTTTGGGGGCCCGAGGCGGGCAGATCACAAGGTCAGGAGATGGAGACCATCCTGGCTAACACGGTGAAACCCCATCTCTACTAGAAATACAAAAAAATTAGCTGGGCGTAGTGGCCGGTGCCTGTAGTTCTAGCTACTCAGGAGGCTGAGGCAGGAGAAAGGCATGAACCCAGGAGGTGGAGCTTGCAGTGAGCTGAGATCATGCCACTGCACTCCAGCCTGGGTGACAGTGCAAGACTCCGTCTCAAAAAATTTTAAAAAAGTCTCTCTGTATATATATATACATACATATATTGAAATAACCTATAGTATTCTAATATGCACACACTCATACCCATCCCCAAAATAATCTTAAAAATTTTTAGAGTAAAAAAAATTGCACAAAGTTAAATTTTACTAGCTGGGCATGGTGGCTCACATATGTAATCCCAGCACTTTGGGAGGCCAAGGCTGGTGGATCACTTGAGCTCAGGAGTTTAAGACTAGCCTGGGCAACATGGCAAAACGTCATCTCTAGAAAAACTACAAAAAATACTCGGGCATGATGGATAGGGCCTGTACTCCCGGATGCTTGGGAGGCTGAGGTGGGAAGATTGCTTGAGCCCAAGAGGTCGAGGCTGCAGTGAGCTGAGATTGTGCCACTGCACTCCAGCCTGGGCAACAGAGTGAGACCCTGTCTCGAAAAAAATTAAATTTTAGTTTATCCCCTTTGTAACAGTTCATTGAACTATCAAGACACCCAAATACCAAAATGTTAACCTCTTTAAAAAATATTCTTGGCTGGGCATGGTGACTCACACCTGTAATCCCAGCACTTTGGGAGGCTGCGGTGGGTAGATCACCGTGGTCAGGAGTTGGAGACCAGCCTGGCCAACATGGTGAAACCCCAGCTCTACTAAAAATACAAAAATCAGTCAGGCATGGTGGCAGGCACCTGTAATTCCAGCTACTAGAGAGGCTGAGGCAGGAGAATCACCTGAACTCAGGAGGTAGAGGTTGCAGTGAGCCATGATCACACCACTGCGCTCCAGTCTAAGTGACAGAGTGAGACTCCGTCTCAAAAAAAAAAAAAAAAAAATTCAGATCAGGACTCCCTAAACTCACAAAATACATGTGGAAATCTTCTCCAGGGAGAACTGCTAGAAAATGGACATTATATAAATGATTAGTATACTCAAATTAATGAGTTCCTGATATTTTTATGCCCATAACTCTGATGAGCATTGTTGACAAAGGGTTACAGAAAGTCTAATAATGGGTTCCCTGCCTTCAAATGTGTAATCTTACTGAGTAAAGAGTACCACCTGACTGGTCTTTCCTATGTTCCTTGTGCATACATAATATGACGAAAGACCACATGAAAATGAGAAATCACATTCAAGGCCAAAATAAATCAGGTTACACGCAAATCTCTTAAAACAAAGTTAACTTCTGCCTCTTCTTTAAGACAAAACAGGTAGACATCTTTCAGTTATGACCATTTTACAAGTTGAAAAATTATAAAGGTTCAATAGAACTTATTCAACAGTAACACTCACCACGCCACTGCAAGACTTTGTTTTCACATCCAGTTTCACCAACCCAAAACCTTCAACAAGCAGACAGCAAAAGAAACAAAATGATTCTTTTGTATGAAAGATGCATAGCAATTGTTGACTATACATAAAAAACAAAAAGATTCCACATATTCAGAGGTGGATAAAACTGTGTTAATATACAATATTTAAATGAAATTGTTACAAATTCATCTTTTGTAAACTGGTTTATAAAGGGCAGAATTATCCCTATGCTGCTTTGTCTAGTTTTTTGGTAGTCGGTACACAAAAGAATGCTTTCAAACTATTCTTTTTTTTTTTTATTTTTTGAGACGGAGTCTCACTGCCACCCAGGCTGGAGTGCAGTGGCACGATCTCCGCTCACTGCAACCTCTACCTCCCGGGTTCAAGCGATTCTCCTGCCTCAGTCTCCCGAGTAGTTGGGACTACAGGTGTGTGCCACCACGCCCGGCTAATTTTTTGTATTTTTAGTAGAGATGGGGTTTCACTGTGTTAGCCAGGATGGTGTCAATCTCCTGACCTCCTGATCTGCCCACCTTGGCCTCCCAAAGTGCTGGGATTACAGGTGTGAGCCACCACGCCCGGCCCCCAAACTATTCTTAAACTTAAATATCAGATTAAAAAATCATTCAACTTAAATTTCAGAATAGCTAATAACTTATGATATGGCCAGATGCGGTGGCTCATGCCTGAAATCCTGGCACTTCGGGAAGTCAAGGCAGGCAGATCACTTGAGGTCAGGAGTTCAAAACCAGCCTGGCCAACATGGTGAAACCTCGTCTCTACTAAAAATACAAAAAAAAAAAAGCTGGGCATGGTGGCGTGTGCCTGTAATCCCAGTTACCAGAGAGGCTGAGGCAGGAGAATTGCTGGAACCCAGGAGGCAGAGGCTGCAGTGAGTTGAGATCACGCCACTGTACTCCAGCCTGGGCAACAGAGCGAGACTACGTCTCAAAAAAAAAAAAAAAAAACCAAAAACAAAAACAAAACCAACTTATCACAATACACACATTTAGGACATTTACGCCGATGGAGTATTTCCAACAATCTAAATAAAGGGGAGGAGGGTATGGAACAAAATTTTCCAAGAAAACTCAAATTCACCTGAAAAAGCTCCTAACTCTAGATAAAGTATTAGGAGTCACCACAAAAGCAAAACAGTAATATATCATAACTCTAGTCAACCAAGGCCTAAGCTATAACTGAAAAAAAATTAAAGCACAAGCCGCTTTTTCTTAAAGGCTCAAATCCTCTAACTAGTTTTAAAAAATTTGGGGAAATTGGGGGAGGGGGATGTAGACTGTAAAAGAACTATTTTCACAGAAGTTTAATCTAAGTATCTTAAGTTTCTAATAGAAGAATTAATACAAGGCTGGGCACAGTGATTCATGTCTGTAATGTAATCCAACCAGGCTTTGAGAGGCCACTGTGTTTACCGGGTAACACAGTGAGACCCCACCTCTACGAAAAGTAAAAAAAATTAGCCAGGTGTGGCAGAGCGTGCCTGTAGTCCCAGCTACTTGGGATGTGGGAGGCTGAAGAAAGATGATTGCTTGAGCCCAGGAGGTCCAGGCTGCAGTGAGGTATGATCGTGCCACTGCATCCAGCCTGGGCAACAGAGGGAGACCCTGTCTCAAAAAAATAAATAACTCTCAATTTAAAGCAGCAAGATATTTACAATTTGCAATGATTAATCTGATTTCGCTAAGCAACCCAAACATACATTTTCACTCTTTATCTAAAACGTTTTAAAAATAAGGTTCTTACCAAATCCTTTGTTGAAAATATCTCTGGCAGCTTTGCCAAGGTCAGCATATGATGGAGGAATACACATTGCTGGTAGAAAAAAAATTCCAGTGTTAATGTCTCTATTCTCCCATCTTCTATCCAACAACTAGAGTATGACCCGCTGCTGATATTAAAATTCAAGCAATCCCATTTGTTCGAATGTTTTTTATGCAGTCAGGAGCTACAATAAAACTATAACGACCCATAAAGGAGACACCACCAACGAATTATTTCTAAAACAGATAACCATGGTTATACAAACTTGGGAAATTCGTTCCAAAACAGAAAAACAGTCTATTACCTACAACCTCACTTCCTAGGACTGGACAAGTACAAAGAATCAAACAAGTATTTGTGTGTATGGATATGTACATATCTGCCAAAATTCACCGACATGAGCTGATTTAACTAAATTAGATAAAACCAAAACCTAAGACTAGGCCCTTTCCCCTGATACGTCCTTTAATATCTTCGCTGAGGTGAAAACCAACATCCTGGAGTGGGAAGAGAATTTAATACTGGGAATTTAAATATTGAAACTTGGAAAAAATACTGCCATCTGTGTTTCACTCAAATGTCTACATCAACTAAACATCAAATAGCGCTTCAAACTTACTAATGTTACTCCCAAGTCCTCAGCCAATGCTGTGCTGCTTAAGGGCAGGCAATCTGAGCTCATTACACCAGCTCATTCATTCCACAAAGCACGTCCACGCCCTTAGGAGCACAAGTAATGACCTTGCGCTCTCACAAGAGGGACTGCTACTTCCTCTAGAAAAGTGACTGATCTGATCCTCCAAAGACGGAATCCCCAATTAATAACTTATTACTTCTGTACGTCAAAGACATGTACAAAAGCTGAAAGTCCATGCGGCCACAGACCAACTCCCCGGGCCTTGTTCCCCTATTTGAAATCCAGCAGCCCAGCCCCTCCTCCGCAGAGGAGGTGGTCAGACGGTGGAGCGACCACCAAAAGCAGCCGAATTTCCAAGTTCTTGGAAAGATGGGGGGAAACAAACTGCGGGTTTCTGGTCGACAGGCTTCGACTCCCCGCCGCCCCATCCCGCACAGATCCCTGCTCTACTTACGACGCGCGCAAGTCTGCCCGTGGGTCGCCATGGCGAGGCCGCTGGAAGAGGGGAATCTGCGGGAGGGACAAGAAGTGCGGTCAGCTGGGGTCAAAGGGGCAAAGGGAGGTCCCCGACAGAGAGGGGAGAGGGGCCGCGGGGCAGCGCGGCCATCTTAGGAAGCCAGGGCCGACCCCGAGTCCGGCGCGGGCCTCCCGCTTGGCCGCCGCGGCCTGGGCCCCTGGGTCGGCGTGAGGCGGGCGCGGCGGTACCTGGTGGTCTCCTGAGGGGGGCCGCCGCCACCGCTCCGCTAGCTGCTGAAGCCGCTCGACACGCTCGCGGTCGGGCTGCAGCTGCAGCGGCTGGAGGGCGAAGTGAAGGAGACACCGTTCCGCCCGCCGCAACCCTGTCCGCTCCCAGCCAGGACCCCGCCGCTGCCCCCGGGGCTGTCCGCCGCGCCTGTCCCTGCAGCGCAGCCCGCTGCCAACTCCAACCTGCTCCAGAGCGGCCACGTGGACCAACAGCGCCCCGGTCCTGCAGGTGGGCTGCCTCCGTCCGTCGGTGGGGATAGGGAAGGCAGAAGCTGCTGGGCCTTGGATCAGGCAGCTATCCGGGCAGCCTCAGAGGCGAGGGGGCGGGGAACGGCGGAGGCCTCGCGCTGGGGACCGCCCGGGAGGGGGATGGGGCAGAGGCCCCGCGCGAACGCGTCACGGATGGGGCGGGGCGTCGGCGCGTGGCAGGGGCGATAGGGCGCGGCTGCGCACCACCGGGGTCACGTACATTTCTCCTACTCCGTTTATGCGCTGGTGCGGGTCCCCCCAGAAACAAAGCCCTGCATAGGGCGCCTGCGGGGAGTCAGCTGAGCGTTACCCACGTCCATCCTAAGCTAGCGCAGCCTGCGCTTCTGAGGGACCGCTTCTCTTTCCCAGCCCAGGGAGAACGAGTGGGAGGGACACAGGGGCGCCACCTCCAGCCCCTTGCGCTTTTCTGCCCTCTTTTCCCACCTTGGTGTGACTGCCTTGCTGTGCTGGGCTGTGTGCCTGAGAGGTTTTTTGGGACTGCCTCTCCCTGAACAAATGTGAGCGGCTCCCAGCGTGCCCCACCCATTTCCACTCCGCCTTAGGCTTTCTCTTCCGCGGCTCCTCCCCACTCAGGCATGGCACTGCTTCACACACGCACGGAGCCGGAGCTTGGCGAGGCAAGCCTGCTCCGGGCCCAACTTCCTCTGGATTATGGGCCTGGAGAAAATGTGGAATCATGCCGAGCAGGCGTTAGAATGCTGCACCCGCGTTCCCCGGGTGTGCAGGAAGAGTGACAGAGCTATTAGATAAAATGTATAGGAAGCCGTTAGTTTAGACTGAGCTCCTGCATTAGGCCCATCAGACCAAACCAAAATGGGGTTACTCATGCTGAAGTTCCACACGACCACGCCAAAGCTAGGATCTTTATCTGACCTTACAAGAAATCAGGAGAGAAACAGAGATGCTAGCCAGATCCCCAAACAGGCTGGGCGCGGTGGCTCACACCTGTAGTACCAGCACTTTTGGATGCCGAGGTGGGCGGATCGCCTGAGCTCAGGAGTTCCAGACCAGCCTAGGCATAGTAATACCCTGCCTCTACCAAAAAAAAAAAAATAGCCGGGCGTGGTGGCTGGCGCCTGTAGTCCCAGCTACTTGGGAGGCTGAGGAGAGAGGATCGCTTGAGCCTGGGAGGTTGAGGCTGTAGTAAGCTTAGATGGTGCCACTACTGCACTCCAGCCTGCCCGCTGGAGTAAGACCCTGTCTCAAAACAAAAATCCCCAAACAGGTCAGTGTTAGCTGGCATAAAGAAGTCCCGTGTTCTTTAACCTTTACAAGAAAAGTAACTTTCTACCAACTAACCCACTTTTTGTTTCTGCTTCCCTCGGCCCTTTTCTGTCTGTAATAGCAACACTTCCTATTCTCATTGGAACATTCATTCCATTTTACAGAATGAAGCGTTGCCCAATTGTAGAATTGGAACTAAAAGCCAGAGATGTTTAAACTAAATTCTTTGTAATTTTTTCTTTTAACAGAGCCAAAGGAAAAAGAAAAATATGAGCAGTCTAATGAAATAGAAATGGGTTCAATTGGAACTCCCAAAGCAGTCATCTATCTCAGTAATTTCGCCGGTAGACCTCAGTGGTTTTTTGGGGTTTTTTGTTTTGCCTTGTTTTGTTTTTTGTTTTTTGGTTTTTTTTTTTTTTTTGAGACGGAGTCTCGCTCTGTCGCCCAGGCTGGAATGCAGTGGCGCGATCTCGGCTCACTGCAAGCTCCACCTCCGAATTCACGCCATTCTCCTGCCTCAGCCTCCCGAGTAGCTGAGACCACAGGCGCCTGCCACCACGCCCGGCTAATTTTTTGCATTTTTAGTAGAGACGGGGTTTCACCGTGTTAGCCAGGATGGTCTCGATCTCCTGACCTCGTGATCTGCCCGCCTCGGCCTCCCAAAGTGCTGGGATTACAGGCGTGAGCCACTGTTCTCGGCCTACCTCATTTTTTTAATCTATGAAATGACAAATGAAGTGATCTTTAGTAGCCATCAGCCATAGTCTCTGAGCAAAGCCTTTTCCCCCTTGACTTTCTCTGGCTGTGAAAGCCATGTCTGCTCAAATGCTCTCAAGGTTCTACCCTCCTCCTAAACCAGAAAAGGATGGGCTTCCACAGTTCAAAACCCAGATGAAAGCTGCAGCCTGGAAGAGCTCCCTCCCATGAGCAAGCCCAGCCAGCTGTCTTGCCTGGTCATGACTGGGCTTACTCATGTTGCAAAAGGTTAGCAGAATTTACTTCCAAGAGATCAGGCACCAGAAGCCCTCATTCATTCCTTCATTCGAGCTCAGACAGGTCGGTTTGCAATCATCCTGGCTCTTCTGGGAAATGGTCTGGTATGTTTGATGTTATTGTGAGGCTAATAACAAAGAGCGGCATTTCCATCCTAACTGCACCACAGCACACTACCTCCCCGAAATACCCAGTCTGATAAATGAGTCACCTCCACTATCTGCAGCAGGGCTTATTCACAATGTGAATTATCTGTAGCAATTTGTAGCCCCCTGCACTTCACTTTCTCTGTGGCTTCACCTTCTGCAAACCCAAGGAATGTACACAATACCTAATGACCAGGGGAAGAAGATCTGTGGCTAAACAGGGGAATAATGGCAATTTTTTCCAGAGCTGAATTTAGTAAATAAATCTGAGTGCTTACATCCAAAGTCCTTTAGACCAAAGCTGCATTAGTAGGTAGTTACTACCTACCACAAGCAACTACTTTGTTTCATCCACAGGGTAAGCAAAGTCCACTGAGACACAGTCCCTACTCTCAAGGCACTTAAAGTCAAGTGTGTGTAAAGATGCCAAGAACAGGGAGGGTCCAAAAGTTTACCCTACTTGCAAACTAACAAGTTAGCCTGCCATAGTTTCAGAGGCTCACAGATGCTAGCAGAAGACATGAGACGTATGGGTCAAGGACAAAAGACTGTTGTGGCACAGCAGGCAGTGTAAGCTTCATGTTTTGCCTCAATTCCCCCTGTCCTCTGCGTCCCTCAGGGGTGATGCAGAGCAGCTTAGGTGGATGCTGTACACACCATGCACTGGTGTCACAGCCAAGGAACCCAAAGCTTACAAAACCACGTGTTTTAGAAGGAGTTGCTAACAAATCTGCCCAACCTTCATCCTGTGAAAGGAAAATATCTTGGGCCCCCAAGATCATTAAGCTAAAGGGAAAAGTCCAGCTGGGAACTGCTTAGGGCAAACCTGCCTCCATTCTGTTCAAAGTCATCCTTCTGCTTACTGAGATAAATGCATATCTGATTGCCTCCTTTGGAGAGGCTAATCAGAAACTCATTGCAACCATTTGTCTCTCACCTACCTGTGACCTGGAAGCCCTCTCCCCACTTCGAGTTGTCCTGCCCTTCCTGACCACTTTAAGTTGTCCCGCCTTTCTTGACCGAACCAATGTTTATTTTACATATGTTGATTGATGTCTTCTGTCTCCCTAGAATGTATAAAACCAAGCTGTGCTCTGACCACTTTGGTTACATGTCGTCAAGACCTCCTGAGGCTGTGTCAAGGTTAAGTGTCCTCAACCTTGGCAAAATAAACTTTCTTTTTTTTCTTTTTTTGAGACTGAGTTTCGCTCTTGCCGCCCAGGCTGGAGTGCAATAGTACGATCTCTGCTCACTGCAACCTCTGCCTCCTGGGTTCAAGCAATTCTTCAGCCTCAGCCTCCGGAGTGGCTGGGATTACAGGTGTGCCACCACCACGCCCAGCTAATTTTTGTATTTTTAGTAGAGACGGCTGCTTTACTGTATTGGCCAGGCTGCTCTCGAACTCCTGACTTCAGGTGATCCGCCTGCCTCGGTCTCCCAAAGTGCTAGGATAACAGGCGTGAGCCACGGCCCTGGGTTTTTTTTTGTTTTTTGTGGGTTTTTTTTGAGACAGAGGAGATAGAGTTTCGCTCTTTTGCCCACACTGCCACACTGGAGTGAAGTGGCACAATCTCAGCTCAATGCAACCTCCGTCTCCCAGGTTCAAGCGATTCTCTTGCTTCAGCCTCCCAAGTAGCTGGGATTACAGGCACCTGCCATCATACCTGGCTGATTTCTGTATTTTTAGTAGAGACGGGGTTTCACCATGTTGGCCAGGCTGCTCTCGAACTCCTGACCTCAGGTGATCCACCCACATCGGCCTCCCAAAGTTCTAGGATTATAAGCGTGAGCTACTATGCCTGACCTGGCAAAATAAACTTTCTAAATTCTCAAATATAAATTCTAAATTCTCAAATTTCTCAAATTTTCGGGGTTCACAATCCCTGAGGGGGAGATTATTATACTGCTCAGGAAATAAAATCTTTTCTCTGCCCCAGAGAGAGATACTATCTTCCAAGGCTGTTTGCTAAGTAAACATCCTTGGAAAGATAGTCTGAAACAAAAGCTGCCATAAGATGGGTAGAAACACCATGGAGAATTGGCCCCAACAAAGGATGGGGTATGGGAAAGACAAGCTCAAGATGTCACAAGTACAGTATTTTTGGGGGGAGCAGGGTCTTGCTATGTTGCCCAGGCTGGTCTTGAACTCCTGACCTCAAGCAATCCTCCCATTTCAGCCTCCCAAGTAGCTGGATCACAAGTGTGAGCCACCACACTCGGCTCCTGCAAGTAGGGGGGTCATGCAGGGAGATCCAGCCCCAGACACACATTCCTCTTCCTGCCCCTGGCCTCTGTCCCACACTGGGAGGGGCACACCCTAGCCTGCACATCCAAGCTCTTTCCCCATCACATACATACCCTGCTTGACCACCCCAAGGGCTTAGGGGTGTGTCACTGGCAGTTCAGTCCATCTTCTGGAGGAGGGACCCTGGGGGAAAGTCCATGCAGGCCCCAGAAGCAGGCTCAGGATGGCTTCAAATAGGAATTCTAAGGTCTCCTGTATGCAGAGTTTGGTCTAGATATGGAGAGGGTGGGCATGGGCTCTGGTGGGCATGTTCCCTGGGCCCTGCAGGCTCCTCACCTCATAGGAATGGGCACAACTTGAGAAGGGTTCTGGTGGGGCCCTCCAAAGCATGAGACCCAGGGTGGCCGTCCAAAGCCTGAGACCCAGGGCAGGGGCCTTCCAAAACATGAGACCCAGGGGGGCCCTCCAAAACATGAGGCCCGGGGGAAGGGCCCCTCTTCCTAGGTTGAAGGGCAATACTAGGGCTAGGGACCGAGAATCTTCCTGTGATTGAAACATGTTAGGATGAAATGAGAGAGAGAGAGAGAGAGAGGACTGCAAGCTGGGGTTATGGTTAGAATGTGGGACACAGGGAGGCAAGATTTCGCCGTGGCACATTCAAGGTGGTGAGCACCTGTAGAAGTGTGGAGTGAAGTGAAGCCCAGTGGAGCTGAGGTGATCAGGGCTTTAGCTGAGGCTAAGATGTTGAAGCTATGCACCCCCCCCACACACCCAGCAAACAGTGGTGGGGTCGGCACAGGTTATTGACAGAGGTACTGATGTCACCAGGGTGTTGCCAGGATAAGAGATGAGGAGGACAACCATGAGTCAGGTACCAAAGTCTTCAGGGGACATGGAGGTGTGACCAGGAAGCTGGCCATAAAGGATGGCAGAGCTGATGGCATGAACCTCAAAGCAGGTGATCTTATAGGAGGTGACGAGTGAAGTAAGTGGCCCTCTCCCAGCCCCAGTCCAGTCGTGGGGTGTGGGAGGGAGTCTTCCCTGGGCTCCAGTATCCATGGGGAAAGGTGAGGAGAGTGAAAGAGCATTCAGTGGTGCAGCTGAGAACTTAGGGTAGTTTGTTAACAACAGCACAGGCTTCTAGAGGGGCACAATGGGATGGGGTGAGGAGGGCAGCAGTGGAAGTTCAAACCAAGGAGAAGGAAGTGCAGACAAGACTGGGCTAAAACTAGGAAGAGCAGAAATGAACATACGAACTCATATTTTGGGGAGTTAGGGCCAACGGCCAGAGGTGAGGGGCATGCTAGGGTTCAATGGGCTCAAAAGTCAAGCCAGTGCCTGTGAAAATCCATTAAATCATGCATAAAGGACAGTGTGCCTGGTTTTGGGTATACAACCTCAGGCTTTTGAGAGAGTCTCGTCTTCGCCAGGTGGAGTGGTGGGAATTCCGTCATGCAAGTCCTCCTCCGGTTCCAGCCTCAGCCTCTCCGAGTAGCTGGGACTACAGGCGCCCGCCACCACGCCCGGCTAATTTTTTGTATTTTTAATAGAGACGGGGTTTCACTGTGGTCTCGATCTCCTGACCTCGTGATCCGCCCGCCTCGGCCTCCCAAAGTGCTGGGATTACAAGCGTGAGCCACCGCGCCCGGCCAGGCTGCCATTTTTAGCCACACTAAAGCATGAAAACCACTGATCTAGACTGTCTATCAAATCCTAGGAGTGACTGGGAGAAAGGAGCATTCTACAGCTTTCTAGATCACATTTAGGGTTAATCTGCTAGATTTAGTCTTTAATATACAATGTGATGATTAAAGCAGATAATGGAGTTATAGCTCAACAGTCAGGACACAAGTTAAGTACAAGCTTCATGCAGCTCCTCTCAACTGATATCCCAGTTTAACCATTCAGAGTTGATATAAAGTTTGATATAAAAGGACTTTCCTGCCGGGTGCGGTGGCTCACGCCTATAATACCAGCACTTTGGGAAGCCAAGGTGGGCAGATCACTTGAGGTCAGGGGTTCGAGAACAGTCTGACCAACATGGTGAAACCCCATCTCTACTGAAAATACAAAAATTAGCTGGGCGTGGTGGCGCGTGCCTGTAATCCCAGCTACTTGGGAGGCTGAGGCAGGAGAATTGCTTGAACTGAGGAGGTGGAGGTTGATCCTCCAAGATCATGAGCCAAGTGAGCCAAGATTGTGCCACTGCACTCCAGCCTGGGCAACAAGAGCCAGACTCGGTCTCAATTTAAAAAGAAAAAAAAAAAAAGGACTTTCCAGCCAGGCTCAGTGGCTCATGCCTATAATCCCAAAACTTTGGAATGCCGAGGCGGGCAGATCACTTGACCTTAGGAGTTTGAGGCCAGCCTGGGCAACATGGCAAAACTCCATCTCTACCAAAAAATACAAAAAAATTAGCCGGATATGGTGGCATGCACCTGTGCTCCCAGGTACTTGGGAGGCTGAGGTGGGAGGGTCGCTTGAGCCCAGGAGGTGAAGGTTGCAGTGAGCTGAGATCGCGCCATTGCACTCCAGCCTGGATGACAGAGTGAGACCCTGTCTCAAAAAAGAAAAAAAAAGGCTTTCCTATTCATTGTCCAGTCAGTAACCTGTGGCCTTGCTCAGAGTTCTGGTTGGAACACTGGTGAAACATTATTTTGTTTCTTTAAAAAGCTCAGCACAGCTGGGCGCAGTGGCTTACGCCTATAATCCCAGCACTCTGGGAGGCCAAGGCAGGCAGATCACGAGGTCAGGAGTTCGAAACCAGCTTGACCAACATGGTGAAACCCCATCTCTACTAAAAATATGAAAATTAGCGGGCCGTGGTGGCGCACACCTATAATCCCAGCTACTCAGGAGGCTGAGGCAGGAGAATCGCTTGAACCTGGGAGGCAGAGGTTGCAGTGAGCTGAGATCACGCCATTGCTGTCCGGCCTGGGTAATAAGAGTGAAACTCCATCTCAAAAAAAAAAAAAAAAAGCTCAGCACATTCTGTGGGAATGCTTAGCCCCAATAGTGGGGATAATGCAGAGGCTCCTGCTCAAGGATCTTCAGTGGCTCCCATTTACCCATAGGATAAGGTCCCTGACACAATGATGATGGAACCATGATCCTACCTTGCCTCTGTCACAGTCATGTTTCCCACCTGCCACCCGTGCCAATTCAGGTCACAGGCAATTCCTAAATCACGGTTTGTTTAGTGTCACTGCCATTGCTTATGCTCACTGTACCTAGAATGCCTCCTTGTCCCCACTGTTTTAAGTTAAATTCTCTGAATCCTTATAAAGCCCAGCTCAAATATACTCCCACCACAATTTTCTTCTGTCTTACCAGCTACAAGTTCATTTTATTTCCTCTGAAATTCTATGGAATTTGTTACCTTATAACATTTATTACATATTTTCTTTTTTTTTTAACTTTCTGAGTGAACATGATTAACACAATATTTTCATTTTTCTTTTCTTCCTTTCCTTTTTATATTCTTTTTTCTTTTTTTTCTTTTCTCTTTTATTTTTCAAAACAAATGCAGTGGCGCAATCTCGGCTCACTGCAGCCTTAACCTCCCAAGCTCAAGCAATCCTTTCACCTTAGCCTTCCAAGTAGCTGGGACTACAGGCATGTGTACCACCATACCTGGCTATTTTTCTCATTTTTGTAGAGACAGGGTCTCTCTATATTGTCCAGGCTGGTCTTGAACTCCTGGGCTCAAGTGATCCTCCTGCCTCGGCTTCTCAAAGTTCTGGGATTACAGGCATGAGCCACTATCCCCAGCCCACTTTTTTTTTATATTAAGAAAAAACAAAAACCACAACTCTGCCTTCCCCATCAAGCTCTTTAATAGAATCTTGCCCTGCCCTGCCCTGCCCTGCCCTGCCCTTCCCTCCTTTCTTTTTTTTGAGACAGAGTTTCGCTCTTGTTGCCCAGGCTGGAGTGCAATGGCATGATCTCAGCTCACCGCAACCTCCTTCTCCCGGGTTCAAGTGATTCTCCTGCTTCATCCTCCCAAGTAGCTGGGATTACAGGCATGTGCCACCACGCCCGGCTAATTTTGTATTTTTAGTAGAGATGGGGTTTCTCCATGTTGGTCAGGCTGATCTCAAACTCCTGACCTCAGGAGATCCACCCGCCTCGGCCTCCAAAAGTACTGGGATTACAATTGTGAGCCTCCCCCGCCCGGCTGAGAATTGTTTCTTACTCAACTCTATCCTCACCACCCACCAAATATCTAATAATGATGACACTAGTCATGAATAATAAACACAATCAAAGTAGTCATGGCTAACACATATCAGGCACTTCCTTTGTGCCAGGCATTGCTCGAAACAATTCATGTGCTTTATTTAATTCTTTTTTTTTTTTTTTGAGATGGAGTCTTGCTCTGTTGCCCAGGCTGGAGTGCAGTGGCATGATCTTGGCTCACTGCAACCTCTGACTCCCAGGTTCAAGTGAGTCTCCTGCCGCAGCCTCCCAAGTAGCTGGGATTACAGGCACCCACCACCACGGCCGGCCTATTTAATTCTCATAACAACCCTATGAGACAGGTACCATTAAGCATGAAACACAAGCTTACGGAGATTCACAGGCCTGGCTTGGGATGCATAGCTAGTTCTTCAAGAGCTAGAGACAGAATCTAAGCCAGCGCTCCCTGAGTGTGAGGCGCATACTCTAAGCCACCACTTATATTGCCTCCTCATTGTCAAAGCCTTCCCCATGGAGCGTGACTAGTAATATTTATAGAACATTTTTTTTTTTTTTTTTTGAGGCGGAGTCTCGCTCTGTCGCCCAGGCTGGAGTGCAGTGGCGCAATCTCGGCTCACTGCAAGCTCCGCCTCCCGGGTTCACGCCATTCTCCTGCCTCAGCCTCTCCGAGTAGCTGGGACCACAGGCGCCCGCCACCACGCCCAGCTAATTTTTTTTTTTTTGTATTTTTAGTAGAGACGGGGTTTCACCGTGGTCTCGATCTCCTGACCTCGTGATCCGCCCGCCTCGGCCTCCCAAAGTGCTGGGATTACAAGCGTGAGCCACCGCGCCCGGCCTATTTATAGAACATTTAAAGAGTCCACTGCTTTGGACTATTCTAGTCATGACTTGCATCCATTGACAGAGTTGTCTTCAAAATTCATTCCTTTTAAATTTGTAGTGAGGACAGGAACTTCCACAATGAGGGTAAACTGGGCAGCAGGGAGGGGGCTTCTCCAAGACCTTTCACTGGGTCACCACTGAGAATGTCTCGTGACTCACATCCCACGGCTGCCTGAATCTACTATGTGGCTGCCCTGTGTCTCTGGGGCTGGTGTGGGAGGCAATGGAAGGAGGAAAAAGGGAGCGTTCTGAAGCCTGGGAAAGTCACACGGGCAATTTGGCCAGCAGCCGCCTGGACACTCAGTACAGAGGGAAGCTGATGAGGAGGCCAGAGGGACAAAGGGTCATTATTCTGGCTGTAGGAGTTTGGTCAGTTTGATACTGGGTGACCTACCATCTCTCCCACCAATTTGAGTTCTCCTAGAGCTTTGGTGGGAAGTAAAGCAATTGGATTTCAAATGAGTCACATCCTATGTCTGGAAACTGAGGCAGTGTCAGGGCTGGTTATGACTGTAAGGACTGATCAGCCATGACTTTGAGGACCTTTGAGGGCCACCCTCTCGCTCCAATCTCCACTACACCCCACTGCGAGATGAACACAGCTCTGAGTACACGACTCCCCTTTTCAGAACCTCTCCATGAAGCAACCCACATACCAGGTAACATACAGGTTAAAGCTCTCCACGGCATGGCCTAAACTTAACTTTCTAAGCCAGCAAAGCTTTGTTGAATAATTACACATGTCATTAATATAATTTACATATACAGAAAGAGCTCTGTGATCAAATAGGTTGGGTAAACTTTGGATTAAACCGAGATTAACCCATTTTGTAAGTGTAACTTCTCAGAGCCCCACTTTTGTGCAGGATGAGTCTCTGAGAGAATGCAATATGGCCCCAGTTTTTTACAGAAGGATCTTGAGAGACTAAAAAAGTATGCTGCATTAAATATTGTTCTCACCCTGAAATTTAACCAGTTCTTCCAAGCCCATTGTGGCAATCATAGAAAGGTGCTGTTCCGATCTGCTGTTGTGAGGAGCAGAGGGCTGACTGCTGCAGCTGCTGGGCTCTGGACATACTGATGCCAGGCAGGCTGCTCCCCGCCAAAGACCTGCACTCATGCAGGGCCATCCCTGCAAAACCCAGGACTCCTCTAACAGGCAGCTTTGGCTTGAGGATGACCTTTTGTCCTGGCTGAACTTTCTTAGAACTGTGTTGCCATCTGAGGCTCTTCCCACTTTATCTCCCCTCCTTCCTGTGTCACAATGTGCACACTTACACATAGACATATAGTTTGGAACATATATAAGCTCTGGAAAACTTTGTAATTTTGAGTTGGTCTGGTGATAATTTCCAGGCCTTCGCCCTGGTTGCAGAAATAAAAACTCTCTTCCTCCCTAGTTCATCTGCATCTTGTTATTGGGCCATGAGAAATAGCAGGCCAACCCTCAGTTTGGTCCAGGAACAAGAGGGTCTCACCATGTTGCCTGGTCTGGCTTCAAGGGATCCTCCCACTTCAGCTTCCCAATATGTTGGGATTACAGGCGTGAGCCACCGCGCCCAGCCTGGTGGTGCTTGTTAAGCCCTGTTAAATACAACCTGGAAGGGCGGTTTGAGCAGTGAAAGCCTCAGACTCAAGTTCAGCAAAAGTAGAAAAAAATGGCAGAAAACCAAAGGAAGGAAATTCCAAAGGCTGGTAAGAGACAGTGTATCGATGAGGAAGCACAATGAGGACACACAGAATCCAGGCTTTCCTGGCCTTCTCCATTAGTGCAGCGTGTCAGGCCACCTTGGTTTTAGAGTTTTCCCAAGGAGTCTGACTTGGCAAGAGAAACCACAGCTCAGGAGTGGTGGCTCCCAAACTAACCTGTTGCAGGTCTTTGTAGGAGGAAGCTACTGGAATTCTTAGATCTTCTGCCTATGTGTCTAGCTGTGGCCTGGCCTCTGGGGAGGCTCAGTTTAGGGCTTCACTCTGTCCCAGGAGCCCAGCATTGCTCTCAGAGGGGAGAAGAGGTTACCGTCACTTACTCCAACTCTTCCCAAAATCTCATTAGTTCTTGAAACCATAGCACCAGGACATTTTGCTTCCAGCTGTAAGTCACAGCAGGAAGAAATGCCTATGGCCTTACTTTGGGGGCATAGCCCAGCCCTAAAGGCTTCCTTGCTCTTTTTTTTTTTTTGAGACTGAGTCTTGCTCTATTGCCCAGACTGGAGTGCAGTGGCGTCATCTTGGTTCACTGCAACCTCCACCTCCTGGGTTCAAGCGATTCTCCTGCCTCAGCCTCCCAAGTAGCTGGGATTACAAGTGCCCGCCACCACACCCAGCTAATTTTTGTGTTTTTAGTAGAGACGGGATTTCACCGTGTTGGCTAGGCTGGTCTCGAACTCCTGACCTCAAGTGATCTACCCGCCTCAGCCTCCCACAGTGCTGGGATTACAGGTGTGAGCCACCGCACTGGCCACCTCCTCGCTCTTATAGGCAAGGGAACTCATGTGTAGCAAGGTCTCCTCCCCACAGGATCCTTCTGTTCTAACTGGATGATCCTCCATGACCAGTCTCTGTTTTTCTTCATTTAAGCCCTTATGTAACAGGAAAGTTCTATGTGTATGTGTATGTATACAGATGTGGGCTTTTGTGGTTGTAGTTTTTTTTGGGGGTTGGAGGAGGGGAAGGTAGGAGGAGTTCTTGTTGAGAGTTGAGGCTGCTGCCACAGCTGCCCTACAAGTAGAAAGCCACCGAGTTTATGAAATTCAAATATAGAGGCCAAAGTGTACCAGGGACGCCACCATCACCTCCAAAACAACATCAGTGTCTCTGCATTTCCAGCAATTTTATGAGACAAGCTACAAAGATACACCATTTAGATGAATCATTCTGCTCTCTGCAGTGCCAAGAACTTCAAGCATAGTTAATTCAGAATGACTAGGTCCAACTAACAAGAGTTGGTTTGTCTGAATCAAAGTATATTTAAAGAAACTCAGTTTTATTACCTTCAGGAATCTAGTGGAACTATGCTAATAAATTGCTCCTCTGTGTAGGTCTTAAGGGAAATATGTTTTAATGAACAGATGAGAATATTTCCTAATTCAGTCTATCCATTGTTTACATAGAAAGGGTTACTCATCAAGTGTTTAAGTTTACTTGAAATGCTTGCTCTTGTTTACAATCACAGTATTTTAGTTTAATGAACCCTGTGTTTATAAATGGTATAAAATAAACTATCCATCTTGTCATTCCCTCTAAATTAGTGAAGTCCCAACTAATGCCTCAATGGCTCTGTTAGCATAAAATCAAAAGTCATTGTACCAGCTGGGTACGGTGGCTCACACCTGTAATCCTAGCTCTTTGGGAGGCCGAGGTGGGAAGATCACTTGGGGCCAGGAATTTGAGACCAGCCTGGGCAACATAGTGAGACCTCATTTCTACAAAAAATAAACCAAATTATTTTTTGTGGGCATGTGCCTATGGTCCCAGCTACTTGGGAGGCTGAGGTGAAAAGGATCGCTTGGGCCCGGGAGGTCAAGGCTGCAGTGAACCATGATCACGCCACTGCACTCCAGCCTGGATGACAGAGGGAGATCCTGTCTCAAAAAAGAAAGAAAAAAAAAAAAAAAAAAAAGAATCATTGTACCCATCACTCGAAAGAAACACTTAGCTTTTGCATGAGCTATTCTTCCAGCGGTGGAGGTTTGGGGATCCGGCCCTATTCTGTCATATTTTGTGACACACATTCTTTCTCCCTCCTTTCTATGAATGTTTATTAAGGAACTAGTAATGTGTCAGACACTGTGCTGGGGACTAAGTAACAGTCAACAGGCCGGGCGCGGTGGCTCACGCTTGTAATCCCAGCACTTTGGGAGGCCGAGGCGGGCGGATCACGAGGTCAGGAGATCGAGACCACGGTGAAACCCCGTCTCTACTAAAAAATACAAAAAATTAGCCAGGCGTGGTGGCGGGCGCCTGTAGTCCCAGCTACTCGGAGAGGCTGAGGCAGGAGAATGGCGTGAACCCGGGAGGCAGATCTTGCAGTGAGCCGTGATTGTTTCACTGCACTCCAGCCTGGGCGACAGAGCGAGACTCCGTCTCAAAAAAAAAAAAAAAAACAGTCAACAATCTCACAGTCTAGAAAGGGAGACAGACACGAACAATGAGCAAGTGTTGTAAAGTGCTGTAGGTACAAGGATAGCTGTATGAACAGAGGACAGTGGGGTTAGAGGAGTCAGTTCACCCGGGGAGCTTCATGAAGGCTTCAGCATTGAATGGATTCTTAAAAATGGGGGATATGGCTGGGGGCGGTGGCTCATGCCTGTAATCCCCACACTTTGTGAGGCTGAGGCAGGTAGATCACCTGAGGTTAGGAGTTTGAGACCAGCCTGGCCAACATGGTGAAACCCTGTCTTTACTAAAAATACAAAAAATTAGCCAGGCGTGGTGGTGGGTGCCTGTAATCCCAGCTACTCAGGAGGCTGAGGCAGGAGAATCACTTGAGCCAGGGAGGTGAAGGTTGCAATGAGCAGAGATTGTGCCACTGCATTCGTCTGGGTAACAGGAGCGAAACTCAGTCTCAAAAAAAAAAAAAAAGAGGGGGAGGCTATAAGGCCGGGCGTGGTGGCTCACGCCTGTAATCCCAGCACTTTGGGAGGCTGAGTCAGGCAGATCACCTGAGGTCAGGAGTTCGAGACCAGTCTGGCCAACAGCCAAGATAGCACCACTGCATTCCAGCCTGGGTGACACAGGGAAACTCTAGTCTCAAAAAAAAAAAAAGGAGGATATATTTAGTTGCACCATGGGCAATTAAAAAAAGAGAGGATGCTCCAGGCACAGTGGCTCACGCCTGTAATCCCAGCACTTTGGGAGGCTGAGGTGGGCAGATCACGAGGTCAGGAGATCGAGACCAGCCTGGCAAACACGGTGAAACTCCGCCTCTACTATAAATACAAAAATTAGCTGGGCGTGGTGGCAGGCGCCTGTAGTCCCAGCTACTTGGGAGGCTGAGGCAGGAGAATCACTTGAACCCGGGAGGCGGAGGTTGCAGTGAGCTGAGATCGCGCCAACTGCGCCCCTGGCTCAAGTGATTCTCCTGCCTCAGCCTCCTGAGTAGCTGGGATTACAGGCACCCACCACAATGCCTGTCACCAGCCTGGGTGACAGTGCGAGACTCTGTCTCAAAAAAAAGAGGATGTGTTTGGCAGACAGGGAGAGGAAGGGCAGCACATGAAGGAAAGGTGCTCGGGCCTGATACTGCAACTGCAAGTCATATTTAGCCAGCTGCAAACAATATGGCAAGAATGAAAATGACAATCGATAGGATATTAGGGGAGAAGGTTACCCAGCAAGACCAGGCTGGAGAGGTCAGCTAAGGCCCGACTGGAACCTATGCAAGACAGTGCCTGCTCAAGTTCTACCTCCTCATGAAATTAAAAGCATGAAATAAGACATAGATGCCCAGCTGTGGCTTAGCCCATATCCCCAGCCATGTCATGACCCATATATGCCCAGTCCAAGTCAAGGGAGAGCATGGGTTGGCTGTCCTCAGCACCAGACCCATATCACATCTGGAGTATCATATTTAGGGCCTCAGTGACAAATTAGGGGGCATTGATGAGGCAAAAGAGTAAATCTCATCCCTGTTACTCTGTCTGGGCCATAGGCAGATGTCTAAAAGTATGATTTCTGGCTGGGTGCAGTGGCTCACACCTGTAATCCCAACACTTTGGGAGGCCAAGGCAGGGAGATCGCTTGAGCCCAAGAGTTTGAGACCAGACTGGGCCACAAAGTGAGACCCTTTCTCTAACAACAACAACAACAAAAAATTTAAAAATTAGCTGCGTGGGCTGGACACGGTGGCTCACACCTGTAATCCCAGCACTTTGGGAGGCCGAGGAAGGTGGATCATGAGGTCAGGAGATCAAGACCAGCCTGGCCAACATGGTGAAACCCCGTCTCTCCTACAAATACAAAAATTAGCTGGGCATGGTGGTGTGCACCTGTAGTCCCAGCTACTCGGGAGGCTGAGGCAGGAGAATTGCTTGAACCCAGGAGGTGGAGGTTGCAGTGAGCCGAGATTGCACCACTGCACCCCAGCCTGGGCGACAGAGCGAGACTCTATCTCAAAAAAAAAAATTAAATTAAAATTTAAAAAAATTAGCTGTGTGTGGTGGTGTGCACCTGTAGCCCCAGTTACTCAGGAGGCCGAGGTGGGAAGATGGCTTGATCCCAGGAAGTTGAGGCTGCAGTGAGCCATGATTGCACCACTGTACTCCAGCCTGGGTGACAGACCAAGTCCCTGTCTCAAAAAAAAAAAAAAAATTGTGATTTCTCAATTGAAAAATGTAAAAATCATATGCATTGCTCCACTTAATTCCAGGCAAAGCCAAATGATGATGCACCAGTGAGTCACCAGTGAGATTGCATTTAAAATCCAGCAGCCTCAGAGCCAAGACCAGCCTTGTGTAAACAGAGTTCAGGGAGGAGTGAAGATAGTGGAGTGAGGCCTGCCGAAGCCAGCCGGCCTCTGGGCTCGGGGTGGGCTGACCTCTGGGGGGCCGAGTGCATCTGCTGGACTGAAGGCAGAGTAATTTTTTCATCTCATCCAGGAGAAGAAAGAAGATATGTAGCAGAGGAAAGGAACGGAACATTCTCCCTCCCTACCTTACACAGGGGAGTGGTCATCTACACTAAAGCAAAACTTCCTCATCATAGGAAGACCATTTTCCTTGACCTTTAGGTGATTTTATAGTCATCTCGAAAAGAAAACGAAACTCAACTCAGGACTTGATTGAACACAGAGAGTCCACTAGGATGCAGTATTCCTGCCCACTTCTCCAGGAAGAAAGAAGCAAATGACGTAGGTCTTTTGGCACTGTTTGCTTAATTATAAAGAAATTATTTTGCAAGCTGAATACTGATGCGTTATTTGAAACAGGTGCTTAGTTGGTGGCATTTATGAATTCTTTACCTTTTGTTCCAAACCAAAAGACTAAATAAATAGCAAGTATTGGTGGGAAAAAAAAAAAAAAAAGACTTTGCTGGGCGCAGTGGCTCATGCCTGTAATCCCAGTACTTTGGGAGGCCAAGGAGAGAGGATCACGAGGTCAGGAGATCGAGACTATCCTGGCCAACATGGTGAAACCCCGTCTCTACTAAAAATACAAAAATTAGTAATCCCAGCTACTTGGGAGGCTGACGCAGGAGAATCACTTGAACCTGGGAGGTGGAGGCTGCAGTGAGCCGAGATTGCATCACTGTACTCCAGACTGGGCAACAGAGTAAGACTCCATCTCAAAAAAAAAAAAAAAAAAGAGAGAAGGGTTTTTTTGTTTGTTTTGAGACAGAGTTTCACTCTTGTCGCCCAGGCTGGAGTGTAATGTTGCGATCTCCGCTCACTGCGACCTCCGCCTCCCGAGTTCAAGCGATTATCCTGTCTCAGCCTCCCGAGTAGCTGGGATTACAGGCGCCTGCCACCACACCCAGCTAATATTTTGCATTTTTAACAGAGACGAGGTTTCACCGCATTGGCCAGGCCGGTCTCGAACTCCTGACCTCAGGTGATCCACCTGCCTCGGTCTCCCAAAGTGCTGGGATTATAGGTGTCAGCCACTGTGCCTGGCTTAATTTTTGTATTTTTAGTAGAGACGGGATTTCATCATATTGGTCAGGCTGGTCTCAAACTCCCGACCTCAGGTGATCCGCCTGCCTTGGACTCCCAAAGTTCTCAGATTACAGGCGTGAGCCACCACACCTGGCCTCAAAGTACTTTTATAATATGAACTCAGTAGGTGCTTATAATATCCTTAAAATATGCTAATAGCAATGTTTAACATTTATAATAATAATATTTAACACTTTACATCCTTTGCATGTTATCCTCAGAATAACCCTATGAAGGCAAGTACTATAATCACCTCAAAACGGAGAGAAAGAGAGGTTACGTGATTGCCCAAGGTTACTCAGCCAGTAAGTGGAGGAGCCAAGATTTGAATCCAGGCACTTGGCTTCTGAGTCTGTGTCCTTAAACCACTATGCTATCTGCCTTCCAAATATTACCATGCATTATATCAAAGGAGAAAATTGAGACAGTGCAGTTTGGTGACTTGCCTGACCTCACACACAGTCCCATTACATCATGACTAAGAGACAGAACCCAGGTCTTCCCCTTGAACCAAGCCCCATTAGAGTGTGGGAGTTGAGATTAGCAGCCATTTCTACTTTAGATGGCTTTAATAGGAAGGATTGCAGAGGGTGAGGGGTTGAGTCCAGAGTGGGAAGCCAAAGGCTTGCTGATATTTGCCTTGAGAAGACAATGGCTACCTTTACATTTAGGAGCAGAGGGTGGATGAAGCTGTGTAAACGGGAGCTGCTTGGTGAGCTGACCTGGGAAGCCAGTCCACAGGACGGGGGCTTGGCAAAGGTTGGGCCAAGGGAGGCGATGCTCCCTGTGCCTCTCTATGAAGACACCCAGCAGCATATGGGGGAGAGGGCGCAAACACATTACACTGCCACCCCCCCAGACGCCATCTGCCCCCATTTCACTACTGTCCAGGAAAGGGCAAATTCACTCTCCCTGCTGCCTAGATCAGAAGCCCCGTCTCCTGCCTTCCTTTTGAAGCACTCCAAGAGAGAGCAGCTCCCAATTCCCACTGACCTATCAAGTGGGCTGAGGGCCACCTCCACCTCTGCCAAGCCCTGTTCCACCCAAGGCTTTGCCTCAGAGTCCCCTCGGATGCCACGGCTCAGATACTGGACCCACTCAGGAACTCTGGCTCAGAGAAGCAGGACTGTGCTCAAGGTGAGGCTCAGGGCTAGGCACTTCCCCACTGTGGGCAGGTAGGGGTTCCACTCGCTAGCTCTGGCCAATGAGAACAAACTATTTCATCAAGGCTAGGTCTCCTTCATTTCAGGGCCAGTGGCCTAATCATTTCAGATGTTTTCCCCCTCATTGTCCTTAGTGGTCTTTGCTAGGATTCAGAATACTGTCAAGTTGCTTTGTGAACTGGTGTGTTATCTGCCTCTAAATATCATGACAGAATGTGGTCGGCAGATCTAGTTCTGGCCACTAGAGAAACCAGAGTTCAAAATGGAATAGGGGGAAAGATAAAACTGTTCCTATTCAGAAATGATGTGATTGTCTATGACTATGTAAACACACTAACAAATCTACAAAAGAACTCCTAGAACATGACTTTGGCACTGTCACAGGATAAAAGGCCAGCAATTAAAAATCAATTGTATTTCTAGCCGGGCACGGTGGCTCATGCCTGTAATACTAGCATTTTGGGAGGCTAAGGCAGGTGGATCACTTGAGGTCAGAAATTCGAGACCAGCCTGGCCACCGTGGTGAAACCCCATCTCTACTAAAAATACAAAAAATCAGCCAGGCGTGGTGGCGCACACCTGTAGTCCCAGCTACTTGGGAGGCTGAGGCACAAGAATCACTTGAACCTAGAAGGCAGAGGTTGCATCGAGCCGAGATCACACCACTGCACTCCAGCCTGGGTGACAGAGCAAGACTTTGTCTAAAAAAAAAAAAAAAAGGCCAGGTGCGGTGGTTCATGCTTGTAATCCCAGCACTTTGGGAGGCCGAGGCGGGCAGATCACGAGGTCAGGAGATCGAGACCACGCTGAAACCCCGTCTCTACTAAAAATACAAAAAAATTAGCCGGGCGTGGTGGTGGGCGCCTGTAGTCTCAGCTACCAGAGAGGCTGAGGCAGGAGAATGGCGTGAACCCGGGAGGCAGAGCTTGCAGTGAGCCGAGATTGCGCAACTGCACTCCAGCCTGGGCGACAGAGCGAGACTCCATCTCAAAAAAAAAAAAAAAAAAAAAAAATTCTATTTCTGTACACTAAAAATGCACAATTAGATACCAAAATGAAAGGATAGGAGGGAGGAATAAAAAGCTAAGATGCTGGCCGTGATCATTTGTATGGAGATTACTAATTTACAGCGTTCAGTACTTTCACAACAGCCCAGGGGAGGGAGGAGGGAACCCAGGAGCTTGGGGAACACCTGCGTTTTCACTCCAGCTTGTTCTGAAATGCCTTTGGGGGACGCTGCGTCAAGCTGTGGGTGTTGGTGAAAGGCTCTTCAGGGGGTTCTGATCACTTCCTGAGGAAGAACCAGTCTGGGAGCTTCAGCCTCACCTGGGAACCTGTCAGAAATAAAAATTCCTCCCACTTAGGCGGAAGGTAGAGGTTAGCAATGTGTTTTAACAAGCTAGGTGATTCTGAAGCACACCTATTATGTTGTTCAAACCAGTGACTTCCTGTGACAAAGGCACAAGGGCTGCTGGAGGTTTGTGGCACCCTCTGCTGGTAACCAACAGCAAAGGTTGACTTCTGAACCAAAAAAAGGATCTCATAACTCTAGTTTGTCAGCCTGTGCATTAAAAAAATAAAAAATTTAAGCAAAGAAAAGTTAAAAATCCTGCTTGCCGGCCAGGTGCGGTGGCTCACGCCTGTAATCTGAGCACTTTGGGAGGCCGAGGCGGGCGGATCATGAGGTCAGGAGATTGAGACCATCCTGGCTAACACGATGAAACCGCGTCTCTACTAAAAATACAAAAAATTAGCCGGGTGTGGTGGCAGGCGCCTGTAGTCCCAGCTACTCGGGAGGCTGAGGCAGAAGAATTGTTTGAACCCGGGAGGCGGAGTTTGCAGTGAGCCGAGATTGAGCCACTGCACTCCAGCCTGGGTGACAGAGCTCAAAGAAAAAAAAAAAAATCCTGCTTGCCATTCTATCCAGGGCTGCTTTGTCCCACTGCAGCACTTCTGAGATCACGCTGTATTTTCCTTTGGCTCTGCTGCAGCTTTCGTCTCCTTGAGCATCCTTCAATTCTTCCACGCTCCTAATAAAGCACCCAGAAGCATTTGATGAAACTTTCAAGGTCCAGGGCCAGGCAAACTGGCCTACACAGAAAGAGCTGGGTGGCGGAGGCCTTCTCTGCCTTGGCCTACACATGTCACTCCAGCTACAATGGAGATATGAGGTGGGGATGTGAGTCACTCCCCTGCACAAAACCCAAATCCGCCAATGGCTTCCCATGTCACTTGAAGCAAAGCTTAAGTTTTCACCAGGACCTTCAAGGATTGTAAGACTAGAGCCTAGCTACTTCTCTAAGTTCATGTTCAGTCACTTTTTTTTTTTTTTTTTGAGATGGAGTTTTTACTCTGTCGCCCAGGTTGGAGTGCAGTGGCACGATCTTGGCTCACTGCAACCTCCACCTCCCAGGTTCAAGCGATTCTCCTGCCTCAGCCTCCTAAGTAGCTGGGACTACAGGTGCCTGCCACCACACCTGGCTAATTTTTGTATTTTTAGGAGAGACAAGGTTTCACCATTTTGGCCAGGCTGGGCACGAACTCCTGACCTCAAGTGATCCACCCGCCTCAGCCTCCCAAAGTACTGGGAGGCTGCGCAGTCTCAGCTCACTGCACCCTCCACCTCCCAGGTTCATGCAATTCTCCTGCCTCAGCCTCCTGAGTAGCTGGGATTGCAGGTGTGTGCCACCACGCCCAGCTAATTTTTCTATTTTTAATAGAGATGGGGTTTCATCATGTTGGTTAGGCTGGTCTCGAACTCCTGACCTCGTGATCCTCGGGCATGAGCCATGTGCCCGACCCACTTTCAATGACTCTTCCACTTGTTTACTCTTAAACCAAACTCTTTATTGTTTGTAGAACATGCCAAGTCTGCTCCAGAGGCTTGTGCAATTGCTATTCCCTCTGCCCCACATGGCTTTCACTTCATCCAGGGCCTCTGCTCGAATGCCACCTCTGCAGAAGGACTTCCTTTAGTGCTATCTCAGTAGTGAGCATTCCCTGTCACTCTATCCTTTTAGCTGTTCTCTTTTTTTTTTTTTGTCGTAGCTGTTTGGGCTGCCTGAAGGCAATTTCTGCTAGCTAAATATCACCAGGAGTACACCTCAGTAAAACTAAGTTAGGTTTTGTTTTTGTTTTTTTTTTGAGACTGACTTTCACTGTCCTCCAGGCTGGAGTGCAGTGGCGCAATCTCGGCTCACTGCAAGCTCCGCCTCCGGGTTCACGCCATTCTCCTGCCTCAGCCTCTCCGAGTAGCTGGGACTACAGGCGCCCGCCACCACGCCTGGCTAATTTTTTTTGTATTTTTAGTAGAGACGGGGTTTCACCGTGGTCTCGATCTCCTGACCTCGTGATCCGCCCACCTCGGCCTCCCAAAGTGCTGGGATTACAAGCGTGAGCCACCGCGCCCGGCCGGAGTGCACCATCTTGGCTCACTGCAACCTGTCTCTCAGGTTCAAGTGATTCTCTTGCCTCAGCCTTCCAAGTAGCTGGGATTACAGGTGTGCACTATCATGCTTGACTAAATTTTGTATTCTTAGTAAGACTCAGGGTTTCACCACGTTGGCAAGGGTGGTTTTGAACTCCTGACCTCAAATGATCCACCTGCCTCGGCCTCCCAAAGTGCTGCGATTATAGGTGTGAGCCACTTCACCCAGCCAAAGGTAGGTTTTTAATTAAACTTCCTACAGCGAGAAAGACTAAACACCTGGAGAAGGGAGGGGAATCTCAGTAAGAGAGTGTTAGGTGGGGCTGGTACAGGATTTGGGCTTGTGTTAGGTGTTCTTAAGGAAGGTTTAGGAAAGCAACCAAGTAGGCTGCTGCTCTGGATTGAGTGCTTTCAGAAAGCTGGGGCAATTCGGAATCTTAATTCTTATGAAGGAACAAAGTAATAGTTGCCCGTGTTAATCAGGAGAGGGGTGTATGGCTATTTTTGTGGCTGCACGGTGTCTTTATTGCTGCTCAGGCATGATTACGAGTGAAGAGGATCCATTACAGCCAGGCAGGGTCCTCATCTGATGATGATATTCTATAGAATTGCTTATGTTCAGTAGGAGAATGCCACTGTACCCAGGTCAATTACTAGTTGACAACTGCCAGGAATGCTTTTTTTTCTCTCTCTCTCTCTCATATGTGTTTATTGTCTAGAAAGTAAGATTCCTGAAGGCCGGGGCTTTGTTTTGTTTACCACTGAACCACTAGCACTTAAACAGTGCCTGGCATAGAATAGGTACCCAATAAATGTTTAATAAATATTCTTTCAAAACATCTTCCATAGCTCAGATCCTACACATCTTTTTTTTTTTTTTTAGACGGAGTCTCGCTCTGTCGCCCAGGCTGGAGTGCAGTGGCGCGATCTCGGCTCACCGCAAGCTCCGCCTCCCGGGTTCACGCCATTCTCCTGCCTCAGCCTCTCCGAGTAGCTAGGACTACAGGCGCTGTAGCTAGGGAATTAAGATATCATTTTAAAAAACGTAAATTTAGACCAGGCGCAGTAGCTCACGCCTATAATCCCAGCACTTTGGGAGGCTGAGGCGGGTGGATCACCTGAGGTCAGGAGTTTGAGACCAGCCTGGCCAGCACGGTGAAACCCTGTCTGTACTAAAAATACAAAAATTAGCAGGGCGTGGTGGCAGGCTCCTATAATCTCAGCCACTTGGTAGGCTGAAGCAGGAGAATCACTTTAACCCGTGAGGCAGAGGTTGCAGTAAGCTGAGACCACACCATTGCACTCCAGCCTGGGCAACAAGAGCAAAATTCTGTCTCAAAAAACTAAATAAATAAAATCTATAAAATTGGCAAACATAAAAAAATTCTGTAATACATTGCTTTGGCAATGGTGTGGATTAAGCAATTCTCCTGCCTCGGCCTCCCGAGTAGCTGGGTCTATAGGCGTGCACCACCACGCCCAGCTAATTTTTGTATTTTTAGTAGAGACGGGGTTTCACCATGTTGGCCAGGCTGGTCTCGATCTCCTAACCTCATGATCTGCCCGCCTTGGCCTCCCAAAGTGCTGGGATTACAGGCGTGAGCCACTGCACCCAGCTCCTCCTGCCTTGTTAAGATATATTAAGATATTCAATAATAGAAATACCCCCATCTAATCAGAACAGATTCCCACTTCAGTTAAACCTTCCCCAGAAGCTGTGTAACTCAAGCCCACATCCTATCCTTTCCAACACCTTCCCACTGAGATGCCCCACAACTCCCCATGGTGTGTACTCTCCATTATAACAAACAATAAACCCAACTTATTCAACTAAAGTGTGTCCTTCATCCTTGGCTGGAAGGCATTGGAACATGATAAGTGAAATAAGCAAGGTATGAAACCACGTGTATATGTACATATATATGTATATGCTACAATTGGAGTAAAATAATGTAAACATTTAAAATTAAAAAAATATGTTTGTAGGCCGGGCACAGTGGCTCATGCCTGTAATCCTAACACTTTGGGAGGCCGAGGCAGGCGGATCACCTGAGGTTGGGAGTTTGAGACCTGCCTGACCAACATGGAGAAACCGCATCTGTACTAAAAATACAAAATTAGCCGGGTGTGGTGGCGCATGCCTGTAATCCCAGCTACTTGGGAGGTTGAGGCAGAAGAATCGCCTGAACCTGGGAGGTGGAGACTGTGGTGAGCCGAGATCATGCCACTGCACTCCAGCCTAGGCAACAAAAGCGAAACTTCATCTCAAAACAAAACAGAAACAACAACCAAAAAAACCATCAGGTACAGACATTCACTTCATAATGTGACCCAGGGCTCCTAAGGTTGGAATATGAGCAGGTCTTGGTGGTTCCGTATTTCTGGCTCTCATGGGAGCCCCGTGAACTGAGGACATACGGCATTTAAATGTCATGCTACTCTACCAGAAGCCTTAAAACTATCATTTGGGCATCTTCAAAGTTCCAGCTGAAGGTGGCAACTGAGCTCCTCTGAGGCACTCTCTTACCTTAGCACCCTCATCTTAACATCTCCGTGAGCAAGGCTACAGTACTTTCATAAATTGGCCCTTAATACAACCTATGTGGTAGGCACTTTTTTCCACTTAAATAAGGTTAAGCGGAGGTTTGAAGAAAAACTTAATCATGTCAGAAACACAACTTATACCCAGGTCATCAGAGTCTAAACCCAGTGCATTTTCTACTCCACTAAGCTCCTTGAGGTCTCTTCTGGACTATTTTTTCCCAGAGTTCTCAAAAAGACTAGCTGGGCCAGCGCTACAGAGGCTACATATTAGCAGTGATCAAGAAGACAAGTCAAGTCGCGGATCAAGCTGATACGGTCCTGGACCTGTGACAATGCTTAGCATTCTAACTACTCCACAGTTCTGGACTAAGTTCCACAGATTTAAAGTTGCAGAGCTCAATCATTTGCTTGTTTTTTTGGAGACAGGGTCTCACTTTGTCACCTAGGCTGGAGTGCAGTGGCATGATCTCGGCTCACTGCAGCCTCGACTTCCCAGGCTCAAGCAATCCTCCTGCCTCAGTCTCCCCAAGTAGCTGGGACTACAGATGTGCACCATCACGCTTGGCTAATTTTTGTATTTTTTGTAGAGACGGGGTTTTGCCATGTTGCCCAGGCTGGTCTGGAGTTCCTAGGCTCAAGCGATCAGCCTGCCTTGGCCTCCCGAAGAGCTAGGATTGCAGGCATGAGCCACTGCACCTGGCCAATCATTTGCAAAAACTAAAATTCATTATGTAAAAAACTGACCAGCTCCATTAATAATGCAAAGACATTTAAATAAGAAACTGCAATCCAACTTTCAAATGTTTTATTTTTAGTGTTTTTAAACATTTTAATACAACAAAGATATAAAATAATATATATTAGTTAAATCTGGATTTAATTTAGAATCAAGAATATTTACTTATGTACAAACACTGTGCTTCAAGGTATGGCTACCACAGGAACTTTCACATCTTCAAGTAATACTAGTTTCTCTGTGGATAGAGAGACATTTAGGTAGAATTCACAAAACAAAACATGTCCGTTTTAGTCCAAGCTAATTTTGCTTCCCCCATTAAGTACCAGTTTCCACTTTCTTTGTTCCATATCAGAAATACTTCATTTTTCTAATAATACATAGATCTTCTGAATAAAACTTAGTAAAACTGAACATTTTTAAGATGACATTACTAATTGATAATATTGCTTGGCTATGTTCAATTCTCCAGACAACCCAGTCCTTCAGATTGAAAGAGACCTGAAGTAACAATGAAATTACCATAGTCTTCTTTCTCTTGCCGTATCAGGCACAAACTTTCCTTATGCTGAAACATGGAATACACTGAATAAAAAGACCTTTGGTTAATTTAGGGTAGAATGTATTTTAAAAACCAGAATAGCTGAAATATGGCTTACAGATTTCAGAGATATTTGTATAGAACTTGAAGCAAAGTAATTGGTCACATTTTAGTTATTTGAAATTGGTGGCATTACATCCGGGTGAGGTGAGAAGGGGGTCCAAAACCTAGTTTCATACTAATTTTAGTCATTCAAAGTTACTCAAAGACAGGGAAAAGAAACAAAAAACCTACTCAGTCTCTTTCCGTTCTTATTAGTCACCTGAAGCATTCTGACCTTTGATGTTACTAACAATTCTCCTCGATAGCAGTATGGGGTAATTCAGGCTAAACTGCTTACAAACACAAACTGTTAAACTGTCAAGTTGGCATTAAAATGGACAACTTTGCTGGCTTAGAAACTGTCTAAATGAAACCAGTACTGTTTAAGAAAGCAATTGGACTATTCTACAAGAGAGCTTTCTTGTCTCAAATGCCTGAATACCTTAAAGAACTGGCAAATGACTATATTATCATTACCTTTAGTATGAAGAAAACTAAGTCTATAAAAGACTATCAAATAATTACATGTATTAAATTAGAGAGTTTAAAACAAGAATGTGGTTAACATTCTTAGGCAATTTAGATCTAGAATCCTTTAAAAAAGCTTACTATGAAATTAATGGTGAAACTGCCTTTTGTTGAATACAGTCAAAGCAGACTAGTGTTATAAATATGACTTTGTGAATACATGAGTAATACTTTCCAAACAAATGTTTCTAAAACAGACTGTTTCTTATCAGCCATAAAAGAATCTGGTTCCTCTGTTTCCCATTTACAAACTATAGGATTTCTGGAATTCTTAGTAAAAACACACAGGCAGAGACAGGGCACGAAACACCACTGCTCACAGAGTAAAGAGTTACAATCCCTGCAGGTCTCTTGATCCAGTGGGTTCTGGTCTGTCACTGACTTTTTCTTCTGAATAGCCCACATTATTATTTTATTTTATTTTGTTTTTTTGAGATGGAGTCTTGCTCTGTCGCCCAGACTGGAGTGTAGTGGCAGTATCTCGGCTCACTGCAACCTCCGCCTCCTGGGTTCAAGCGCATACTGGACTACAGGAGGGTCCACATCCCATTAATTTTTTTTTTTTTTTTTTGAGCCAGGCTGGAGTGCAGTGGCGCGATCTTGGCTCACTGCAAGCTCCACCTCCTGGGTTCATGCCATTCTCCTCCCTCAGCCTCCCGAGTAGCTGGGACCACAGGCACCCGCCACCTCGCCCGGCTAATTTTTTGTATTTTTTTTTTTAGTAGAGACGGGGTTTCACCGTGTTAGCCAGGATGGTCTCTATCTCCTGACCTCGTGATCCGCCCGCCTCGGCCTCCCAAAGTGCTGGGATTACAAGCGTGAGCCACCGCGCCTGGCCTGTCCGCATTATTTAACTGACTGGTTCTAAGGATAAGTTCTGATTTCAAAGGATACAAACAAATAGAGCTAGAAGTTCTATTTTTGCCCTTGCAATTCTGGTCAGAGAACTATGGAGAGGATAGCCACATAAAGAATTCTTGCAGCACAGCCACGAAAGGTTTCCCCCAAATTATTTGGTGACAACAGCAAACCTGCCTCCTTCAAAACCTCTTACTCTCTACCAACTCTTCAATTACCCTTCAATAACACTACCATACCTGGTCTTAAAAAAAAAAAAAAAGGCCGGGCGCGGTGGCTCACGCCTGTAATCCCAGCACTTTGGGAGGCCGAGGCGGGCGGATCACGAGGTCAGGAGATCGAGACCATCCTGGCTAACACAGTGAAACCCCGTCTCTACTAAAAATACAAAAAATTAGCCGGGCGAGATGGCGGGCGCCTGTAGTCCCAGCTACTCGGGAGGCTGAGGCAGGAGAATGGCGTGAACCCCGGGGGGCGGAGCCTGCAGTGAGCCGAGATTGCGCCACTGCACTCCAGCCTGGGCGACAGCGAGACTCTGCCTCAAAAAAAAAAAAAAAAAAAAAAAAAAAAAAAAAAAAAAAAAAAAAAAGGAAAAGGAAAAAAAAGGCAACACTGCTCCCAGGAACACAGAAAATGCATCGAAGACTTGCAACATAACCCCCAGTTTTCATCCCCAAACCAAAAACCTTTTAGTTCCTTTCATACTAAAGTCTCCATGATGATTTAAGCCTTCACAAGTCTGCAACTATAGAACCAAATACAAGGTCAAAAAATATGTAGACCAAAGCCATGTAGCTTCTCTGCTTAGCCACATTCACAGATAAAATGTAAACATAAATACTATCTTCACTATGGTTTAGATTTTAACCAGAAAAAGAAATGAAGACAAAATCTGGAAATTTCTGGACAAAACAAAAAGCAACTAAAATATAAATGTTTAAGTAAAACTGAAAATAAATTTGTCTCAATGTTTTCCAAGAAAGAGATGATTAATTTATGTAAACACTGCCTTATAATAGTTAAAACAATAAGTTATACCTAACTTACATTTTTCTCAAAACATATATGAGCAAGTGCAAGGCTGAAAAGTTATTTTACAATCCCCATTGCAGTCTGTTGTTAGGTACTCTCAATGCCAATAGCTCTGCAAAGTTAGTTGCATTTATTTTTCTATTTGGTCTTAGAATAGAATTTATATGAAGGAAAGAAGACTGAGGTTAATAGCTATTTAAGTTTTTGTTACTGATTGATTGAGACAGGGTCTCACTCTGTCACCAAGGCTGGAGTGCAGTGACATGATTACAGCTCACTGTAGCCTCAACCTCCTTGGGCTCAAGTGATCCTTCTGCCTCAGCCTCTCATGTAGCTGGGACCACAGGCATGCACCACCACGCCCAGCTAATTTTCTCAACAACTTTTTGTGGGGACGAGGTCTCACTTTGTTGCCCAGGCTGGTCTCGTTTACCTGAGCTCAAGTGATCCTCCTGCCTTAGCCTCCCAAAGTGCTGCGATTACAGGCATTAGCCACTGCACCCAGTCTAACTTGTTTTTTTGTTTTTGTTTTTGTTTTTTTTTTTTGAGAAGGAGTCTCGCTCTGTCACCTAGGCTGGAGTGCAGTGGAGTGATCTCAGCTCACTGCAACCTCCACCTCCTAGGTTCAAGTGTTTCTTGTGCCTCAGTCTCCCAAGTAGCTGGGATTACAAGTGCGTGCCACCATGCCCAGCTAATTTTTGTAGTTTTAGTAGAGATGAGGTTTCACCATATTGGCCAGGCTGATCTCGAACTCCTCACCTCAAGCGATCCGCCTGCCTTGGCCTCCCAAAGTGCTGGGATTACAGGCGTGAGCCATTGCACCCAGCCATGTTTTTAAGAGAATGGGTCTTGCTACGTCGCCCGGGCTGGAATGCAGTGGTTATTCATAGGCGTTATCATAACACATTCCAGCTTCTAACTCCTGGCCTCAAGCAATCCTCCTGCCTCAGCCTCCTCAGAAGCTGGGACTACAGCCTTGCACCACTGCACTCGGCTTAACATTTTAACATTAATGATGCCATAGAGTTTTTTGAACCCTTTCCCAAAAGCCAACATCAGTGCCTCCCTAGCTAAATTCAGTCTGTTCTGTCATGTAGAAAAATAACAGTAACTCATCTTTTGGCCTCAAGGGTCAAACCACTCTAACTGGCATAGGAAACATCCTTTACTTTCCATGATTATGTAACTTCTTTACATGAGATGTTGGCATTTTGTTCCTAGCATGTAACAGAATCAGCAATTTAAGATATCAGATTCTGAGGTGTGAGATTTAAAAGCATAAAAGTTGAATTGCCTTGCAGCATTTCTCAAGTGAGAAATAAAAAAATAATGTTCACAGCAGACACAAATTGGGGTCATTCAGCACTAGCTGAGACTTGTTTGCATAATTTCCTTCCTACCCAATTCATTCAGGCTCCCATGTAGCTTATACAGGGGTGGGAATATGACTCAAAGTGCAAAAATAAAATATTTCACCCAGATAAAGAAGGAGCAAGCTTCTGCTATGTGGCCTAATTGCAGGCCTCAGAATGCCAGCACCTTTTCTAAGTTTTTGTTTTAAAATGGAATGTAAAAACTACATAATTAATGTCCCAAGCAGCTAAGCTCATTAGTTGGGAGTTTAAATTCCAATTCCATAACCATCCTACTGTCATAACTATTGTAAAAAATCATTAAAAATAAAGTAACAAATGTTATCATAGAGGTGAAATTACTTAAAGTACTAAATTTCTAGTGTTGTAAATAGCAGCTAAGTTATATCACTTCCTGACTGCCAAATTAAGACTAAATAGAAAGAATGTATATACACCATTATATTTAAAAGTAAAAAACAATGAAACTTTTTCATATCCAAGTATGTCTGAGACTGTTTACTTCCAACAGCCAAGAATGATAAATTTCAAAAACCAAAAAGTTATATTTTGCGTGCTGTAAGTTTCTTTTCAGGAGAAAACAATTCTTTGCATGCATACCTCCCTACTTAATGACATTAAGAACTTTATCTAACATCTGGTAAAACACTCCTATTTGGCTCATTAAATAACACCATTAAAAAGCATAAAATTGGACTGTCATCTAACAACTATAGCACAAAGAAGTTATTCTGGGTACCTATACCACCAACATTAAGCCCATTTATTTTTATGGATGCAGCCATTTTTCCCTCATGAATACTCACTGATGGTCACACTGAACCCTCAGAACAAAATAGGCACTGCATCTTTTGTTGCATCTTTGGTGAAATATGCCAGCCCTACATTTGCATTAATGAGGAGACCAATGGCATCCTAGCCAGTACTCTGTCACGTCATCTATGGCCTCTTTCATTCTCTTCTTATTTCAGGCATCCTGGTATGCTCAGTATATTTAAAGATGGTTCAGAAGGCGAAAACTGTTTGTCAGTAAAACAGATCATGTCCCATGGTTGCATTTTTTAAATTGAAACAGAGATTAGTCCAAAGAACAAGTACTGATCACTTGGTAGGGTTTCTTCTTCTAAAGGTAATAAGGAGCTTCAAAACATATTATTTCTTGACTACAGCCCTACTGGAAATCAATGAAAATTCCTCAACCAGCAAATTGCTCAAGTTGACTTGTTTAAAGTTCAATAAGCAAATACTCAACAGGTAAGGGTACAGCCTGACTTCAATCACAACATTAAGTCTTCCTAAAGAGAAGGGGCAGAAAACATCTACTTAAGCTTTCTGTTCAAACAGCTACATAAGGACTCTTGATTGTTCTTTCTTGCTTTTTATAATCATAACTTCGCTCAGAACAGAAAACTTTACTTTGTCAACACATAAGCCAGGCATCTAAGAACAACCTAGGGGGAGAACGCAAAGTTACTCATTTTCAACAACTATTATATATTTAATCACAAATTCATTAGAAAGATAGTATTCATCCAATTAGTCTTTTCATTATTGCTGGTTTTGAAAATGGCCAACAATATTCATTAGGTACTGTGCCATTAACATTGCATTCAAAAAAAGAGAACATGGGAAACCAAATCCTTGCTCTCCTACTCTGCTGATATGCTCTGGTATTGGCTAGAGTATGGTAGTACAAAAAGAGTCTTGTTGTTATATAAAAAGCAATAAACACATCAATGGAATAATGTTCATGGGCAGCCAAGATGAAGAAGATTCCAAAGAGGTTGAGAACCCAGGATAAAGTGTGCAAGAAATTCCAGCTTCTTGGTGTATCTAGGAAAAGGACAGAAAGATCATTTTAAAGCTACATTCCTTCCAGTGCTTCTCAGTCACGTTTCTCAGGTCAGGCTGTTTTGCCATTCTTCACAGGATCTGACACCCTTCCCACAGCCTTCACTGCAGCTAGTTATCTAATATGCATAGAAGCACTAAAAAGATACTTACATTCAGTGACAAAGAAATTCAGCATAGTTAGGACGACTGTGTGGCCACTAAACATGTAATCTCCACATGTGTGAACGCCAGTCAGGGTCATACCAAAGCCACTCCAAATGGCAAAGGCTCGATGTAATTTCTCCCATACACTGCCATATATCTACAAAGAAAAGTTATGAATTAGTGCTTCAAATGCTTAGGGAGGTGGGAACTTCCCAACATCCATTCCTATTGAAATTCAAATGCTGAATAACTTAGAAATAAGATCTAAGCCAAAGCAGCTAGGCCCTCAGTCTAACAAATTCCAGCCAGACTTCAAGAATGGGTGGGCAAAGCTTGGCTGTACTCAGAAATATTTTGGTAATTAAATGAAATCAGGCTGGGCGCAGTGGCTCACGCCTGTAATCCGAGCACTTTGGGAGGCTGAGGTGGGCGGATCACCTGATGTCAGGAATTCAAGATCAGCCTGGCCAACATGGCGAAACCCCGACCCTACTAAAAATACAAAAATTAGCCAGGCAGGCCGGGCACGGTGGCTCATGCTTGTAATCCCAGCACTTTGGGAGGCCGAGGCGGGCGGATCACGAGGTCAGGAGATCGAGACCACAGTGAAACCCCGTCTCTACTAAAAATACAAAAAATTAGCGGGCGTGGTGGCGGGCACCTGTAGTCCCAGCTACTCGGAGAGGCTGAGGCAGGAGAATGGCGTGAACCTGGGAGGCGGAGCTTGCAGTGAGCCAAGATTGCGCCACTGCACTCCAGCCTGGGTGACAGAGCGAGAGCCCGTCTCAAAAAAAAAAAAAAATAGCCAGGCGTGGTGGTGCACACCTGTAATCCCAGCTACTAGGGAGGCTGAGGAAGGAGAATCACTTGAACCTGGGAGGTGGAGGTTGCAGGGAGCTGAGATTGCGCCACTGTACTCCAGCCTGGGCGACAGAGTAAGACTGTCTCAAAAAAATTAATTAATTAATTAAAAATAAATAAATAAATAAATGAAATCACTGTAACATGAACTCCTTTACTAGGAGTTCCTTTATAATAAAAAGTTCTCTATAACACAAAAACATCTCCAAGTTTTTAATCCTATCACAGTAGTAGTTGCTTGGCTATTCTTGCCAATAAGATGTAGGCTATGACAGACGGAGATCAATGTCTACCTTTCAACATCCACTCTCCTCTTCTTCACTGGTAACAGAATCTCAAATATATTGAGGCAGCAATGAATTCAGCCAAAATATTGCCTTTCCCAGCCTGTAGCTAGGTGTGGCCACGTGACTAAGTTCTGTACAATAAGATCTAAGTAGAACTGTTAAGGGTTTCTGGGAAGGCTACTTATCAAGGTAAGAAACAACAGTTTTGAGGAAGTCTTTTCTAACTTTTTACCTTTCCTTCTTTTAGTCTACAACTCAGACTCATTCAACTGGAGGTGAAACTCCAGCAACCATCCTGGACCACAAAGTGGCCTTGAGGATACAAGCCAAGTATTGGGATAGCAGACCAGAAAGACAGAAGAATTATGGGGTTTTTTTGGATGACTTAGTAAAATTATCATACCAGACCTTGTGTACCTACCTTCAGACTCTTTTTTGAGAGAGAATAAACCATTGTGTGTTTATTAAACCATAGCCACTTTGAATTTCCAGTTATCAACAGCCAAACCTAATCCCAACTCTCACACATACGCCTAAAAAAGCAGTCCATTTTGAGGAAGACCTTGAGTGATAACTGCTTTACAAAAGAGGGACAGTCACTTAAAAAAAGAAAGGCATACTGCTGGGTGCGGTGGCTCATGCCTATAATCCCAGCACTTTGAGAGGCCGAGGTGGGTGGATCACCTGAGGTCAGGAGTTCAAGACCAGCCTGACCAACATGGAGAAACCCGTCTCTACTAAAAGCACAAAAATTAGCTGGGCGTGGTGGCACATGCCTGTAATCCCAGCTACTCAGGAGACTGAGGCAGGAAAATCTCTTGAACTCGGGAGGGGGAGGTTGTGGTGAGTGGAACTTGTGCCATCGCACTCCAGCCTGGGCAACAAGAGCAAAACTCCATCTCAAAAAAAAAAAAAAAAAAGAGGCCGTGCGCAGTGGCTTACGCCTGTAATCCCAGCACTTTGGGAGGCCGAGGCAGGTGGATCACAAGGTCAGGAGATTAAGACCATCCTGGCTAACATGGTGAAACCCCATCTCTACTAAATATACAAAAAATTAGCCGGGCGTGGTGGCGGGCACCTGCAGTCCCAGTTACTTGGGAGGCTGAGGCAGGAGAATGGCGTGAACCTGGTAGGTGGAACTTGCAGTGAGCAGAGATCACGCCACTGCACTCTAGCCTCACTGCACTCTAGCCTGGGCGACAGAGCAAGACTCCGTCTCAAAAAAAAAAAAAAAAACAAACAAAAAAAACCCACACACAAAAAGGCATACTAATATTATTATAATAATAAAATTTAATAATAACATAATAATGGTACAAAAAGGTGCTAAAATTCTATGTACATTTACTATGTGCAAGGCATGCTGCTAAGTGCTTTATATGTTACTGCATTTAATTTCCACAGCAATCCTATGAAGTGATTTAACTGTACAGATGAGGAAACTGGCTTAGAGAGGTCACATAGCTAGTAAGTAATACAATCAGGATGTGAACCCAGGGAGCCCAATTCCAAAGCCCTATGTCTTAAAGATTCTATCAAATATGACCAAAATAAACAACTTCATAGATATCACGATCTCATTAGGAATATCACCCGCTGATTATACACTGCCCAGCTTTCCCTTTCTGCCTCATTTGAGAGAAAGAAAGGAAGAAGAATTTATTATTAGAGAGAAAGAAAGATAATACACATGGGTTTGGTTCTTCTGTGATCACTATGAACACGGGCTTAGAGATATTACTCTTGAGAAAGTAAAAAATCATGTAGTAAATAAACAGAAGAGACTGGTAGGAAAATGTCTCAACCAAGGATAGGAAACTAGTTATGCCAGTCAAAAGGCAGTTATCTCTCCATCCTTTCCCATCTTAAATATCTCATATATCCTTCCAAAAAATAAAAACCGAAACACAACAGAGCAGAATGAATAGTATGTTTTGACAAGAGAAGGTGTAGAAATATGCATTAAGTGTTTCTAAATTTCAAAAATAGGCATGTTCTTGGCTCTGTCCTCAAACCCCTTACTTCCGGGAATGCAATTTCAAGCAATTAATTTATTATAATGAAAGTACCTTATGGAATTCACTGTAAGGGATTTGATTTCTATTTATAACAATTACTGCAAATAATACGGGTCAATAAGTAGGTTATATTATAATTCAAAGCAATTAACAGTATTTAGGTCAGATTGGAGTAGAAATATCTATATATAACCAACTGATAAAAACAGTCATTAGAGACAGAAAAAGGGCTGTTTATACCATAGAAGAATGGTATCTAATTTATTTTTGCAGCATATGTTGCAGCCCTATGCACAGATATCCCTCTCGTCGGCGGCTGTCCTACAATTAAATCCCTTAGCTACAGAAAATTTTCTCTTTTCAGTGTAATAAGCTTATATTTTTCTTCTTTAAAATCTGTCCTGGCTGGGTGTTGTGGCTCATGCCTGTAATCCCAACACTTTGGGAGGGGGAGATGGAAAGAGCACTTGAAGTCAGGAGTTCGAGACCAGCCTGGGCAGCAAAGTGAAATCCTGTTTCTACAAAAAAAAAAAAATTAAAATTAGGCCAGGTGCGGTGGCTCACGCCTGTAATCCCAGCACTTTGGGAGGCCGAGGCGGGTGGATCATGAGGTCAGGAGTTCAAGACCAGCCTGGCCAAGATGGTGAAACCCCATCTCTACTGAAAATACAAAAATTAGCCGGGTGTGGTGGCGGGCGCCTGTGATCCCAGTTACTCGGGAGGCTGAGACAGGAGAATCCCTTGAACCTGGGAGGTGGAGGATGCAGTAAGCCAAGATCACGCCACCGCACTCTAGCCAGGGCAACAGAGAAAGACTCCATCTAAAAAAAAAAAAAAAATTAGCTGGGTGTGGTGGCGTGTGCCTGTGGTCCCAGCTACTCAGGAGGCTGACGCAGGACTGCCTGAGACCAGGAATTTGAGGCTGACAGTGAGCTATCATCACGCCACTGTACTCTAGCCTGGGCGACAAAGCGAGAATCTGTCTTAAAAAAACAATGACTAAAATACAATAAAATCTCCCCTAATCAACTAGAATACTATTTGGGTGAAACTCTTCATACCATGTACACAGCATACTATTTTGGAGAAACTGCGCACACTATGCACAGAAACAAATTCAAAATAAATTAAACATGTAAAATATAAAAAATAAGAACATAAAAGCATCAGATATTACCTTTCATCAATCAGAATGGCACTGCTGGCAAGAGGGTGAGAGCTGACATGCATACATGTTGGCAGTAGTGAAAAACTCATCTTTTCAAGTGTGTATTTCAGCAATACATATCACTTTTTTTTTTTTTTTTTTGAGATGGACTCTCGCTCTGTCACCCAGGCTGGAGTGCAGTGGTGTGATCTCAGCTCACTGCAACCTCTGCCTCCCAGGTTCAAGTGATTCTCCTGCCTCAGCCTCCCGAGTAGCTGGGATTACAGGTGCCCGCCACCATGCCCAGCTAATTATTTGTATTTTTAGTAGAGATGGGGTTTCATCATGTTGGCCAGCCTGGTCTTGAACTCCTGGCCTCAAGTGATCCACCCACCTCGGACTCCCAAAGTGCTGGGATTACAGGCATGAGCCACCTCGTCCAGCCCATATTATATTTTTTAATATGCATGTCCTTTAATTCTATAATTTTACTTGCAATAATTTATCTTAAGGAGATAACTGAGTAAGTGCAAAAGCACAATGTACAAGAATGTTTACTGTAGCACTGTTTATAAATAGTAAAATTTTGAAACAACCAAAATGTACATCATTTGGAGCCTGGTAGCCACAATGGAATACTGTTAAAAAGATGAATATGACCACATGTACTTCTTCAGAAAAAAGTAAACAACATACTATTAAATGAAAAATAGGCTAAAGAGTCTGGGCACGGTGGCTCATGCCCGTAATCCCAACACTTTGGGAGGCCAAGGTGGGCGGATCATGAGGTCAGGAGATGAAGACCGTCCTGGCTAACACGGTGAAACCCCGTCTCTACTAAAAATACAAAAAAATTAGCCGGGCATGGTGGTGGGCGCCTGTAGTCCCAGCTACTTGGGGACTACAGGAGAATGGCAAGAACCTGGGAGGCAGAGCTTGCAGTGAGCTGAGATCACACCACTGCACTCCAGCCTGGGTGACACAGCAAGACTCCATCTCAAAAAAAGAAAGAAAAAGAAAAGTAGGCTAAAGAACAATGTTTGCAATATAATCCTGTCTTGTTTAAAAAGTATCTATGAAAACTTATATGAAGGCCAGGCGCTGTGGCTCACGCCTGTAATCCCAACACTTTGGGAGGTCAAGGCGGGCTGATCACCTGAGGTCAGGAGTTCGAGACCAGCCTGGCCAACATGGAGAAACCCCGTCTCTACTAAAAATACAAAAAACAGCCAGGCATGATGGTCCCAGCTACTTGGGAGGCTGAGGCAGGAGAATGGCTTGAACCTGGGAAGCGGAGGTCGCAGTGAGCCAAGACTGCGCCACACTACTCCAGCCTGGGCGACTGGGAAAGACTCCACCTCAAAACAAACAAACAAACAAACAAACAAAAAAAAACAAAAAACAAAAAAACTTATATGAATGTGTAAGTATGCTTAACAATGGTCTGTGTGGCTATACACACAACTGTTAGTGGATATGGAGTTTCACCATATTGGCCAGGCTGGTCTTGAACTCCTGACCTTGTGATCTGCCCGCCTCAGCCTCCCAAAGTGCTGGGAATACAGGCGTGAGCCACCAAGCCCGGCCGCGGCACACAACTGTTAACTGTATTAATTATAGGGTGTGGTAAAAAAGAATCAGGTGAATTTTTACTTTTTAATATATACATTTCTATATAATTTGAATTTTTATAATAAACATATAATTTTATAATTTGAAAAAATTACTTTTCCTTTTTGGAAAAAGAAAAAAAGACCTCAAAACAGCTTTTACCTTAAAAACAAAACATTTCCTTTACATGAAATCCTGTGTCATATCAACCCTTCCCCCTTTCTTACTGGTCAGTCTAAGCCTTCCTAATACCAGGAGAAAGTTTTGTCACCCTTTAGCTCAGGGGTATATTTTTAGCTCTTGATCTCCTTTGGCTGCTTAATCTTCCCTACTTCAGCTATGATACTGCAGTATAAGAAGTGAACTTGAATGCTGTTACAAACAACATTAAAATAATTACAAACGTGTTAACACATACATTTATTTGAATATGTGAGAACACAGAATTAAAGCATAGAGGCCTAGGAGAGTAGAGTTCTTTTGTCCAAATTTGTATATAATTTGGACAAAATTCTTTGCAAATCTGTATATAGATTTTAGCCAATTTTGTATATAAAGTACAGGTGATTTTCAGTCTTATTTTGTCCCCATCTGCATAATTTCTTCTCTCTGTTTAATGAGAAGAGATGTCTACAGTACAGCAAAAGAAATCCACAAAATAAAAAATGAAAACCAAAAGTCAGCCATTATTTTGTTTATCTTAGAAAGAGTAAAGTTTAGAGTGTTGACTACGTTGTCAAACTGCAACTTTTTTTTTTTTTTTGAGATGCAGATTCACTCTTGTTGCCCAGGCTAGAGTACAATGGTGCCACCTTGGCTCACTGCAACCTCCGCCTCTTGGGTTCAAGCGACTCTCATGCCTCAGCCTTCCGAGTACCTGGGATTACAGGTGCCCGTCACCATGCCCAGGTAATTTTCTGTATTTTTAGTAGATTGCACCATGTTGGCCACGCTGGGTCTTTAACTCCTGATCTCAGGTGATCCACCCGCCTTGGCCTCCCAAAGTGCTGGGATTACAGGCGTGAGCCACTGCACCTGGCTGGCAAATTTTTTTTTTTTTTTGAGACAGAGTCTCGCTCTGTCGCCCAAGCTGGAGTGCAGTGGCGCAATCTCGGCTCATTGCAAGCTCCGCCTCCCAGGTTCATGCCATTCTCCTGCCTCAGCCTTCCGAGTAGCTGGGACTACAGGTGCCCGCCACCACGCCTGGCTAATTTTTTTTTATTTTTAGTAGAGACGGGGTTTCACCGTGTTAGCCAGGATGGTCTCGATCTCCTGACCTCGTGATCCACTCACCTTGGCCTCCCAAAGTGCTGGGATTACAGGCGTGAGCCACCGTGCCCGGCCCTGCCTGGCAACATTTTTAAAGGAGTGAGGAGGACAGTGAAGGAACCAGAGCATGCCATATGAGAAACTTTTAAAATGCTGAGGATGGTGGGAAAGGGAAAATGCTAATTGAAAGAAAATTGTTTTCTTTCTTTCTTTGTTTTTGAGACAGAGTCTCGCTCTGTCGCCCAAGCTGGAGTGCAGTGGCACGATCTCGGCTCACTACAACCTCCGCCTCCCAGGTTCAAGCGATTCTCCTGCCTCAGCTTCCCAAGTAGCTGGGATTACAGGCATCCACCACTGCGCCTGGCTAATTTTTGTATTTTTAGTAGAGAGGGGGTTTAACCATCTTGGCCAGGCTGGTCTCAAACTCCTGACTTCGTGATCCACCCGCCTTGGCCTCCCAAAGTGCTGGGATTACAGGCATGAGCCACTGCGCTCGGTCAAAAGAAACTTTTTTTTTTTTTTTTTTTTTTAGATAGAGCCTCGCTCTGTTGCCCAGACTGGAGTGCAGTGGCACGATCTCGGCTCACTGCAACCTCCACCTCCCGGGTTCAAGCAATTCTCTGCCTCAGCCTCCCGAGTAGCTGGGATTACAAGTGCCCACCACCACGCCCAACTAATTTTTGTATTTTTAGTAGAGACAGGGTTTCACCATCTTGGCCCGGCTGGTCTTGAACTTCTGACCTCGTGATCCTCCCGCCTCGGCCTCCCAAAGTGCTGGGATTACAGGCATGAGCCACTGCCCCCGGCCGAAAGAAACTTGTTTTCTATAGCTCCATAGCATAAAACAAGTTTCAACAGAAATAACAGAGAGGTAGAATCTGGCTTAAGACTTTTACCAAATTATTTCTATAGTTTTTTTTTATAGACATTGCAGATACTAAAAAGCACATTTTAATACTATAAGCAAAATTTTAGCCCCATTGCATATAGTGTGCCATCAACCCACCAAGAACAAGAATGATAAAGAAGGTAGCAGGCTACCTTTCCAGTACACTGCAGGTGTTGTCCTGGCACGGAGAGGGAGGTCACAAACATGGTAAAGCAGCGAAGCAAGAATACAGTTCCCATCAGACTACAGAGCCTTCGCAGAAGTATTGACCTGTAACAGATCAACCAAAAAGGGGGAAAGATCAGAAGAAAACAAACCAAAAACCCCCAGGCATCAAATATTTACTTCAAGGAAGAGCAAACAGAAAAATCACTAGACTCTTTGAAGAGGACAGAAATCTTAAAGACCATCAAAAGCATCATTGTCCAACAGAATTCTCTGCAATGATGGAAATGTTCCATATACTGTCCAAGAAGCTATTTATATACCATGTGGATCTTACAGACTTGAAATGTGGCCAGTATGACTGAGGAACTGAGTTTTAAATTTTATTTCATTTTAGTTAATTTAAATTTTGCCATAATGAACAATACAGACCTAAATTATAGAGCATCATTTCACCGATAAGAAAATATGGCTAAGAGTCCAAGTGTGGCGGTGCATGCCTGTAATCCCAGCTACTTGAGAGGCTGAGGCAGGAGAATCACTTGAACCCAGGAGGTGGAGGTTGCAGTGAGCTGAGATTGCACCATTGCACTCCAGCCTGGGCAACAATAGCGAAACTCCGTCTCAAAAAAAAAAAAAAGAAAATATGGCTAAGAGAAAGTAAAAGAGTTATACAAGACAGAAGACAAGTAAGCCTGGTGTTAGTCCTATTACTGAAAATTGCTCTTAAATTATTTATAAGAAATAAAGTTGGCCGGGGATGGTGGCTCACGCTTGTAATTGCAGCACTTTGGGAGGCCAAGGTGGGAGCACTGCTTAAGTCCAAAAGTTTGACAACAGCTTGGGCAACATAACCAGACCTCATCTCTACAAATAATTAAAAAAGGAGCTGGATGTGGTGGTGCACACCTGTGATCCCAACTACTTGAGAGGCTGAGGTGGGAGGATTGCTTGGGCCTGGGAGTTGGAGGCTGCAGTGAGCTATGATTGTGCCACTGCACTCTAGCCTGGGTTACAGAATGAGACTTGTCTCAAAAACTAAAAATAAAAAACAAAAAAAAAGGGGTAAAGTTAAACACCTGTGATTCCAGGGAGTTTTTTGCTCATTAATAACACTGTCGGCTAGGTGCAGTGGCTCACGTCTATAATCCCAGAACTTTGGGAGACCAAGGCAGGAAGGACGATCACTTGAGACCAGCCTGGGCAACACAGTAAGATCTTGTCTACAAAATTTAGTCAGGCATGTTGGTGTGTACCTGCAGTCCTAGGCTGAGGGGAGAGGACTGATTGAGCCTAGGAGGTCAAGGATGCAGTGAGCCACGATCATGTCACTGCGCTCTAGCCTGAGTGACAGGGAAAGACCCTATCTCAAACAAAACAAAAAAACCCATTGTAAATTAGTTAATGATAGTAGCTATCGAATACTCATTCTAACTTCTCTTAACTTAAACTTAAGCTATAAAACACTATGTTTAAAAAAAAATCTTTATATCAAGTATATATCAAATAAAAATTCTGAATAACTGTTACTTGGGTAATCATGAACTGCACTGTGACAACACCAGTACTGTTGGACTAAGATTCCTGAGGACAGGGACCATACATCACATATTTTTGAAATCATCCTCCCACCCTCAGAAAAAGCACTGAACACAAGGCTAGGTATGTTTCAAGCACTAGTGTGCACTCCTGAGATGGAGCCTAGGAATCTGCATTTTAACAAGCACCCAGGTGATTCTAATGAAAGTGGTACAAACACTTTGAGAAACACTTTCTTTGACTAAGTAAACATTAACACTTGGATTTAACGGGTTCTCTCTATGCTTTGTTAAACCTACCAAGGTTTCCTGTAAAGTAAACTCCAGTTTTGAAGAGTAGATAAATTCAAATTCATGAGGTCTTGTGAGGCAAAGTTAACCAGAAAGCAGCAATGATACACATATTTTAAAACCACCTCTGGTTTTAAGCAATCCAGAATTTAAAATATTGCTGCAAAACAGGACAAAATGGGAGAGAATGAGGCTCAATGTGGCCTAAAAGTGTGATAAGAATAGTAACCAACAACCTTTCTTTTCACCTTCGGAACACTGAAATAACTGCTGCTTAGGACCTAACGCTTATCAATGTGGTTTACCTCAAGCACTTCCTGGTGAGGAGAAAGGTCAAAACCTCGAGCAACTATCCTTGTTCCTCTCTCCAGTGTTCCAAAGACAATGGACAGCAGAAGCTACAATTTTTTTTTTTAAGCAATCTCAAAAGCTCACATATCTACAATTTTTTTAAACCCCCTCAGGAGCTCTTATGCAATATCTACTAATTTTATCTTTAATTTTTTGCTTACAATGCCTTGTTTTTTTGCTTAAATCCACTAATTCTTCCTGCCCATTAAACTAGGAAAGGAGGCCCCCAGGCTTCCTTTTTTTAATTAAAAAAATTCTTCCTGTCTGACTGTGGGTACACTGCCTGTGAGTTAGCCCTGCTCCACAAGAAGCAGTAAAAGTAAATAAAATGAAAGTAAATAAATTCTTTCCTCTACATTTTTTGGTGAAAGTGCCAAGAAGCACTTTCCAATTTAGCAACTTCCTATACCATCTGAAGTAAACCACACAGACTATATGTACATGTTGTGCAAAATAATCTTTTTTTTTTTTTTTTTTTTGGAGACAGGGTCTCTGTCACCCAGGCTGGAGTGCAGTGGCACAATCACAGCTCACTGCAACCTTGACCTCCTGGGCTCAAGCAATCCTCCCACCTCAGCCTCCTGAGAAGCTGGGACTATAGGCATGTGCCACCACACCTGGTTAATCTTTAAATTTTTTGTAGAGACAGGGTCTCCTCATGTTTCCCAGGCTGGTCTTGAACACCCGGGCTCAAGCAATCCTCCTGCCTCAGCCTCCTAAAGTACTGGGGTTACAAGCATGTGCCACTGTGCCTGGCTAATAATCTTTTTCTTTTCTTTTTTTTTTTTTTGAGACAGAGTCTCGCTCTGTCGCCCAGGCTGGAGTGCAGTGGCACAATCTCGGCTCACTGCAAGTTCTGCCTCCTGGGTTCACGCCATTCTCCTGCCTCAGCCTCCCAAGTTAGCTGGGTCTACAGGCACCCACCACCATGCCTGGCTAATTTTTTTTGTATTTTTAGTAGAGACGGGGTTTCACCGTGTTAGCCAGGATGGTCTCAATTTCCTAACCTCGTGATCCGCCCGCCTTGGCCTCCCAAAGTGCTGGGATTACAAGTGTGAGCCACCACGCCCAGCCAATAATCTCTTTTTTAATGGGCCTCCTCCAAGCAGAGAAAATTTCTTCCATCTAAACATGTGACCAAAGAATGTCCTTGGAAGAGTTTCTATCCTACAGAAAGTAACATTTCCAGTTTGTTTCTAAAGAAAGATAAGGCTTTCTTAGCTTTCTTTTTCTTTTTTTTTTTGAAACAGAGTTTCGCTCTTGTTGCGCAGGCTGTAGCGCAATGGCGTAATCTCAGCTCACCACAAGGTCTGATCCCGGGGTTCAAGCGAATTCTCCTGCCTCAGCCTCCCGAGTAGCTGGGATTACAGGCATGCGCCACCACGCCCAGCTAATTTTGTATTTTTAGTAGAGACAGGATTTCTCCATGTTGGTCAGGCTGGTCTCGAACTCCTAACCTCAGGTGATCCGCCTGCCTCGGCCTCCCAAAGTGCTGGGATTACAGGCATGAGCCACCGTGCCCGGCCTCTTTTTTTAGATCAGAGATGATCACGATCAGCCATAGGGCATCTCTGATCTTTCCATGCAAAATGCATTCAGGATTATTACTAAATATCTAGATATTATCTTAGGCTGACTCTTACTGATCAAACTCAAAATCCTTTGTTAATAACTATGTCACAATGACCAGAGAAGGAAATTAACAAGGAAACTGCAAAGAGAAAGATAAGATTTTATGATCTTGATACAACAGTCAAAACATTTTCAGTCATTTAGTGGAGTAATGAGGTACCTGTGCTTGTGAAGAAGAAGAACCAGGAGCCAAATATAGCACAGAATCATGCCACATACTTCTGTCATGGCAAAGGCCCACGGGATTCTAGGAACGCTGGAACAGAAAAAAATGATTTTGAATTGAAGAAGTATACATGTGAATGATGCTACCCTTTTCAGTAAGGTGCTCTTTTAATAATGACCTTAAAATTGGTTTTATATAACTTTTGACAGCAAATACCAGAAGAAAAAAAAAAAAAAGAAGTGGCAACCCTTTTCTCCCATCCTATAGCACAGAGATCTGGATATAGGACTACCCACAAAGGACAATGGGAGAAAGGCCCATTTCTTGCATGAAGTGCTCTTTTCAGAGTGCAAACAATCAGGGTTTGAACTTGATGCTTTGTTGTTGTTGTTGTTCTTGAAACAGGGTCTTGTTCTGTCACCCAGGTTGCAGTACAGTGGCGCCATCACGGCTTACTGCAGCCTAGATAGCCCAGGGCTCAAGTGTTCCTCCCACCTCAGGCACCTAAGTTGCCGGGACTACAAGGCCCGTGAAACTATGCCTGGCTAACTTTTTGTGTTTTTTTGTATGGGGTCTCACTTTGTTGCCCAGGCTGGTCTCAAACTCCTGAGCTCAAGTGATCCTCCCGTCTCAGACTTCCAAAGTGCTGAGATTACAGGTGTGAGCCACAGCGCCTGGCCCCTTGTTTTTGTTCTTTGTTTTACCTCTTTCTCTCTATCTTCCCTTGTTTTATAACCCTGGTTTTTTTTCTATTTTCAATTTGTCCCTTTTTCCTCCCCACCAAACAGCTCCTATGATTACCCACTAATAAAGGACAGGTCACTTTAAGAAAGAAAAAGGAGAGAGAGGGAGAGAAAAAGAAAGAGGCTGGGCATGGTGGATCACGCCTGTAATCCCAGTGCTTTGGGAGGCTGAGGTGGGCCAACTACTTGAACTCAGGAGTTGAGGAGACCAGCCTGGGCAACATGGTGAACAACCCCAACTCCCAGGTCTCTACGAAAAATACAAAAATTAGCCAGACGTGGTGCTGCGCGCCTGTAAGTCCGAGCTACTTGGAAGGCTGAGGTGGAAGGATGGCTTGAGCCTGGGATGCAGAGGTTGCAGTGAGTCGAGGTTTCATCACTGCCTCCAGCCTCCTCCAGCCTAGGCGACAGAACCAGACCCTGTCTCAAAAAAAAAAAAAAAAAAAGAAAAGAGGAAAGAAGGGAGGGAGGGAGGGAGGGAGGAAGGGAGGAAGGGAGGAAGAAAGGAAGGGGAAGGAGACTGAAATGAATGAAATAGTCCAATAGGTCATCTCTGGGTGCCAGGATTATTGACGGTTCTTTTATTCTTTGTACATTTATACTAAAAACTTTTTTACAATGACATGTTAATTTTATAACTAGGGAAATAAAAGTATTTTAAAAAAAGAAAACATGGCTGGGCGCAGTGGCTCACGCCTATAATCCCAGCACTTTGGGAGGCCAAGGCAGGTGGATCACAAGGTCAGGAGTTCAAGACCAGCCTGGCCAACATGGTTAAACCCCGTCTCTACTAAAAATGCAAAAAAATTAGCCGGGCGTGGTGGCAGGCACATGTAGTCCCAGCTACTTGGGAGGCTGAGGCAGAGAACTGCTTGAACCCGGGAGGTGGAGGTTGCAGTGAGCCGAGATCGTGCCACTGCACTCCAGCCTGGGCAACAGAGTGAGACTCTGTTTCAAAAAAATAAAATAAAATAAAACGAAAAAAAAATTCCTTTCTTGTACAACTTTTTGTAATTCTCTGGAGCTAATAAATTCTTCTTGTTTTTAGTTTGCTCTGTGTTTCCTGAGTGCTTATTACTAACTCATCCCCAAACTAGTCTATCAATTTCAATTTTTCCTCCAGGGCAATCTCTCCTAGAGCCTGCTCCCTTTTATTCCAATTTAGAATGGTTGTATTTTGCAATCCTCCTGCGTGGTTATTTCCTAGAATAAAATTAACTCTCATCTTGGCAATTCAGTTTTATTTTTATTTTTTTTTTGAGACGGAGTATCACTCGTGTTGCCCAGGCTGGAGTGCAATGGCGCGATCTCGGCTCACCACAACCTCCGCCTCCTGGGTTCAAGCAACTCTCTTGCCTCAGCATCCAGAGTAGCTGGGATTACAGGCATGCGGCACCATGCCCGGCTAATTGTGTATTTTTAGTAGAGATGGGGTTTCCCCATGTTGGTCAGGCTGGTCTCGAAATCCTGACCTCAGGTCATCTGCCCGCCTCAGCCTCCCAAAGTGCTGGGATTACAGGCATAAGCCACGTGCCCGGCCTCACTTTTTTGAAAGAGTCTTGCTTTGTCACCGAGGCTGGAGTGCAATGATGCCATCTTGGCTCATTGCAACCTCCACCTCCTGAGTTCAAGCAATTCTCCTGCCTCAGCCTCCCGAGTAGCTGGGATTACAGGTGCCCGCCACCACGCCCAGCTAATTATTGTATTTTTAGTAGAGAAAGGGTTTCACCATCTTGGCTAGGCTGGTCTTGAACTCCTGACCTCACGTGATCCACCTGCCTTGGCCTCCCAAAGTGCTAGCATTACAGGTGTGAACCATGGTGCCCGGACAATCCTGGGGGATTTTATTTTTTATTTTTTATGTATTTATTTTTTTGAGACGGAGTCTTGCTCTGTTGCCCAGGTTGGACTGTAGTGGCATGATCTTGGCTTACTGCAACTTCTGCCTCCTGGGTTCAAGCAATTCTCCCTGCCTCAGCCTCCCAAGTAGCTGGGATTATGGGCAACTGCCACCACGCCTGGTTAATTTTTGCATTTTTAGTAGAGATGGGGTTTTGCCATGTTGGCCAGGCTGGTCTCGAACTCCTGACCTCAGGTGACCCGGCCGCCTCGGCCTCCCAAAGTGCTCCCAAAGGATTACAGGTGTGAGCCACCACGCCCAGCCCCTGCTGGATTTTAAATCTCTACTTTCTTTTTTTTTTTTCCAAAAGCTCTTTTTCTCTGAATTTTCTTTGGGCCTCTCATTACTGTCACATAGAATGCAACATCTCTTATTTCTCTTGAAAACATGAAGTTTTTTTTTTAAGTGTTCGTCTTGCTCCCTATTTTGTGTTTCCCAATTCACTTTTCTTTTTCTGTTTGCGTTTATGTGTTTCTCAGACGTCTGGTTTCTTGACTGACCATTCATATTTGACAGTAAAGTACTAAAAAAGATGAGACATTCTGTGGGCATAGACTGAGCTTTGTCAAGCTTTGGGTTTCTCTGTGCACTCAGAGTGTGCAAAGATCTGGTTGATTAGATAAGGATATCCCAACCAGTTATTTGCAGTGTTTTTCTTCAGGTTTTCTAAGGAAAGGAATCTTACCCTTCTTGGACGACTGGGGTTGGGTAGGAGGGGAGATGAGAAATAAGTCTAGTTACTTAAGGAAGGGAGCTAGAAGTCTCTGTAATTGGTATATAGACTTTTAATGAATCCTCTTGAAAACATGGCAGCTCTGTTCTCATCTGGACATGGTATCCCTAAGTCAACAGTGCTTCATATTCAACTGCTCTGGAGAACAGACCACTAGTCTTCTGTCAGAGTAGAGCAGGTCTAAAAGCTTAAGTAGATTTTTTTTTTTTGAGACAGGGTCTCGCTCTGCTGCCCAGGCTGCAGTGCAGTGGCACAATCTTGGCTAACTGCAACCTCCACCTCCTGGGATCAAGCCATCTTCCCACCTCAGATTCCCCAGTACCTGGGACTACAGGCACACTCCACCATGCCTGGCGAATTTTTGTATTTTTTGTAGAGAAAGGGTTTCACCATGTTGCCCAGGCTTAAGGAGATTTTTAACCAATTCTCCCCTATTTAGCTCCTATCTGTACGTGGCCTTGAGTGATGCTTGGTACTTTCTGTTTTATGGGAGCTCTGAAATACAAATAAACTTACCTCTTGGGCAGGGCCACCTTCCACCAACCTCACAACAGATACTTAGCATTCTACTTTCCAAACTTTCATTATTAGCACTGTTTTTGCTTTCATGGGATTATAGTTTCTTCACTCTTTTACTGCCATTTTAGTGGACTGTTGTGAGGAACCTGTCAAACGTGTATTCAATCCCTCATATTATTTTTGAGCTAAGCTTTTAAAATGCATTATACATAGATATGCCTTTTTTCTGGATACAATTCAATTTTCTTGGCCGGGCGTGGTAGCTCACACCTGTAATCCCAGCACTTTGGGAGGCCAAGGTGGGCGGATCACGAGGACAGGAGATCAAGACCATCCTGGCTAACACAGTGAAACCCCGTCCCTACTAAAAAATACAAAAAAAAAAAAATTAGCCTGGCGTGGTGGCGGGCGCCTGTAGTCCCAGCTACTTGGGAGGCTGAGGCAGGAGAATGGCATGAACCCAGGAGGCAGAGCTTGCAGTGAGCCGAGATCGTGCCACTGCACTCCAGCCTGGGCAACGGAGCAAGACCCCATCTCAAAAAAAAATTTAATTTTCTTTAGTAATTTAGTGTCATCACTATGAACACTGATTATTACACTGTATATGGTAATGACCTCAGAGACTACGAGAAATGAAAGGCAGTTAAGCCCCAGATTGATGTAGTTTTTCCATTATTTATGTTTGCTTTTTATAGTGCTTTTGTTTCCTCCCTTGCTGTTATGGTTATCAGCTCTCACTTCTCACTGCTGTAGGTGGGCCTGCTTCTAGAAACATTCCTATCTGCTTCTAATTTTCTGTTTCTATGTGCTGAACATATTGGATTTGTGTAAAATAAGCTTCAGAAGCAGACCCTGAAACAAACATCAGTGTGAAAGTCAATTACAGGGAAATGTTCTCAAAGAAAACCCACAAGGTAGTAGGTTATGAGATTAGAAGGCAAGGAAGCAAAGCAAGGGTGAGACATCAAGCAAAGCCCTGTGGAGAACTCAGGAAAGGGTAACTTTGGCTCAGGCTTATGAGGAATTTGGGACAGTGTAGGTCCAATCTAAATGTCGTCCCAATTAGGGCAAAGAGAAATGAGTCACTGGTTAAAGACAGCTGCTGGTGGGAAGTAAATTTCCAAGTACTTTTTGGATTTCTCTTCAAGCAGGCAAAGTTGCTCCAGCAGCCCAAGAGCAGCCCTCCAACAGAGACATATCTGCTGGATGTTGGGAGCATCCATGTGCAAGAAAATGGAAAAGAGATCTGAGGGGATATAGAAGGAACACTGACAGTATCTGCTACCATTCTCCAATGAATAAAGTTTAGATGTTTAAGACCATGGAGTTTTAGTGAGTGGCATATTAAGTAAAAAGAGTTAGGCAAAATTTGGTTTGAAATCCTCACTGCAAATTGATAATGTATGCCCCGCTGGGTGTGGTGGCTCACACATGTAATGCTAGCACTTTGGGAGGCCGAGGTGAGTGGATCTCTTGAGGTCAGGGGCTTGAGACCAGCCTGGCCAACATGGTGAAACCCCATCTCTACTAAAAATACAAAAATTAGCTGGGTGTGGTGGTGTGCACCTGTAATTCCAGCTACTCAGGAGGCTGAGGCATGAGCACCGTTTGACCCAGGAGATGGAGGTTGCGGTGAGTTGAGATCGCACCACTGCACTCCAGCCTGGGTAACAGAGTGAGACTCTGTCTCAAAAAAAAAAAAAAGAAAAGAAAATATTTGTCTATACAAAACTTTGCACGTGAATGTTCATAGCAGCATTACTAATAGCCAAAAAAGTAGAAACAACACAAACACCTATCAACGGATAAATAGATAAACAAAATTGGTACATCCATACAATGGAATATTATTTGGTAATAAGAAGGAAGGTAGTGCTGATACATGCTACGGTATGGATGAATCTTGAAAATATTATGCTGAGTGACACAAAAAGACCTGATATTGTATGGTTCCACTTATATGAAATGTCCAGAATAGACAAATTCATAGAAACAAAGTAGATTAGTGGTTGCTAGGGTCTGGAGAAAGGAATGAATAGAGTATGACTGCTAATGGGTATTTCTTCCCAGGATGATGAAAATGTTCTGGAATTAGTGGTGATGGCTGTATAACTTTGTAAATACACTAAAAACCACTGAATTGTATACTTTATTATTATCTTTTTTTTTGAGAAAGTCTCGCTGTGTCAACCAGGCTGGAGTGCAGTGGCATGATGTCGGCTCACTGCAACCTCCACCTCCCAGGTTCAAGCAATTCTCCTGCCTCAGCCTCTGGAGTAGCTGGGACTACAGGCACGTGCCACCACGCCCGGCTAATTTTTATATTTTTAGTAAAGACAGGGTTTCGCCATGTTGGCCAGGCTGGTCTCGAATTCCTAACCTCAGGTGATCCACCTGCCTCAGCCTCCCAAAGCGCTGGGATTATAGGCATGAGCCACCACACCCAGCCTGTATACTTTAAAATAATAAAAGCCTCATTGTTCTGCTGGACCATTTCCTGCCCTCCCACTATGCTTTGTTTTTTTTATTTTTTGCTTGTTTTTTATTATTTTTTTCATCTACCTTATTTCCTTTACTTCCTTCTTTTCTTTTTTTTTTTGAGACAGAGTTTTGCTCTTGTTGCCCAGGCTGGAGTGCAATGGTGTGATCTCAGCTCACCACAACTTCTGCCTCTCAGGTTCAAGCAATTCTCCTGCCTCAGCCTCCTGAGTAGCTGAGATTACAGGCATGCACCACCATGCCTGGCTAATTTTGAATTTTGAGTAGAGATGGGGTTTCTCCATGTTGGTCAGGCTGGTCTTGAACTCCCGACCTCAGGTGATCCGCCCACCTCAGCCTCCCAAAGTGCTGGGATTATAGGCGTGAGACACCGTGCCTGGCCTTACTTCTTTCCTCATCCATATCAGTCCATGGTTCCTCATTATAACCACTCCCTTGCCACTTTTCCCTTCATTGTACTGCCTAGCAAAACTCAACCCTGCTTAAATCCAGTTCTCCACGTAGTCCATACCTTTATCTGTTGTTGAATGAGGCTGGTAAAAACACACAATGCTAATATGACTACTAACCTCAAGGAGACCATTAAGTGCTGCTAATGCATTACACAAGTCTATTCACTCTCCTACTCTCCTAGATAGCTTATTTTATACATCTCATCCTTCCTCCTCAAGCCTCCATCCTCCTCTCCATTCTGTCTTTAAACAGAGAAAATAAAAACAATCAGGAGAGCACTTCCTTGTGCTCCACCATCACATATGGCAACCCTCCACCTGTTTTCCTATTTTCTACCTTCCCCTCTGTTATGAAGGAACAGCCCAAGGGCCTAAGGCCAGCCTCTCTCAGCCACAAGGTACCATTCCTTTTCATCTACTCAAGGGCACTATTCTAACATTGTACCCTCTCTTTCCTCTACCATCATTACCCTCCTACATTGAGTCATTCTTATTATTAATACAACAAACATACTATCATATAGCCAATCAAAAAACCAAAAACGAACAAACGCCCTCTTGACCTTAGATCCTTCCCCACTCCTGCCCAACCTACAGCTCCCTTTCTCTGCTGCCCTTCCAGGAAAACTTGCCCCTACAGGAAAGACTTTGTCTCCAATTTCTCTGTTCCTATTCTCTCTCTCTCTCTCTCTCTCATCACTTCTTTGCCTAATTCTTTTAACTTGAAAAATTCTGATCCTACAAAAAAAGTTAAAAGAATCAACACTATATTCTTCACCTAAACTCATCATTTACAATAATTAACATTTTGCCACATTTGCTTGCTTTCATTCTTTCTATACATACCTACATACATATACATATATACTCTTTTCGGGGAGGTGAACCCCTCCCCGAAGTAAGTTGCAGACATTATGACACTTCTCCCCTTTGTTTCTCTAGGAACAAGGATATCCTCCTCATAACCTAATACACTATTTCACCTAGGAAACTGTAACACTGATTTAGTATCATTATTTAACATGCAGTCCATATTCCAATTTTCCTAATTGTCCCCAAAATGTCCTGTATAGCATTATTTTTGTTTTCTTGATATAGGATCTAATTAAAGTTCACGTGGCTCTTGGTTGTCTCTTCAATTTCCCTTACATTTCCCCCTGGATTTTGCCTGCCATGACACTGACATTTTTAGAGTCCATGTCAGCTGTCTTGTAGAATGTTCCATGTTCTGGATTTGTCTGATTGTTTCTTCATGATTAGATATAGGTTAAAGTTTTTCTTTTTTGGACAAGATGATTACATAGGTGATGCTGTGGACATCACGTCCAATGCACATAATGTCTGTTTGTCCCACTGTGATGCTACATTTGATCATTTGGTTAAGGTGATGCATGTCAGATCTTGCCATTGTAAAGCTACCTCATTCCCTCTGTAATTAAGTAATAGGTGAGATGAAACTTTCAGATCATGTGAATAAGCTCCCCCTCAGTGGCCTTTCACCTAATAGATTTTATCATCTACTGATGACTTGCCTGAATATACTGGAGGAGGCAGAATAATCATGCTGTCCACATTTATTTGCTCGTATTATTCTTGAAGAGCTTCCCCTCTCACCCCACAATTTTTGTTTGCTTGGTCTCAGCCCTGGTCTAGTTCATTTTCATGAGGAATGGTATGTATTTATTTGTTTACTTACTTACTTACTGAGACAAACAAAAGGTCTCACTTTGTTGCCCAGGCTGGAGTGCAGTGGCATGATCACAGCTCACTACAGCCTTGATCTCTTGGGCTCAAGTGATCCTCCTGCCTCAGCCTCTGAAGTAGCTGGGACTGCAGGCATAAACCACCACACTTAGCTAATTTTTAATTTTTTGTAGAGACTGGATCTCACTATGTTGTCCAGGCTGGGCTAGAGCTCCTGGGCTCAAGCAATCCTCCCGCCTGGGTCTCCCAAAATGCTGGGATTACAGGAGTGAGCCACCATACCTGGCCTGGGAACAGTATTTTAAAACCATGATCTGTGTGCTCATAGTGCTATTGTTGCTGAGTTTTTCCTGCAAATCATTTTGTATCAGTTCACAGAAATTGTCTTCATTCTTTTCTATGATTAAATAGTATGCCACTGTATGGACGTATGATAGTCTATTCAACCAGCTTCCCATGGGTAAGCATTTAGATTATTTACAATATTTATAATTATTACAAACAATGTCACAACAAATACTGTTGTGCTGATGTTGTTTCATATTTGTGGAGTACCTTCATGTAAATTCCAATACATCTCACATTCTCTCCTGAACCTATTATAACCCATTTTTGCCCTTATTAACTCTTGTCATAGTCACTGATGACCAACATGTTGCTAAAGCCAATGGTCAATTATCCTCATCTTACTTGACCTCTCAGCAGCATTTGATACAACCAATTGTTCCTAACTTCTTAAAATACTTTTTTTTTTTTTTTTTTTTGCTTGGCTTCTGGCATACTGTTCTCTCTCTCTCTGCCCATTCCCAAATCTTAGCCTAGATTTCTGTCTCTCTCAATCTCTCTGAACTTCTGCTCATATTTCCATCTCTTACTTGACATCTGATTTTGCTATAAAACATATCTCAAACCTGATATGTCGAAAACCAAGCCCTTAATTTTCCCTCCAAGACAGCTCCTTCCACAGTTTTCTCATCTCTGTAAATGGCAGCTCCATCTTTACAGATGCTCAGGTTAAAAATCTTGGAATAGGCTGGGGGTGGTAGCTCACACCTACAATCCCAGTGCTTTGGGAGGCAGAGATGGGAGGATCACTTGAGGCCAAAAGTTTGAGACCAGCCTAGGCAACATAGCAAAACCCCATCTCTACAAAAGATCTAAGAATCAGGCAGGTGTGGTGGCACACACTTGTAGTCCTAGTGACACAGGAGGCTACGGAAGGAGATCACTTGAGCCTAGGAATTTGAGGTTACAGTGATCTATGAATGCACCACTAAACTCCAGCCTGGAGAACAGAGTGAGACCCTGTCTCAAAACCAAAAAACAAAAAACAAAAAACATGTTGGAATAATATTCGATTTCTCTCTCTTAATTCATCAAATCCAAATTCATCAGCAAGTTCTGTTAGCTCTAATTTCAAAATATATATAGATTTTGACTCTTTCATACCACCTCTACCACTGTTCTCATCCAATCTAAAATTTTCTTTGTCTAGATGAATTTAATAAATTCTTAAATGATCTCTAGATCCCCACCCACACCCCCAGGGTATTCTCAATACAACAACTAGAATGACCTTTTAAAATAGAAGTTAGATCCCTCAACTCTTGTCCTCAGTACTTTCCAGTGGCTTCCCTTTTCATTTAGAATGAAAGCTGAAGTCCTTACAATGGTCCTCAAGTCCTTACACAACCTGGCTTCTTGTCTCCTCTCAGATCTGTTCATCTCTCCTTAAACCTGCCAGGAACACTCCCAGTTCAGATTTTTGCACCCAGCTGTTTCCTTTGCCTAAAGTACTATTTTCCCGAGACAGCCACATGATTTCTTCCTTACTTCCTTGTGGTCTTCTGTTTACAGCTGGAAAAACTGTATAGAAGGGGAGAGGAGATACATGGATATAACTTCTTATACAGCTTTCAATAAGTTCTCCTTACTTTGGAGAAATCTGCAATATAAACTGGGTTGGTTCTCAGTTTTCCCCATTGCTCAAATTTTATAATTAGGTTAATTTTGGGTTTGTCAACTGCCACTCATCCATCCGTCTTCCAACTTCCAAAAATAGTATGGCTGTTTTCTCCTATTTTATCCACTCCATCCTGTGGGCATACTTAAAAAACAAAAACAAAAAACTCTTTACTACAGTTCACTGGGTATGGTGGCTCACGCCTGTAATCCCTGTACTTTGGGAGGCCGAGGTGGGTGGATCATTTGAGGTCAGGAGTTTGAGACCAGCCTAGCCAACACAGTGAAACCTTGTCTCTACTAAAAATACAACAAAATTAGCTGGGCATGGTGGCACATGTCTGTAATCCCAGCTACTTGGGAGGCTGAGGCAGGAGAATAGCTTGAACCCGGGAGGCAGAGGTTGCAGTGAGCTGAGATTGTGTCACTGCACTCCAGCCTGGATTCTGTCTCAAAACAACAAAAACAAAACAAAACAAAACCTCTTTACTATAGTTTTAGTTGAGGTTTGACAGGGAGCAAAATGAGATGTATACATTATTCTAGCATAGGAACATGGACATTTTAAATTCATTTCATTTTCAAATACAAATACTACACGGCAGTTTTATTTTACTTTATGTATTTATTTTTTTTTGAGACAGTCTCGCTCCGACACCCAGGCCGGAGTGCGATGGCGCAATCTCGGCTCACTGCAACCTCTGCCTCCCAGGTTCAAGCAATTCTCCTGCCTCAGCCTTCTGAGTAGCTGAGATAATTACAGGTGTCCGCCACCACATCCAGCTAGTTTTTGTATTTTAGTAGAGACGGGGTTTCACCATGTCGGCCAGGCTGGTCTCGAATTCCTGACCTCAGGTGATCCCACCCGCCTCGCCCTCTCAAAGTGCTGGGATCACAGGTATGAGCCCTAACGCCCAGCAAAGGCACTTTTAGAAGGGCAAAATGTTTTATAAAAAACAAACAAGGGGCCAGGCGCGGTGGCTCATGCCTGTAATCCCAGCACTTTGGGAGACTGAGGTGGGCGGATCATCTGAGGTCAGGAGTTCGAGACCAGCTTGACCGACATTGTGAAACCTTGTCTCTACTAAATATACAAAAATTAGCTGGTCGTGGTGGTGGGTGCCTGTAATCCCAGTTACTCGGGAGGCTGAGGCAGGAGAATCACTTGAACCCGGGAGGCGGAGGTTGCAGTGAGCTGAGATGGTGCCATTGTACTCCAGCCTAGGTGACAGAGCAAGACTCCATCTAAAAAACAAAAACAAAATCAAAAACTAACAAACAAGAAATACCCAAATTTTTAAAAGATTTAAAAATCAAAAATGTGAAAACAGTTCTGAGTACTTGTTTACTGTTTTATTATTGTTGTTGTTGTTGGAGACAGGCAGGGTCTCACTGTGCTGCCCAGGCTGGAGTGCAGTGGTGCAACTATAGCTCACTGTAACCTCGACCTGTTAGGCTCAAGTGATCCTCCCACCTTGGCCTCCTGAGTAGTTAGGACTACAGGCATGCGCCATCATGCTTGGCTAATTTTTAATTTTTTGGAGAGATAGGAGTCTTGCTATGTTGCAAGTCTTGAACTTGAAGGCTAGTCTTGAACTCCTGGACTCAAGCAATCCTCCCACCTGGGCCTCCCAAAGTGCTGGGATTACAGGCATGAGCCACCATGCCTGGCCTACTGTTCTATTCTTATTTTTCATGTTATACATATACTATATTTTTTATGTATTCAATATTTAATAAAACAGCATGCTATCACTGAATCCATTTGTCCTCTTTGTGATAGTTCCAATTCATTTGGTGATATGACACCATCAATATTTTTGAGAAAGCAGAACCCTATTCTTCATTAAAAAAAAAAAAGGCAACCAAATTCCATTTATTACAAATATCATTCCAGATACCCTCTTAAAATCTAAGGTACCTGGCCAAGCGCGTTGGCTCACGCCTGTAATCCCAGCCCTTTGGGAGGCTGAGGTGGGTGGACTGCCTGAAGTCAGGAGTTTGAGACCAGTCTGGCCAACATGGTGAAACCCCATCTCTACTAAAAATACAAAAAAAGTAGCTGGGCCTGGTGGCATGCTCCTGTAATCCCAGCTACTCGGGAGGCTGAGGCAGGGGAATGGCTTGAACCAGGGAGGTGGAGGTTGCAGTGAGCCAAGATCATACCACTGCACTCCAGCCTGGGTGACAGAGCGAGACTCTGTCTCAAAAAATCTAAAGTACCCAAGGAGCTATAACTACACAAAAATAAATTAAGCAGTCCAGGCCATGATGGCTCATGCCTGTAATCCCAACATTTTGAGAGGCCAAGGTGGGAGGATCGTTTAAGCCCAGGAGTTCGCCTAGCGTGGGCAACACGGTGGGACTCTATTTCTACAAAAAACTTAAAAATTAGCTGGGTATGGTGGAACATGTCTACAGTCCCAGTTTCCTGGGAGGCTGAGGTGGGAGGATTGCTTGAGTCCGGTAGGTTGAGACTGCAGTGAGCCATGGTCGTGCCACTGCATTCCAGCCTGGGTGACAGTGCAGTGTGAGACTGTCTCAAAATAAAAAATTAAATTAAAATTAAAATTAAATTAAATTGAAAAATTAAAAGAGCAGTGGTTTTTCTCACTCACCTAGGCTTAAGGCCTAATTTACTCTAAGTGAAAAAGGTAATTTCAAAGCATATCTTTTTATACCACCAGATAAAGCAAATGGAAAGTATACATCTACCACAATAAGAAACAATATAATTATCATAAATATAATATCATTGCTGTTAATTATAGCAACATCCTACAAACTTGCAACTAGAAACAAAACTTACCTGTCTAAGAATATATCTGGGAGTGGTGGATAGGTCTGCATGTCAGGCACTCGCTCATGGACTATAACCATAATGAAAGATGTAAATCCAAATACTATAAAAACATATATACAACTCAGTATAGTCTTCCAGTATTCTGGGTCCAATCTTTGAACAGAATGTTTGTTTTTACCATTCATGTACTGGTACTGATCAGAATTCAAGTCAGTTATGGGTCCATCACAGTCATGGGAAAGCTCCCCATTACAGAGCCAGTCTGTACTCTGAAGAGCACTGATGAAAGGGGTCATGGAACCCATGGGACTGTCACTGTTGTAGCCCATCTCTTCTAAAACATCAATATGTATTTTCTGCAATTTTCGGACTGAGAGCATTAACCTTTTAATGTCCCCTAAGACTTTGATTTCCAGAGGAGGAGACCGGAGATCATATTCAGTCAATGTTAGCAATGTGATTCCATCAAGTCGGTGCTTATTGCATAAAACGTCCACATATTCAAAAAAGCCTTCATCCTTCAGCCACACAGCTACATGCTTGGTAGTCCAGCGGCGAATGCAGAGCTGATTAGGACCTGCCATTTCCTCCTCCGCTGCCTGTCGAGAGAAAACAGGAAAACAAAACAAAAGCTTCAGTGTGTCCTAACAATTTCTTCAAAGACAAACACACTTAAATACACTAGAAACAGGCCAGGCGCAGTGGCTCATGCCTATAATCCCCAGCACTTTGGGAGGCTGAGTTGGGTGGATCACTTAAGCCCAGGAGTTCGAGACCAGTCCTGGCAACATAGCAAGACCCTATCTCTACCAATTTCATGGTGGGACACCATATCCACTATCTGGTAGGCTGTGGAGCACCTGAGTCTGGAGACCAATGCACAGTTGTCTACTATGACCCACCTGGAAAAGAGGAGATTGTCTCAAAAAAAAAAAAAAAATATACATATATATATATATATTTATATATAGAGAGAGAGATACACACGCACACAGACGCACACATATGTATATATACACATGCACCCCAGAAACAGTAATTTACCTACACTATCCTATCGGTTTCTAGAGTAAAAGAAACAAAAATTATTCAATAATGAATGGTTTTCAATAGATGAACATACTAATAATTTTATGCATATGACTACAACAGCAGAAGAAAATTTAATAACCAAACATTTTTACAGAAAGACATTTTACAAATGGCTTTTCCACTGCATGAGTCATAATTTAATTAAAAAGCCTACTCGAGAACTGAGAAAAATCCCATTTTAATACTTTTCATAAAATCAAGAAATATAGGAAGATTTATTATATTTTTAAAAATCAAAGAAAAGAGAAAAAAATCAAATTTCTGAAATCTCCATGTTCACGGAAAACGTATCTCCCCACCTGAGGAAATAAACATAAAAGAAAGTAGATAACTGTAATTCCAGGGAACACTTTAGATTAAGCGTATTTCTAACTACTATACACATAATTATTTCTATAACAGATATGAAGCCTTTAAACTAGACATATATTTGAATCTCAATAATAACTCAGTTCTTTCTACAGCTTTGAATATTACATTATAGAATTGAATAGGGCATTTTATTCTTAAACTATCACGGACTTTAGCAATAAAATTTTTAAAAGAAAACTGTCATTTCCATGTACTCACAAATTTGATGACCCAGACTTTATACTGCAGAGTAAAAGGCCAATAATGTGATATGTTTTAAAAACTACCAATAATTTTTACTACTTTGATTTCACACAGCTCTATTTATGTTCTTCTTTTATTGTAAAACATTCAGTTACTTGGGCCTTCTCAGGTTTATAAAGTATATCAGATACATAGGAGACAAAGGCCTACATGGAAAAAAACACTATTTCTCAAAAGTACTTTCTCAACTATTAAAGCCTGTAGGTTTTCTGACACTTATTTCCTCCTGAGATAATTTTTAAAAAATGGTAGGCAAAATTTAAAGCATAAAAGAACAAAATGATACAACGAACACCTATGTGCCTATTTCCCAGCTTGAAAAAAAAAACTGTTCTAATACAAATGTTCTTTTTTAAAAATCTGCATATTAGTTATATGAGTTTGTTCCTTTTGTGAAAATTCATCAAGCTGTATAATTGTGATCTACACTTTTCTCTATATATATTAGGTTAAACTTTATTTTCGAAGTCTTGAAAAACCAAACAAAACATCAATACAAATGAATATCCTTCTATCCTGAAGGACAAATGAATGAGGACAGCATCCTCTTCCTTTTCCCACAATGTAATAATTCTTGATTTGAATGTTTATCATGGCCTTATAAATGCATTGTTGGCTATGAAAAACTTTCTGTGCTTCCTTACACCAAGCAAAGTTAAAAGCTGGTACTGCGGCTGGGCGTGGTGGCTCACGCCTGTAATCCCAGCACTTTGGGAGGCCAAGGTGGGTGGATCACAAGGTCAGGAGATCAAGACCATCCTGGCTAACAAGGTGAAACCCCATCTCTACTAAAAATACAAAAAATTAGCCGGGCGTGGCAGCGTGCACCTGTAGTCCCAGCTACTCGGGACGCTGAGACAGGAGGATGGCATGAACCCGGGAGGCGGAGCTTGCAGTGAGCCGAGATTGTGCCATTGCACTCCAGCCTGGGAGACAGAGCGAGACTCTGTCTCAAAAAAAAAAAAAAAAAAAAAAAAAAAGCTAGTATTGCTCTGCATTCTTTCCCTACCCACATAAACTCTTGCCAAGAAGACTTACAATCACTTGGCAAAGGCAGACACTAACTACAGAGCACCACTTGTATCATCAAAACTATTTAGAAAACACGAAATAAGCTTGATAAAAACCCACCCACAGATGAATGTCAGAGAAGTGTCAGTTAATCATTAAGTATTTATTTCTTTATTACTAAAAGCAATCGTAATTTTTGGAAGACTTAAGTCATATTTTGTTTCACAAAAGAACTTATATTATTGACCCACATAGTTTCCCTGTCTTTGAAAATTATTATAACATCCATTTACAAGGAGTCTGTATTTTTTACAAAGTTGTCTAATTCTTATGCATTATGGAATAACAAAAACTCTTAACTCTTTTTAGCTATAGCATATCATCACCACCTCAAATGTCAAAGAATTATGATTTATTCACTTTAACACATGGAACTTACACATTTATTATATTATTTTATATCATTTATATCATATATACAATTCCATTAGAAATATGATTTTGCTGTTTTAGTTCACGTGGATAACTAGATGCTTTCACCCTACCTACTATACATACCTTCTTTTACCCAAGGTATCTCTGACTAAATTACTTCATCCTTGGATATCCAACAAGCACATGCTATAATCTCTGTAGCAGTTATGATATAGCAAATCTGAGAGACAAGTTTCCTTCACATAAAACAAAGCCAGCCGGGGGGTGGCTCATGCCTATCCCAGCACTTTGGGAGGCTGAGGCGGGTGGATCACGAGGTCACGAGTTCAAGACCAACCTGGCCAAGATGACGAAATCCCGTCTCTACTAAAAATACAAAAAAACTACCCAGGCATGGTGGCGGGTGCCTGTAATCTCAGCTACTAGGGAGTCTGAGGCAGAGAACCGCTTGAACCTGGCAGGCGGAGGTTGCAGTTAGTGGAGATCACGCCATGGCACTCCAGCCTGGGCGACAGAGTAAGACTCCGTCTCAAAAATTAAAAAAAAATATAGGCCGGGCGTGGTGGCTCAAGCCTGTAATCTCAGCACTTTGGGAGGCCGAGGCGGGCGGATCACAAGGTCAGGAGATCGAGACCATCCTGGCTAACACGGTGAAACCCCGTCTCTACTAAAAATACAAAAAAATTAGCCGGGCGTGTTGGCGGGCGCCTGTAGTCCCAGCTACTCAGGAGACTGAGGCAGGAGAATGGCGTGAACCCAGGAGGCGGAGCTTGCAGTGAGCCGAGATCGCGCCACTGCACTCCAGCCTGGGGGACAGAGCGAGACTCCGTCTCAAAAAAAAAAAAAAAAAAAAATATATATATATATATAAAAAATACAAGGCCAGATTTCTTCAGTCACATTATTTCTAGTCTGTTAACATTCCCCTTTCTCTAACAGCTTACCACCAATGGGTTCCATGTCACTCCCATTCTTGTAGCATTATTCGTTAGGACAGTTTCCTCTCATACTGTGTTCAAAATGATTCTTCTCTTCTTTTATATGTTTTTTTTTTCCACTGTCTTAGCTCACCAGTTCTTTACAACCTCAATCAGGCTAACAGGCTCTGATGCTGACGTTTTAGCTACTAGAAAATATGAGTTATACATGGAAGTCTCTTGGAAGTCTTTGAGCCTGCTGTGGGAATGCCCTACAAGCATGACACATTTCACTGTTCTGCTTTGTCAGGTCAGTGCATGCCCTTTAATTGTATGCTACTATATAATAGTTAAGAGGCCCACACTAAATCACTACTTAGGTAACACTGTGAAAGCCTGCATGAGAGAAGTATATTAAAAGATGATAAAAAGCTTTAGGGCCTATTTAATATTTATGTTGTACCAAAGGAATTACAGGGAACAGGAGACTTTGAGTGACAAATACAAATTGATAAAATAAGGAAATTAAATTAGTAAATGTTTAAGAATTCAGCTTTTATCAATAATTAATACAAATAAATGATCTGTTAAAGCACATGTGCTTCTGACCAAGATTTACTAACAAGAACCAGATTTATGCTCTGACCTGAAACAACCAAAAAACAAACAAAATATATGGGAAAAAAAAGTTTCGGCCAGGTGCGGTGGCTCACGCCTGTAATCCTAGCACTTAGGGAGGCTGAGGTGGGCGGATCACTTGAGGTTGGGAGTTTGACAACAGCCTGACCAACACGGAGAAACCCTGTCTCTACTAAAAATACAAAAAATTGGCTGGGTGTGGTGGCAGATGCTTGTAATCCCAGCTACTTGGGAGGCTGAGGCAGAAGAATGGCTTGAACCCGGGAGATGGAGGTTGGGGTGAGTTGAGGTCGCGCCATTGCACTCCAGCCTGGGCAACAAGAGCGAAACTCTGTCTCCAAAAAAAAAAAAGTTTCAAGACACTGGACATCAGGAAAATCCCTGAGAGCCATGAAACAAATAAGGTAAACCCTACTGCCCCAGGTTATGACCTTGAGTTTCCCAGCCACAAGGGGCACAAAATGGGAAACTCATGTGAGGCCTGGCAGGCTCACTGAGTTGAAGAGATGGAGCTGAGAGTTTGGGGCAATCAAGATGGCTAGTGTTTATGGGGCACAATACTGGAGACGAGATACACAGACAAGAACTCCAGAGATCTGCAGGTCTCTCTTGAATATTTAGCTGAATGCCTATCAGCACATGTATGTAAGGAAACTAACCAAGACCAAGGAAAGACCACCCAAATGAATTCCCAGCACTCACATGAGGCCAAGAAAAGTACCTATTCCAAATAGCCAGATTGAAAAAAGGTCTCATGAACAGCTTTGGGTAGAGTACATAGAAAGATCTTGCCATAGTAGTGAGGCAAAACTAACCCTAAGGCAGCAACTCTCAACTGGGGGCAATCCTCCCCACTTCCTGGAACATTTGGCAATGTCTGAAGACATTTTTTGGTTGTTGCAATTTTGCGGGGAATGCTGTTAAACATTCTATAATGCACAGGACTATCCCCTCCCTCAACAAAGAATTATTTGGCCCCAAATGCCATGGTGCTGCTATTGAGAAACCCTACCCTTGACTAAACATGTCTCTGGGTTCATCCTAACAAATCTTAAAAGGAAGACTCAAAAGGATCAAACTCTGTTCAAGTAGTTGAACAGCATCCCACTAAAAGCTCAAGAATATTAATAGAAATATCAAAGTATCTAGAGCCCAACAATGAATTCATAATGTCCAACAATGAATTCACAATGTCTGGAATCTAGTCAAAGACTGTTAGGCATGCAAAGACGCAGGAAAGTATCACTTGTAATGAGGAGAACAATCAATCAATCAAGAACTGACACATATAATAAAATTAGCAGATAAGGAAATTAACTCAGTTATGATAATTGTGTATTACATTTGTCCAAAAAGTTAAATGAAGAAATAGACACATAATGGCCAGGTGGTGGCTCACGCCTGTAATCCCTGCACTTTGGGAGGCAAGGCAGGAGGATCCCTTGTGGCCAGGAGTTCAAGACCAGCCTGAGCAACAAAGGGAGATGCCCCCTGCCCCTGCACCATCTCAACAAAAAAGGAAATAGATAGGTAAAAAAAAGATTAACGCAACTCCAAGTTCTAGAGATAAAATGAAATAATCTGAGATGAAAAATACCCCGGGCTGGGCGCGGTGGCTCTCCCTTTCTTAGTCACCATAGGAGTGATATCCCATGATTAGGTGGGATTACAGGTCCCTCCCATTATACAAAAGCATAGGTCATTAGGGGTCATTTTAGAATTCTGCATCTTGGCAGGGCAGGGTGGCTCAAGCCTGTAATCCCAGCACTTTGGGAGGCTGAGGCGGGCAGATCACGAGGTCAGGAGATCGAGACCACGGTGAAACCCCGTCTCTACTAAAAATACAAAAAATTAGCCGGGCCTGGTGGCGGGCGCCTGTAGTCCCAGCTACTCGGAGAGGCTGAGGCAGGAGAATGGCGTGAACCCGGGAGGCGGAGCTTGCAGTGAGCCGAGATCGCGCCACTGCACTCCAGCCTGGGTGACAGAGCGAGACTCCGTCTCAAAAAAAAAAAAAAAAAAGAAAAATACCCTGGATGGGACTAACAGCTGCTGAGCCACTGCAGAAGGTAAGGGCAATAAATGTAACTAAGTAACAATAGAAACAATTCAAGGGCGCTGGTTGCAATCCCAACACTTTGGGAGGCTGAGGTGGGAGGATTGCTTAAGCCTATGAGTTCAAGACCTGCCTGGGCAACATAGTGAGACCTTGTCTCTATAAATAATTTTTTAAAATTAGCCAGGCAACCAGTCCCAGCTACTCAGAGGCTCAGGCAAGAAGATCACCTGAGCCCAGGAATTCAAGGCTGCAGTGGACTGAGATCACGCCACTGCACTCCAGCCTGGGCAACAGAGCAAGAGCCTGTCTCAAAAAAAGAATGAAAAGAAAAGAAACTATTCAAAATAAAACACAGAAAAAAAAGAGAACTTTAAAAAAGAGAATATTATTCAGCCTTAAAAAGGAAGTTCTGACACATGCTACAACATGGATGAGCCTTAAAGACATACTAAGTGAAATAAGCCAGTCACAAAAGGACAAATACTGTATGATTCCACTTATATGAGGTAACTAGAGTAGTGAAATTCACAGAAACAGAAAGTAGAATGGTGGCTGTCAGGGACTGGGAGCAGGGAGAATGAGTCATTTTTTAATAGGTATAGAATTTCAGTTTGGGAAGATTTTTTAAAAGTTCTAAAGAAGAATGGTGATAATGGTTGCACAACACAGTAAATGTACTTAATGCCACTGAACTATATAAAAAAATGATTTCAGCAGGGCGCAGTGGCTCACGCCTGTAATCCCAGCACTTTGGGAGGCCGAGGTGGGTGGATCACGAGGTCAAGAGATGGAGACCATCCTGGCTAACAATGTGAAAACCCCGTCTACACTAAAAACACAAAAAAAGAGCCTGACATGGTGGTGGGCGCCTGCAATCCCCGCTACTCCGGAGGCTGAGGCAGGAGAATTGCTTGAACCCGGGTGGCAGAGGTTGCAGTGAGCCGAGATCGCACCACTGCACTTCAGCCTGGGTGACAGAGCGAGACTCCAACTCCAAAAAAAAAAAAAAAGTTTAAATTATAAATTTTGTTGTATATATTTTACCACACACACAAACACACCAAAGAAAGAACATCAGTGAGGGGTGGAACAACATCAAACGGCCTCCAAAAGACAAGAGAGAACAGAAAAAAATATTTGAAGTAACAATGGCCAAAAATTTTCCAAATTTGGTGAAAACCATAAACATGTGTATCCAAGAAGCTTAACAAACTCCAAAAATAAGAAACAAGAAGAAAGCTATACCAAGGCATATAAAAATCAAATTACTTAAAAACAGTGACAATGAGAAAATCTTAAAAGCAAAAAGAGAAAACAGACACATTAGGAACGAAGGTAAGAATGATAAAGAGATTTCTTACTGGGCACAAGCCAAGCTAGAATACAGCGAAACAACATATTTAAAGTATTGAAAGAAAAAAAAAGTCAACCTATAACTATATGCCCAGTGAAATATCATTCACAAGCAAAGGCAAATACTTGTTCAGACACACAAAAGCTGATTTCATCACCAGCAGACATGCACTACAAAAATTTAAGGTCCTTCAAGCAGAAAGAAAATGTTACCATACCAAAATATGAATCTACACAAAGAAATGAACACCAAAATGGTAGCCACATGCATAAATATATACATTTTTTCTTATTATTTAAGTTAGTTAGTTTATTTATTTATGAGACAGAGTCTCACTCTATCGCCCAGCCTGGAGTGCAGTGGCATGACCTCGGCTCACTGCAACCTCTGCCTCCGGGTTCAAGAGATTCTCCTGCCTCAGCCTCCCCAGTAGCTGGGATTATGGGCCCGTGCCACTGCACCAGGCTAATTTTTGTATTTTCAGTAGAGACAAGGTTTCACCATGTTGGCCAGGCTGGTCTTGAACTCCTGACCTCAGGTAATCTGCCTGCCTCGGCCTCCCAAAGTGCTGGGAGGCACTGCACCGGGCCTTAAGTTTCTTTAAAAGATAATTTAGGCCGGGCGGTGGCTCATGCCTGTAATCCCAGCACTTTGGGAGGCCGAGGCGGGTGGATCACATGGTCAAGAGATCGAGACCACCCTGGCCAACATGGTGAAACCCTGTCTCTACTAAAAATACAAAAATTAGCTGGGCGTGGTGGAGCACGCCTATAGTCCCAGCTACTCGGGAGGCTGAGGCAGGAGAATGGCTTGAACCCGGGAAGCGGAGGTTGCAGTGAGCCAAGATCGTGCCACTGCACTCCAGCCTGGTGGCAGAACAAGACTTCGTCTCAAAAAAAAAAGATAATTTACTGTTTAAACAAAAAGCAATGTACTGTGGGATTTATAACATATGTAAAACATAAGTTAACAATAGCACAAAGGTTGGGAGAAATGGAAATCCACTAATATCAGCTAAAATAATACCACCAAGAAGCTAAAGAGAAAATTAAACCCAAAGCAGAAGGAAACAATAATGATGAGGGCAGAATTCAATAACAAAGCCTGGGCATGTTGGCTCATGCCTGTAATCCCAGCACTTTGGGAGGCTGAGACAGGCGGACCACCTCAGGTCAGGAGTTTAAGACCAGCCTGGCCAACATGGTGAAACCCCATCTCTACTAAAAATATAAAAATTAGCCAGGTATGGTGGTGGGTGCCTACAATCCCAGGTACTAGGAAGGCTGAGGCAGGAGAATTGCTTGAACCCAGAAGGTGGAGGCTGCAGTGAGCCGCCTGGGCAATGGAGTGAGACTTTCTCAAAAACAAAAATAAAAATAAAATTTTTTTAAAAAGCAAGTGTAAGGAAGGAAAAAAAAAAGATGCAAGGCAAGACCGTCACTCTCACCACTTCTACAAAACATCAGAAGTTCTGGTCAGTGTAATACGATAAGAAAAAGAAGTAAAAGGCAGGCCAGGCATGGTGGCTCACACCTGTAATCCCAGCATTTTGGGAGGCTGAGGCAAGTGGATCACAAGGTCAGGAGATCGAGACCATCCTGGCTAACACGGTGAAACCCCGTCTCTACTAAAAATACAAAAAATTAGCCAGGCGTGGTGGCAGGCGCCTGTAGTCCCAGCTACTCGGGAGGCTGAGGCAGAAGAATGGCGTGAACCCAGGAGGCAGAGCTTGCAGTGGGTGGAGATCGCACCACTGCACTCCAGCCTGGGAGACAGAGCAAGACTCCGTCTCAAGGAAAAAAAAAAAAAAGTAAAAGGCATACAGATTAAAAAGGAAGAAATAAAACTCTATTTGCTGACAACTTGTTATTTATGTTGAAAATTGAATAGACTGGCCGGGCGCGGTGGCTCACGCTTGTAATCCCAGCACTTTGGGAGGCCGAGGCGGGCGGATCACGAGGTCAGGAGATCGAGACCACGGTGAAACCCCGTCTCTACTAAAAATACAAAAAATTAGCCGGGCGCGGTGGCGGGCGCCTGTAGTCCCAGCTACTCGGAGAGGCTGAGGCAGGAGAATGGCGTGAACCCGGGAGGCGGAGCTTGCAGTGAGCCGAGATCGCGCCACTGCACTCCAGCCTGGGCGACAGAGCGAGACTCCGTCTCAAAAAAAAAAAAAAAAAAAAAAAAAAAAAAAAAAAAAAAAATTGAATAGACTATACCAAAAACAGTTACTAAAATAAGTCAGTTTAGCAAGATTGCTACATATAATATCGACAAACAAAAATCAGTTGCCTTCCTTTCTTTTTTTTTTTCGAGACAGGGTGTCACTTTGTCACCCAGGTTGGAGTGCAGTGGCATGATCTCGGCTCACTGCAACCTCCACCTCCCAGGCTCAAGCCATTCTCTCACTTCAGCCTTCCAAGTAGCTGGGACCGCAGGTGCGTGCGCACCACACTTGGCTAATTTTTAATATTTTTGGGAGAAACAGGGTTTCGCTATGTTGCCCAGACCCATCTCGAACTCCTGAGCTCAGGAGATTCACCTGCCTCAGCCTCCCAAAGTGTGGGATTACAGGCGTGAGCTATCACACCCAGCCATCAATTGTATTTCCATATATTAGCAACAAACAATCAAAAATTAAAATGTATAAAATACCATTTATAATAGCATAAAAAATGTGAAATACTCAGGGATAAATCTGACAAAACATGGGCAAGACCTATATGCTGAAAACAACAAAAAACACTGCTAAGACAAATACCTAAAAATAAGAAATGAGTAGGTCAGAAGAACCAATACTGTTAAGAGGACAATTTTCCCCAAACTTATCTGCACATTCAACCCAATTCCAATCAAAATCCCAACGGGCCTTTAATTTTGTAGATATTGATACATTTCATAAACAGCTGATTTAAAGACTTATTATACAACAACCTGTATTTGTTTTCTATTGCTTTGTAACAAATTACCATGAGCTTACTGACCACTCGAATTCTTTACTACGTGGCCTCCTCTTTTCCCGAAAATCAGCAGCTTCTTCTGTGTTGAATTCCCTTCCCTTGTACTTGGATTATTTCTCCAGGAAAAGCCCAGTCCCTTTTAAGGGTTTGTCTGATTAGATCAGGTCCACTGAGGATAATCTCCCTTTCTTAGTCACCATAGGAGTGATATCCCATGATTAGGTGGGATTACAAGGTCCCTCCCATTATACAAAAGTATAGGTCATTAGGGGTCATTTTAGAATTCTGCATCTTGGCAGGGCGGGGTGGCTCAAGCCTGTAATCCCAGCACTTTGGGAGGCAGAGGCGGGTGGATCACTTGGGGTTAGGAGTTCGAGACTAGCCTGGCCAATATGGCAAAACCCTGTGTCTACTAAAAACACAAAAATTAGCCCAGCTTGGTGGTGCTTGCCTGTAGTCCCAGCTAATCAGGAGGCTAAGGCAGGAGAATTGCTTGAACCTGGGGACTTCTGCCTATCTCAGTACTCAAATCAAGACAAAGTGGTATTAACATAAATCAAGGAAACAGAATATAGAGTCCAGAAATAAACCTATACATGTATAGATATCTGATTTTCTACAAATGTGCAAAGGCAATTCAGTGGAGAAAATACAGCCTTTTCATTAAACGATGCTGGAACAAATGGATATCCATATGTAAAAACCTCAATTCATACTTCTACCACATATAAGAATTAACTGAAAATGGATCATAGACCTAACATAAAACCTAAGACTAGAAAATTTCTAGGAGAAAATCTTTCTGACCTGGGTTAGGTAAAGATCTCTTAGATGTGACACCAAAAACAAAATCCATATAAAAACAAATTGATGAATTGGTCTCCATTTCTCTAGGTCGGGGACAGAGGAAGGATTTTTAGGGTTTTTAGTCTGCAAGTTTCTGCATGGTTTGAATCTTTTATAATTAAGTCTCTCTATAATAAAAAGCCAAATATATAGAAGCAATATATATTCATTGAAGAACAGAAAATTTGAAAACTAATCCCTAGAGAATCGCTCCTTATAATTTATTTCTCACACACAAAATTTTCTATAAAAAGAAATCACATCATACATAATTCTGTATCATTTTGCTTAACATTATTGCATGAGTCCTGTCTAATGCTATTAAACATCTTTTGAAAAGATAGTTTTAAAACATTCCATTGTATGACTATACAATAATTTATCCATCTCCCCATTGTTAGCAATTGTTCACTATTTTATTATTATTATAAATGGCATTGCAGTGCTTTAGGTTAAATTTCTAGAAGTGGAATAACTGTATCAACAAATCTGATTTAAATACTAACTCTTATTACACCATTAAAGTGTGGTCCACCTTAAAAAGCATTTCATGCAAAGCTTGGTACTTGTCCAAAATGTTAATGGATGGTGATCCACGCCTAGAATTCCAGCACGTTGGAAGGCCAAGGCAGGCAGATCACTTGAGGTCAGGAGTTTGAGACCAGCCTGGCCAATGTTGTGAAACCCTGTCTGTATTAAAAATACAAAAAAAAAAAAAAAAATCAGTCAGTCGTGGTGGTGCATGCCTGTAATCCCAGCTACTCAGGAGGCTGAGGCAGGAGAATCGGAGAATCGTTTGAACCTGGGAGGTGGAGGTGGCAGTGAGCTGAGTTCACACCATTGCCCTCTAGCCTGGGCAACAAGAGTGAAACTCCGTCTCAAAAAAAAAAAAGAAAAAGAAGAAATCACTTAAGCATCAAAGGTCAATACCTATCACGGTGCTCAGAGAACAGCCATTCCTGCAGAATCTCATTATCAATAGGAATTATTCAAACTTAGTTTTAAGTCACAGATAACAGATAAAAACACCTGACTGTTCTGAACAATATGAAATATCTTATCTTTTGGGTGACCTCTGGTTAGAATTTTTGAAAACTGTTTTTAAGAAGTGCAATTTTCGGCCGGGCGCGGTGGCTCACGCTTATAATCCCAGCACTTTGGGAGGCCGAGGCGGGCGGATCACGAGGTCAGGAGATCGAGACCACGGTGAAACCCCGTCTCTACTAAAAACACAAAAAAGTAGCTGGATGTGGTGGTGGCGCACCTGTAGTCCCAGCAACTCCGAGAGGCTGAGGCAGGAGAATGGTGTGAACCCGGGAGGCAGAGCTTGCAGTGAGATCGCTCCACTGCACTCCAGCCTGGGTGACAGAGCGAGACTCCGTCTCAAAAAAAAAAAAAAAAAAAAAAAAAGAAGTGCAATTTTCAGCAAGTAAAAGCTTTACTAGTAAATTTGTTTCTTTTCTCTCCAAACAAATTTAGTTCATACTAATTAGAGATTTCAGTAGCCTAAGAGCAAAAGAACTCAGTATATTTTCTATTATATTCTTATATCCATACTTGATGAAATGAAAAAAGCTTATCATAAACATAACAACCTTACATTTGGTACTCCTAAACATTAGCCCAGATACTCTTTAGTCAATGAGTCTTTAATGCATCCCATTAGAGTGACCCAAATCTCTTTACAATAATTTAAATAATCCAAATGTGTTCTACCACATTAAAACTGCAAATACCATAGCACAATCAGCCCATTAACTGCAAAAAGAGATAATGACTTTGTCCCCACCCTACCTCTCCAACTTATCAGCTGCAGGACATTCTCAATACTACTGGAAACGGTGACCTGACTAAAAGGAGCACTGCCATCTACGAATCATCTCTGACTCAGTGCCTGTGGCAGATATGATGAAGTAGCACTCAGTATCCTTTCTAGTCTCCCTCTAGTCATTTCCTCCTACTACAGAGTCTGAAAAGCTAATCATTATTCCTCAGGGTCCCTTGCAACTAGGATTCAAATGTGAATCAGGTTCAGCCAACTAGATGCTCATGAGATGCTCATGAGATGTGGAAAACAGATGGTGAAATGGGAGTTGTTTTACTGAAGTTTTGGCTATCCACAAGGATTATGGAAATGTTGGCCACGTGCACATAATTCTCCAGTTTTCAGTCACTAACTTTGTAAGGGTCATGAAGCAGCTGCAGTTGTGGGGCAAGTAGTAGTGGTTTCCTAATACCTGCATAACAGATATATGCTCTTTTCTGTGTGTGTGGTTAACTATACATAAAATTTACCATTTTTACCATTTTAAGTGTTATAGTTCTGTTTCCTTAAACACATTCACAATGTTGTGCCACAATTACCACCATCCATCTCCAGAACTTCATCACTCCAAGCAAAAACCCTGTAACCATTAAGCAATAACTCACTATCCCCCTCATGCTCAGTCCCCGGTATCCTCTAATCTACATTCTGTTGCTATGAATTTCCCTACTCTAGATATTTCATATAAGTAGAATCATGCAATATTCGTTCTTTTGTGTCTCGCTTATTTCACTTAGACTTCAAGGTTCATCTATGTTGTAGTGTATGTCAGAATTTTCTTTCTCTTTCTTTTTTTTTTTCTTTTGAGACGGAGTCTCACTCTGTCACCCAGGCTGGAGTGCAGTGGCACGATCTCGGCTCGCTGCAAGCTCCGCCTCCCGGGTTCAAGCGATTCTCCTGCCTCAGCCTCCCAAATAGCTGGGACTACAGGCACCTGCCACCGCACCGAGCTAATTTTTGTATTTTTAGTAGAGGCAGGGTTTCACAATGTTGGCGAGGCTGGTCTCGAACTACTGACCTCAAATGATCCACTCACCTCAGCCTCCCAAAGTGCTGGGATTACAGGCATGAGTCACCACGCCCGGCCCAGAATTTTCCTTCTAAGGCTGAATAATATCCCCTTCTATGTATATATCACATTTTGTTTACACATTCATCCGTCCATGGACACTTAAGCTGCATTCATCTTCTGGCTATTGTGAATAATACTGCTTTGAACATGGGTAAACAAATATCTGTTCAAGTCCCTGCTTTTACTTCAGGTATATACCTAGAAGTGGAATTGCTGGCTTGTACAGTAATTCTGTTAAATTTTTTGAGGAGTCACCATATCATTTTCCACAGCAGCTGAGCCATTTTACATTCCTACTAGAAATATGCATGAAGTGTTCTAATTTCTCTATATTCCTGCTAACACTTGTAATTCTGTTTTTTTTCTTAATAGTAGCCATTTTATGACGTAAAGTAGTATTTCATTGTGATTTTGATTTGATTTCAGTAATGACTAGCCATGTTGAACATATTTTCATATGCTTACTGGACCTTTGTATATTTTGCTTGGAGAAACACCTATTCAAGTCTTTTGCCTATATTTTTACTGGGTTTTTTTGGTATTGAGATGGCGTATTCTCAAACTCAGCCGTTTCATGTTGGCCTCCTAATGCCAACCTTCTGACTGTAGCAAAGGTAGCATTCCTCTGACAGGCCAATTTAAATATTGTAGTAGAAGTCATTCCTAGCCCACTCCAGAGAAGTTTCTCTCTCTTGCAAGTAAACCCTGACTGATTACCAAAGGCTCTTTAGTCCTCTGAATTGTTGTCTTTCAGAGCAAGCTAAGTACCCGAAGTTCAAGGCTTCAAGGTGTCTCATATAAGGTCCACATTCTGGTCCAATTCTAGGTAAGGCAAGGTAAGTTTATGTTTTTTTTCCCTTAGTTTCCTGGGAAACTAAGCAGGATATGTTTTTCAGCTCTCTTCTCATTAACTATATGTACTTTTGCATTCTTTGGAATGAATGACATGTTTTATTTCAAACAGCTATTCGATTATTTTTTCTCAACCAAGCACTTAGTGACAGAGGAAAAAGACTTGAATAGTAAAATAACCCATTAGTAACTTACACAAAACAAAAGCTCTGATCTGGCTACTTCATCTACTAAGTAGGTTGAACAGTAGTAAGAACATGAAAGCAGACAAGTACCATACTACAAATTAAAGAAAAAGAAAAGGGAGGAAAGGCAAAATGAGAGTGTATCTAGCCAAAAAAAAAAAAGAAAAGAAAAGAAAAGAAGCACTTAGTGCAGCAGAAGAGCTTAGTGGGTTTTTGTTAGGTTATTTTTGTTTTATTTTTAGGAAAGATGGTCAGAGTAACCAAGAAGATTACTAAGGCCTGTATGATTAGCACATGGTAGGTTCTCAATAAGCATTTATTAAATAAATGTGCAAAAAAAAAGCAGCAATCAAAATAACAATTCATTCAATTCCCCAATGTCCTTCTAAACAAGATTTTTTTTTTTTTTGAGACGGAGTCTTGTCCTGTCCCCCAGGCTGGAGTGTAGTGGCACGATCTCAGCTCACTGCAAGCTCCGCCTCCCGGGTTCACGCCATTCTCCTGCCTCAGCCTCCCAAGTAGCTGGGACTACAGGCACCCGCCACCACGCCCAGCTAATTTTTTTGTATTTTTAGTAGAGACGGGGTTTCACCATGTTAGCCAGGATGGTCTCGATCTCCTGACCTCATGATCCGCCCACCTCGGCCTCTCAAAGTGCTGGGATTACAGGCATGAGCCACTGCGCCTGGCCTGTTATTTTATTTTAAATTCTGGGATACATGAGCACGACATGCAGGTTTGTTATATAGGTAAACATGTGCCATGGTGGTTTGCTGCACCTATCAACCCATCACCTAGGTATTAAGCCCTGCATGCATTAGCTATTTATCCTGATGTTCTCCCTCTCCTGGCTGCCCCCTGCTGACAGGCCCAGTGTGTGTTGTTCCCCTCCCTGTGTACATGTGCTCTCACTGTTCAGCTCCCACTAAATGCCATTTGTCCCAGCAATCCCATTACTGAGTATATACCCAAAGGAATATAAATCATTCCATTATAAAGATGCATGCACACGTATGTTCACTGCAGCACTATTCACAATAGCAAAGACATGGAATCAACCCAAATGTCCATCAACGATAGACTGGATAAAGAAAATGTGGTACATATACACCATGGAATACTATGCAGCCATAAAAAGGAATGAGATCACATTCTTTGCAGGGACATGGATGGAGCTAACTGTAATTTTGTACTTGCTGACCAACCTCTCTCCATCCACCTCTCCTATCCTTTCTCTCTAGCCTCTGATAACCACTATCCTACTTTCTACTTCTACACGATTAACTTGTTTTTAGATTCCATATATGAGTGAGATCACGTAGTATTTGTATTTCTGTGCCTGGCTAATTTCACTTAATATAATGTCCTCCAGATTCATCCATGTTGCTGCAAATAACAGGACTTCATTCTGTTTTGTGGCTGAATATGAATATGGTGCACGCGCACAGACACACACACATTTTCTCTATTTATCTGTAGACGGACACTTAGGTTGATTCCTTAGCTTGGCTATTGTGAATAGTGCTGCAATAAACATGAGAGTGCAGATATCTCTTCAACATCCTGATTTCATTTCCTTTGGATATATATCCAATAGAGAGATTGCTGGATCGTATGGTAGTTCTATTTCATTTTATTTTTTGAGACAGGGTCTCACTGTGTAACCCAGGCTGGAGTGCAGTGGTGTAGTCTTGGCCCCCTGCAACCACCACTTGCCAGGCTCAAGCAATCCTCCCACCTCAGCCTCCCAAGTAGCTGGGGCTATAGGCACGTGCCACCACGCCTGGCTAATTTTTGTATTTTTTTGTAGAGATGGGGTTTTGCCATGCTGCCCAGGCTGGTCTTGAACTCCTGAGCTCCAGCAATCTGCCTGCCTCAGCCTCCCAAAGTGCTGGGATTATAGGCGTGAGCCACCACACCCAGCCTCTGTTTTAATTTTGGAGGAAACTTCACAGTGTTTTCCATAATGGCTGTATTAATTTACATTTCTACCAACAGTCAATCAGGATCATTATAAACAAAATAAAAACCTGCCTTTTTCTTTCTTTATTGATTGACTGAGACAGACTCTTGCTCTGTTGCTCAGGCTGGAGTGCAGTAGTGTGATCACAGTTCACTGTAGCCTTGACCTCCCAGGCCCAAGGGATCTTCCTACCTCAGCCTCCTGAGTAGCTGGGACCACAGGTGTGTACCACCAAGCCCAGTTAGTTTTCTTATTTTTTGTAGAGATAGGGTCTCCCTAGGTTGCCCAGGCTGGTCTTGAACTCCTGGGCTCAAGTGATCCTCCTGCTTTGGCCTCTCAAAGTGCTGGGATTACAGCCGCGAGCCACCATAGCTGGCAAAAAAAAATCTGCCTTTAGACAGCTGATTATTTCAGTCTTAAGAGTATACAGGAAATATTTTATTACACATTTCTCTTTATATTTTTATTATTAATACTTTATTACAAATTCTTCACGGCTTCAGGGAGTTTTATATCCATAAATTTAAAATGTCCAACTGTCAAGAGATAACACAGGGTCACTAATTTGGTAAATTTACCAGGAATCAGGATCTGGTATTCACCCTTAGAGATCAAAACTCGACCCTGTCAGTTCCCCAGAGTTGGTCAAACCAAGAGAGACTAAAAGCAAACTCACAAGGTACTAATGGATAAACTAGAGCACCAATTCTAGACACTCAAGTGTCTAAAAAGAATGCTCAAGCATTATCTCAGGCACATCCTTTTATAATTCTGAAGTATCTAGGAGGCTGATTTAATAATCAAAACGCTACTTGTAGAGCAAGTAATCAGGGCAAAGAAAAACAGATCGTCTTGGGCAAAATCTAATCCAACTTCCTGTGAGACCTAACGTAACATCAGTGCCACAGAGCAGAGAGTACCTGTCTAGAAAACGTTGTTCACATCTCCCAGTTTCAGTCTCTCTCTCTCCTGGACAGTGTAGGATATAAAAAACCAATTCTCTTTGATGCCCCTTTGCGTAGGCTTCCAAGGAAACTACATATACAAAGGTTTTCAACCCTGGCTATACATTATAATAATCTGAAATTTTAAAATGTACTTGTATCAATGTCCATGCCTTATCCTAGGACAACTGAATCAGAATCTCAGAAGAGACAGAAATTTTATATCTGCATTTTTTAAAAAGCTCCCCATGTGATTCGAATGCACAGTGAGGCTTGAGATGCCAAGATGTTTTAGAGTACTTAAAGTCATCTAGAGAGTTAATATTGGTGTTGAAATTAAACTCCAAGAATTTGGACAACGAATTCAGTGTTCTTTCCACCACTTCGTGCTGCTTTAAAGGATGAGTTAATAATGCTATCAAGTTCTAACAGATTTAAAGATTTATTATAGATGTTTAAAAAATATTCTTACCATATTTTGGAGGCTCACTTATTTCTTTAATTATCAGAAATATAAAAATTGTAGATAAATTTGATAAGTTATTTATTTTTATTTTTTATTATACTTTAGGTTTTAGGGTACATGTGCACAATGTGCAGGTTTGTTACATATGTATCCATGTGCCATGTTGATTTCCTGCACCCATTAACTTGTCATTTAGCATTAGGTATATCTCCTAATGCTGTCCCTCCCCCCTCCCCCCACCCCACAACAGTCCCCGGAGTGTGATGTTCCCCTTCCTGTGTCCATGAGTTCTCATTGTTCAATTCCCACCTATGAGTGAGAACATGCGGTGTTTGGTTTTTTGTCCTTGCGATACTTTACTGAGAATGATGTTTTCCAGTTTCATCCATGTCCCTACAAAGGACACGAACTCATCATTTTTTATGGCTGCATAGTATTCCATGGTGTATATGTGCCACATTTTCTTAATCCAGTCTATCGTTGTTGGACATTTGGGTTGGTTCCAACTCTTTGCTATTGTGAATAGTGCCGCAATAAACATACGTGTGCATGTGTCTTTATAGCAGCATGATTTATAGTCCTTTGGGTATATACCCAGTAATGGGATGGCTGGGTCAAATGGTATTTCTAGTTCTAGATCCCTGAGGAATCGCCACACTGACTTCCACAATGGTTGAACTAGTTTACAGTCCCACCAACAGTATAAAAGTGTTCCTATTTCTCCACATCCTCTCCAGCACCTGTTGTTTCCTGCTTTTTTAATGATGGCCATTCTAACTGGTGTGAGATGGTATCTCACTGTGGTTTTGATTTGCATTTCTGTGATGGCCAGTGATGATGAGCATTTCTTCATGTGTTTTTTGGCTGCATAAATGTCTTCTTTTGAGAAGTGTCTGTTCATGTCCTTTGCCCACTTTTTGATGGGGTTGTTTGTTTTTTTCTTGTAAATTTGTTTGAGTTCATTGTAGATTCTGGATATTAGCCCTTTGTCAGATGAGTAGGTTGCAAAAATTTTCTCCCATTCTGTAGGTTGCCTGTTCATTCTGATGGTAGTTTCTTTTGCTGTGCAGAAGCTCTTTAGTTTAATGAGATCCCATTTGTCACTTTTGGCTTTTGTTGCCATTGCTTTTGGTGTTTTAGACATGAAGTCCTTGCCCACGCCTAGAGCCCTCAAAATGATGCCGCATATCTACAACTATCTGATCTTTGACAAATCTGACAAAAACAAGAAATGGGGAAAGGATTCCCTATTTAATAAATGGTGCTGGGAAAACTGGCTAGCCATATGTAGAAAGCTGAAACTGGATCCCTTCCTTACACCTTATACAAAAATTAATTCAAGATGGATTAAAGACTTAAATGTTAGACCTAAAACCATTAAAATCCTACAAGAAAACCTAGGTGATCAGTTATTTTTAATAACCAAAGTTCTGTTTTCTGGCTATTAGATTTTGGTATTATAGACAGATTCTAAGCTTCTAATTAGTATACGTTTTAATATAAAATAACCTATAATTTTTCTTTTTTTTTTTTTTTTTGAGACGGAGTCTCGCTTTGTCGCCCAGGCTGGAGTGCAGTGGCACGATCTTGGCTCACTGCAAGCTCCGCCTCCCGGGTTCACGCCATTCTCTTGCCTCAGCCTCCTGAGTAGCTGGGATTACAGGCATCCACCACTACGCCCAGCTAATTTTTTGTATTTTTTAGTAGAGATGGGGTTTCACCGTGTTAGCCAGGATGGTCTCGATCTCCTGACCTTGTGATCCACCCACCTCGGCCTCCCAAAGTGCTGGGATTACAGGTGTGAGCCACCGCGCCTGGCAATTTTTCTTAATATTATATATCTGCAGTCAACACTAGAGTGTGATTTTTATTTTCAGACAGTTCTGTGTATATGCTTAAACTATATTTTATTCAACCTTATTATGTAGTAATTAGTAGAGGCAACAAGCCAACATCAAATCAAGATGTAATAGATGAAATAAGATGTGTGCAAAGGCACCTCAAAGACTCAATGTTATACAAACCAGAAGCAGAGAACAAGCAGAATTAGAATGGATGATCACATAGTGCTCTGCAAGCCTCAGATTAAATAATACTATAAAATGAGGAGGGAAAGAAAGGGATAACAGAAGGAAACTAACATTTATGAATACTACTACAGGTTAGATCCTGCAGTGTGATTTCATGTGTGATCTCATTTCCTAATTATAACAACTCCTGCTTGATCTTTGCCTAGTTGTTTTGAGGGTTCTGCCTGCCTGGACTTCTGTTTTATATTTTCTACCTCTTGAGTCTTCCAAGCTCTCTTCAAAGTAATAGATAATAAAATAAATATAAAACAATAACAGCAGCAGCAGCTACATTTGTTGAATGCTCAGGCACTATTCTGAGCACCTTATCTTTATAGTACTATTTAATCCTCACAGCACTTTTACAAGGTAGACAGTACTATTATCTTCATTTTACACATGAGACAATGAAGGCACAGAAAAGTGAAGTGACCAAGGTCCTACTTGAAATTGTTCGAGCCAGGATTCAAATTTGGGATTCAAACATTTTGCCAGATTTGCTTTACACAAATTATTTAAATTATCATAATTTAAATTATTTGAAGTCACCTAGGGAGTTAATATTGATGCTGAAATTAAACTCCAAGAATTTTGACAACAAATTCAGTACTCTTTCCACCGCTTCATGCTGCTTTTCCTTGGAGCTAAAGGATGGGTTGAAAATAAAGCTACTAAATCCTACCAGAGATTTAAAGAATGATCATAGTGGGTTTTTTTGTTTTGTTTTTGTTTTTGTTTTTTTGAGATGGAGTTTTGCTCTTGTTGCCCAGGTTGGAGTGCAATGGCATGATCTCGGCTCACCACAACCTCCACCTCCTGGGTTCAAGCAATTCTCCTGCCTCAGCCTCCCGAGTAGCTGGGATTAGAGGCATGCACCACCAAGCCCGGCTAATTTTTTTTTTGTATTTTTAGTAGAGACGGGGTTTCTCCATGTTGGTCAGGCTGGTCTCGAACTCCTGACCTCAGGTGATCTGCCTGCCTTGGCCTCCCAAAGTGCTGGGATTACAGGCGTGAGTCACCGTGCCTGGCTGATCATAGGTGTTTTTTTTAAGCATTTGTATCTTATTTTGAAGATATTGCTTAACTGTTTAATACAAAGACATTATGACATTCATCATAAATATTTCGGCATCCAGTTGTTATTCATCTTCTAATAATAATGACAACTTCCTAAATAAGTACAATACACATTACCACACCTAAGAAAATTAACCATAATATCGCCCCTAATTGTCCCTCAAATTTATCTTATTTCTGTTTCCTCCAAAAATCAGGATTCAATTTAGGTTCATGTATTACACTTGGTCATCACATCTTGCTAGTGTCTTTTAGTCTAGAACAGTGCCCTAGCTCTTGTTTCTTTTTAGGGGGAGAAGACGAGTTCAGGGTAGTTCTTTGTAGAATAACCTATATTATAGATTTACCTAGTTGTTTATTTCCTCTACTCTTAACCACTATACTATGATGTCAAGGGTTAAGATCACAGCTAAACCTAACACAAATCTCTAATCATACGTATTCATGTAACTACTCAGATGGCTTTGGGGTGTTTCTTAAAACATTAATGGCTTTGTTACGTATCTAAGGCTGTATAAACAAACCATTTTCTACTGTCCCTAAGATTATATAACTTCTTCTTCCTACATAGATGACAAATTCAAATCTAAAGATGCCAAATGAAACCAGCTAATCATTTTAACTTTATTATTTTTATTTATTTATTATTATTATTTTTTTGAGATAGAGTCTTGCTCTGTTGCCCAGGCTGGAGTGCAGTGGCACGATCTCGGCTCACTGCAAGCTCCACCTCCCGGGTTCACGCCATTCTCCTGCCTCAGCCTCCCAAGTAGCTGGGACTACAGGCGCCCACCACCACGTCCGGCTAATTTTTTATATTTTTAGTAGAGACGGGGTTTCACTGTGTTAGCCAGGATGGTCTCGATCTCCTGACCTCGTGATCTGCCCGCCTCGGCCTCCCAAAGTGCTGGGATTACAGGTGTGAGCCACCGCGCCCGGCCATCATTTTAACTTCAAAGAAGTCCAGGCCGGGTGCGGTCGCTCGCACCTGTAATTCCAGCACTTTGGGAGGCCGAAGCGGGAGGATCATGAGGTCAGGAGATTGACAGCCTCCTGGCCAACATAGTGAAACACTGTCTCTATTAAAAATACAAAAATTATCTGGGTGTGGTGGTGCGTGCCTGTAATCCCAGCTACTTGGGAGGCTGAGGCAGGAGAATCACTTGAACCAGGGAGTTGGAGGTTGCAGTGAGCCGAGATCATGCCACTGCACTCCAGCCTGGCGACAGAGCAAGACTGTCTCAAAACAAACAAAAAAACTCAGAAGTCCAAAAGAGTCACTTGAGCTGGGGACTTCCAGGCTATAGTGAGCTATTACTGCACATGGGCAACAGAGCAAGACCTAGTCTTTAAAAAAAAAAAAAGAAGAAGAAGAAGAAGAAGAAGAAGAAGAGGAAGTACAAAGAAGATATAACAAGTATCTTTAGAATTAGAAGAAAAGCACACTGGAAAAAAGATCCAGTTGAGATGGTTTTTTTAGGTGATTCAGAATACATAAAGAAGTATGGAGGAAAAGTAGGGCTTCTATATTATGAAAGTGTCAACTTTTGTTAAAAGACCCTTTTGCAGAAGAAGTAATACATTTTTGTCAGTATGTGTCTGAAATTTTGCTATTTAGGCACTAAAACCAATTATATGCACATATTAATAATGCAATACAAACAGCTGGATAAAAAAGCAAATCTTTTCATTTCAGGCTTATAACTATACACTTCCTTTAATTTGTAATCACCCCAGGGCACCAGCCCAGTATCACTGTGTACCACTTCTAATCAATAATTCCCTTCCTCACCCCCTGCTGCCCACCCCATGGTAACCACAAACCTATCTTCGTGACAATCCCTTGTTTTTCTTTATAGCTTTACTACCTAAGCATATATCCATAAATAATATAGTTTAATTTTCCCTGCATTTGTACTTTATATGAATGGCATAATACCATATGTATTCTTTTAATCTTACATAAATGTAGATTTCAGAATTCACCTGTTATTAAAAATATCTAAGCTGGGTGTGGTGGCTCATTTCTGTAATCCTAACACTTTGGGAGGCGAACGCAGGAGAACTGCTTCAGCGAAGTTCAAGACCAGCCTGGGCAACATATGGAGACCTTGTTTCTATTAAAATTTAAAAAAACAGAAGGGCGGGTGCAGTGGCTCATGCCTGTAATCCTAGCACTGTTGGAGGCCGAGGCAGGTGGATCACTTGAGGTCAGAAGTTCCAGACCAGCCTAGCCAACATGGTGAAATGCTGTCTCTACTAAAAATACAAAAATTAGCTGGGCATGGTAGCACGCACCTGTAATCCCAGCCACTCGGGAGGAGAATTGCTTGAACCTGGGAGGCAGAGGTTGCAATGAGCCGAGATCGCGCCACTGCACTCCAGCCTAGGTGACAGCGACTCTGTCTCAAAAAAAAAAAAAAAAAAAAATTAAAGAAGAAAAAAAAATCAGAACCAGATTAATTTTAGAGGGCTGTTAAAACAGTTTTAAGGTTCAAAATAATACAGGAAACGTTAAATAGTCATTTTAATTTGTCAGTGAAGACCGGTAAAGGGTTTATCACCTAGGAAGAGTTAACTGCACTGAATGGGAAAGTATATTCAACCAGAACAAATAAAATGTGTTACTGTATCCTTCAAAGGAAATACAGTGAACAAAAGTACATGTTGTTCCTTGGCATGAACTAGTTAATCCTTTCTGAGTTAAAATGTCTCAAGAGGACTTGTTTATTTAACATTTACATGCTGAATACTGTCTGTCATGTAACTGGGATTATCAGCTATCCATTCAATACCTAGTTAAAATAGTAGGAAGCAGACAGGACATACAGCTAGAGGATATGTGATGTCAGCAGAGTGTTATTCCTTAAAAAGAATGTACACCCTAACTCTCAAACTCAAGTTCTGAACCGAGTTCAGGGCATTTTCAGGAAGTAACAATAAATTAGCTAACATTCATGGCATTTACAATGTCTGAGGAACTGTTCTGTTTGACTTATATGCCCAAATAATCCTCACAACTATATAAAGTAGGTACTATTAATTTCCTCATTTTATAGATGTGACAACTGATATAAATGGGTTAAGTTCCCCAAGATCAACTTGTACTAGCAAGTAGTACAGAGAACTGTTCAACCTAGGCAATCTCATTTTAAAGTTCATATTCTTACCCATGACAATATACTGCCTCACATGAACTGAGGGCTCTTGTACTTCTGCAAGAGCTAAATGTCATATATAAAATAATAAATATTTTCTAGTTATCAGCAGAAGAATGTACCAAAGTTACATTACATAACGAAGATTTTTTTTTTCTTTTTGAGCCAGAGTCTCGCTCTGTGCCCAGGCTGGAGTGCGGTGGCGCGATCTCAGCTTATTGCAACCTCTGCCTCCCAGGTTCAAGCGATTCTCCTGTCTCAGCCTCCCAAGTAGCTGGGACTACAGGCACAAGCCACCTCTCTCTGCTAATTTTTGTATTTTTTAACAGAGACACGGTTTCACTATGCTGGCCAGGCTGGTCTCGAACCGTTGACCTCAGGTGGTCTACCCACCTCGGCTTTCCAAAGTGCTGGGATTACAGGTGTGAGCCACTGTGCCGGGCCTAATGAAGACTTTTTGAATCACAATTTTGCACTGTTCAGTCTCAAACATTTACCAAGTGTCTACTATATAGAGATGCCAGATACTAAAGCACTGAGGATACAATCAGGCCAACCCGGTGGCTCAGGCCTGTAATCTCAGCACTTTGGGAAGCCAAGGCCAGAGGATTGCTTGAGCCTAGGAGTTTAAAATTAGCCTGGGCAACATAGGGAGACCTCATCCCTACAAAAAAAAAATTAGCCAGCGTGGTGGCACGTGCCTATAGTCCCAGGTCCTCAGGAGGCCAAGGTAGGAAGACCACTTGCACCTAGGAGGTTATGGCTGCAGTGAGCTATGATCATGCCATTGTACTCCAGTCAGTCTGGATGACAGAGCAAGATACTGTCTCAAAAAAAAAAAAAAAAAAAAAAAAAAAGCAAAAGCACTCATATGTTACATTTATTCCTCTATTAAATATTAACTGTACACATACTGTATGAAGGGTATTACACTAGGCAATGTGGCATTTATCCAAATGAATCTGAATCAGATCCTGCTTTCAATGATTCTGCAGTCTAGACAGGGATCTTAAAGAGTCATAATTAGTTCACTCAAACCTCAAAAGACTAATAAAGTGGATACTTATCAAATTTGCTAAAAATTAGAAAGTTAAAGGAGTTGGAAAAGAGAAGTTATTTCCAGTTGGTAAAATCAGAAAAGAGTTCTTGGAAGTGACTTTTGAGCTAAGCCTTAAAGGAGTGGTAAAATTATGTGGATAGAGATGAATAAAGTACAATAGCAAAAATTTAAAAATAAATAAATAGATCAATAAATAAAAATAAAAGTATACTAGCAGAGGAAATTGCATGACCAAAGTATGAAGGCAGGAAACAGTGGTGAACCATCAGTATGTAAAAGGCACAGGGGAATAATAGGATAAAAAGTTGAAAATATAAACTGGGGCCAGATGATGAAAACCTTTTTGTTTTTGTTTTTAGTATAATCTCCATTTTATCTTTTTCCAGAAGATAGTTTTTCTTTAGTCCTTTAAGGAATCGGCTCCTTATGTGGACTTTGGTGGAGGTCATGGGGCAGCACTCAAAAGTCTGAATCAGGTGGACATGTTTGGTCCTTGCAGGCTTCACAAGTTCGATTCTTGACTACCTTTCTGTGAATGGCCCAACTCATGTAGTTACATAGCTTCACATACAGCTTTGGAAGCACATAGGTGCCCAAGGTACTTGTTTCAGAAATGTCCCTGATAGCTATGGGCTCGACTATGTTTCAGATAATGAACTTTTTTTTTTTTCCTTTTTTCGAGACAGAGTCTCACTATGTCACACAGGCTGGAGTGCAGTGGCACAAACTTGGCTCACTGCAACCTTTGCCTCCTGGGCTCAAGTGATCCTTCCACCTAAGCCTCCCAAGTAGCTGGGACCACAGGTGTGCACCACAATGCTGGGCTAATTTTTGTACTTTTTTTTTTTTTTTGTAGCGATAGGGTTTTGCCATGTTGCCTAGGCTGGTCTCAAACTCCTGGGCTCAAGCGATCCTCCCATCTCAGCCTCCCAAAATGCTGGGATTACAGGTGTGAACCACCACACCCAGCCTCAAATGATGAACTTCTTAATAGGCTTGTCCCTGGGCATACATCATGCACAGTTTATGCAGCAAATAGGCCGCATAAGGCAGTAGCCCTTTTAGACACAGTTGTTCCTTCATGGAAACGAGGACCTGAGAGAGCCATGGAAACCTTTATCAAGTTAAAAACATTCTACACACAATGGGATTCTCTGCAGATATCTGAAAAAGAGGATGACATAATCAGAGTGGGTTTTAGAAAGAATAATTGGCTGGGTGTGGTGGCTCATACCTATAATCCTTGCACTCTGGTAGCTGGAGGCGGGAGGATCACTTGAGGCCAGGAGTTCAAGACCAGCCTGGGCAACATGGTGAAACCCCATCTCTGTAAACAAACAAACAAACAAAAACAAACAAAGACTAATTAGCTGGCTGTGCTGGCATGTGCTTATACTTGCAACTACTTAGGAAGGTGAGGTGGGAGGATGGCTTGAGCCTGGGAGGTTGAGGCTGCAGTAAGCCATGACTGTGCCATTGCATTCCAGCCCGAGTGACAGAGCGAGACCCTATCTTAGGAAAAAAAAAAAAAAAGGAAAGAAAAAAAGAAAGAATAACTGTCTTAAGAGTGTAAAACAGATTGTGAGACAGGATGGAATATAGTGACAGACATGAAGACAGAATGAAGGAAACAGCTTCTAAAAAGTAGAGGAACAGAAGAAGAGAGAGCTACTCTTCACTAAGTGTACCGTTTTGCTCTCTAGATTTTTCTGACAGGTACTTTTTTTTTTGAGATGGAGTCTCGTTCTGTCACCCAGGTTGGAGTGCAATGGTACCATCTCGGCTCACTGCAATCTCCACCTCCCGGGTTGAAGCAATTCTCCCACCTCAGCCTTCCAAGTAGCTGGAACTACAGGCGTGTGCCACGACGCCTGGCTAATTTTCGTATTTTTAGTAGAGACAGGGTTTCACCACGTTGACCAGACTGCTCTCGAACTCCTGACCTCAAGTGATCTGCCCATCTTGGCCTCCCAAAGTGCTGGGATTACAGGCATGAGCCACGGTGCCTGGCCTCTGACAGGTACATTTTAAAAAATAAATGGATTTCTGCTTGCAGGAAGATGGAGTAGACATACTTTTTCCTATTACTCTATGGACATTATATATAAAATAAACATAAGAAGACTCTGAGAAATGAAGAGGAAGGCTGACTGGCCAGGCACCTTGGGACCCAAGGAACAACACAGTAGTGAGCTCTTTGGGTGTTTTGTTTGTTTATTTTGCCACATATATCCCAAAGTGGATACTAGAGAAGCTAGCAACCTGGAAATGTCAAAGGTGCAGATAAAAAAAGCTCCAAGAAAAACCAAAAGACCAGCTGGGTGTGGTGGCTCATGCCTGTAATCCCAGCACTTTGAGAGGCTGAGGCAGGCAGATCGCCGGAACTGAAAAGTTTGAGACCACCCTGGGCAACATGGTGAAACTCCGTCTCTACTAAAATACAAAAAATTACCTAGGCATGGTGGTGCGTGCCTGTAGTCCCAGCTACTCTGAGGCTGAGTAACTACTCTGAGGCTGAGGCTAGAGAGTCGCTTGAGCCCTGGAGGCAGAGGTTGCAGTGAACCGAGATCATGCCACTGCACTCCAACCTGGGAGAGAGTGAGACTCCACCTCAAAAAAAAAAAAAAAAAAGAAAGGAAAACCTAAAGTATAATAATAAAATAAAATAAAATAAAAAATAAATAAATAAAAAAAGAAAAAAGAAAAATTCATTAGGCAGAGTATCAAAGTCCTACAAATCCCATCCTCAAGTGATAGCCACTAATAACCATCTGAGAATATATAACCCCGGATCTCCCTGTTAAATTATAATAAACATTTATGTCCATTAAAAAAAAAAAAAAAGAAAGGAAGAAAAGAAAAACCAAAGGACCAGAAAAAGAGACAGCCTAGCAAGACGTATGACTCTTAGACAGTAACCCAGTCTATTCTAGCCAAACACCACACAAAAAACCAGCCCCCTTTCCACTCCCACCCTCACCAGGGAAGGCCAAATGGAGAGCCTTGATTTTTAAGCCTGTCGGGTTATAATCTGGCCATATCTCTCTCCACACCAGGGCGGTATCAGAGAAGACGAAGTAGGGAGCTGGGATTGTCATTATTGTCTAGCAGAAACAAGTCTCTCCCCCTCTCTTAACATGCTGTCAGAGGAGACCATTTGGGGAACTTGGACTTCAAACCCAAACAGCACTTATGAGGCACCCCTCCTGCTCCTTGCAGAGGTACTACCAGAGGAAACCTGCTGGAGAGTCAGGACTAACACCACTCAGTGGTAAATCAGAGGTAACAAAGCCACCCACAACCCTCATCTCCTTTACCCGCCCAACCCCCTGCACAGGGTGGGGTTGGGTGAGATGGGGTGGGAAGCAAGTATGAGGTGTCCATTTCCTTCCCAGCAAGCAAGGTACAAAACCTAACCCTTCTCCACCTGGCACTATGGAGATGGTGCCCGTAGAACACTACAATAGGAAGGGCCAATATCCCTCACGAATATAGATGCAAAAATACTTAACAAAATATTAGCAAACAGAATTCAGCAATATATAAAATTAATTATATATCATGACCAAATAGGGTTTATTCCAGGGATGCAAGGCTGGTTCAATATTTGAAAATCAAACAATGTAACTCACCATGTTAACCAGCTAAACGAGAAAAAACACAGGAGCATATAAATAAAAAAAGCATCTAACAAAATTTTTATCGCAAATACCCATTTATAATACAAATTGTCAGAAAACTGCTAACAGAGGAGGATTTTTTGGGGAAGGGGTAAGAGACAGGGTCTTGCTATGTTGCCCAGGCTAAACTCTGCGGCTCAAGCATCCATCCATGTCAGCCTCCCAAAGTGCTGGGGTGCTGGGTTTACAGGCGAGAGCCACAGTGCCCAGCCAAGAAATTTGTGTGTGTGTGTGTGTGTGTGTGTGTGTGTGCAAGACAGAGTCTCCCTCTATCATTCAGGCTGGAGTGCAGTGGCGTAATCTCAGCTCACTGCAACCTCTGCCTCCAGGGTTCAAGTGATTCTCATGCCTCAGCCTCCCAAGTAGCTGGGATTACTGGTGCCCCCACCACGCTCAGCTAATTTTTCTTTTTTTTTTTTCTGGAGACAGGGTTTTGCCATGTTGGCCAAGCTGGTCTCGAATGCCTGACCTCAGGTGATCTGCCTGCCTCAGCCTCCCAAAGTGCTGAGATTACAGGGATGAGCCACTGCGCCCAGCCTATAATTATTTCAAAATAAAAACTGAAAAAATTTTAAAAGAAGCACAATGTCCTAAAAAATAGCAAATATGGCATATGTGTATATTTTTAAATAAATAAATATCAAACTAGTAATATTTACTCTTTGGATGGGCCCTTTCACTGTCTACATTAAAAATTTCTAAAATTTCTATATTCTATACAATAAGAATGTAATACTTATATTCAGAGAAAAGGTTTTTTTAAGAAAATGATGTGATATGATTTTGAAAAAAGAAAATGAAAAATGAAAGTATTATTTTTCACTGTTTGAAGCAAATCTCATTTAAGCAGATATAAATAGAAAATTAAGAAAGTCACTGGGCATGGTGGCTTACTCCTGTAATCCCAGCACTTTGGGAGGCCAAAGAGGGTGGATCACTTGAGGTCAGGAGTTCAAGACCAGCCTGGCCAACATGGTGAAATGCTGTCTCTATTAAAAATACAAAAATTAGCTGGGCATAGTGGTGGATGCCTGTAATCCTAGCTACTTGGGAGGCTGAGGCAGGAGAATCGCTTGAACCTGGGAGGCAGAGGTTGCAGTGAGCCAAGATCACACCACTGCACTCCAGCCTGGGCGACAAAGTGAGACTGCATCAAAAAAAAAAAAAAGAAAATTAAGAAAGTCAATTAAATTCAATTATTAACCCATATATGTATATACACACTAAGTATATGCATGAGGCAATCAGCAAAACCAGGAAGTCCAAGAAAAGATCTAATTCAGTTCCACGACCCATTAACAGTGTGATGTTGGAAACAGCTTAACCTTTATCTCATAAGGGATCCAGAGATTACAAACAGAAAGTAATTTGAAACATTAAACATGTTGTGTTTTGTAAATCAGGATGACAGAGTTCTTAGGTTAGAAATGGAAGTGACCTGAGAGATCTAGTACAATTCCTCAATTTACAGCTGAAGAAACTAAGGCTAGAGAGTTAAACAAGCTTCAGATAAATAAGCTATTCACCAACAGCATCTGATATACAGCCCAGAAAGTAACACTACTGGCTCTAGAATTAAACTGCCTAGGTTCAAATTGTGGATTTACCACTCATAGTTATGTGACCCTGCAGAAGTTACATAACTTTCTTGGGCCTCACTGTCTTTATCTGTAAAATGAGGAGAATTCCTACTTCATAGGCTTGTTGTGAAGATTACATGGAATAATACATGTAATGCACTTACAATAATGCACTTATAATAATGCTTAGCAAATAGAAACTGCTCAATAGGCCGGGTGTGGTGGCTCCCGCCTATAATCCCACCACTTTGGGAGGCCGAAGTGGGTATATCACTTGAGGTTAAGAGTTCAAGACAAGCCTGGTCAACATAAAACCCCACCTCTACTAAAAATACAAAAATTAGCCAGGTGTGGTGGTGCACGTCAGTAGTCCCAGCTACTTGGGAGGCAGAGGCAAGAGAATCACTTGAACCTGAGAGGCGGAGGCTGCAGTGAGCTGAGATTGCACCACTGCACTCCAGCCTAGGCAACAGAGTGAGATTTCATCTCAAAAAAAAAAAAAGATGGAAATTACTTTTCAACCTAACAACAATGTAATTAAGCTACATAAACTGAGAAACAATAATACAAAATAGAGGTTCTAGTTACTCAATGCATTGCTCTACACATCAATAGGCACTGCTCATATAAAGACTTAATATAAAATTTAACTATTAATAAATATCTCCACAGGAGCATACCACTCACCAACATTTTAAAAAGTATGTCTCCAGCCGGGCGCGGTGGCTCACGTCTGTAATCCCAGCACTTTGGGAGGCCGAGGCAGGCGGATCACGAGGTCAGGAGCTCGAGACCATCCTGGCAAACACGGTGAAACTCAGCCTCTACTAAAAATACAAAAAATCAGCTGGGCATGGTGGCGGGCGCCTGTAATCCCAGCTATGGGAGGCTGAGGCAGGAGAATGGCATGAATCCGGGAGGTGGAGCTTGTGGTGAGCTGAGATCGCACCACTGCACTCCAGCCTGGGCAATAGAGCGAGACTCCATTTCAAAAATAAATAAAATAAAATAAAATAAAAAGTATGTCAGTGATGTAACTGATTACTGTTGATACCTAAAAGCACTTCTGTACAGTTTGGGAATTGGGAAACTTCCTAAAGTGATAGGCACTAAAAACTAGAAAGACACAGCTATTCCACTGGGCCTAACTATACCAACACACAAGAGACCGAAATGGCCTCTAATCTATCACTGGACAATCTTTACTTTTTTTGAGACAGTGTCTCACTCTGTCGCCCAGGCTGGAGTGCAGTGGTACAATATCGGCTCACTGCAACCTCCACCTCCCAGGTTAAACCGATTCCCTTGCCTCGGCTTACCGAGTAGCTGGGATTACAGATGCGCGCCACCACGCCCAGCTAATGTTTTTGTATTTTTAGTAGAGACAGGGTTTCACCATGTTGGCCAGGCTGGTCTTGAACTCCCGACCTCAGGCAATCCACCTGCCTCGGCCTCCCAAGGTGCTGGGATTACAGGCCTGAATCACCGTGTCTAGCTAACAATATTTAAAATACAGAGGATATACCAACAAAATGAAACCTTTACAATATGCTTACTTTTACAGAACCAACGTCCATGTTCAGATGGTGATTACAGTGACTTAAACATGTTGGATTTTTCTTGTAGTTTCACTTCTCACGTGTGCACACATGTGTGTGCATGTGTGTACAGAAAATAATCAAAAATATTGGGAGTACAACCAGCTGAAGCAACTGTCCTCTATTCTAAATTCTGTGATTGTATTTAAAAGCTCCACATTAAAATGTCCCTAAAGGAATTCACAACTGATAAAACTTGACTCATAAATACAATATGTGCTATTTGTATAAATTATTATTGATGCACACCTGTAATCCCAGCACTTTGGGAAGCCAAGATCGGCAGGAGTTTGAGACCAGCCTGACCAACATGGAGAAATCCCATCTCTACTAAAAATACAAAAAAATTAGCTGGGCATGGTGGCACATGCCTGTAATCCCAGCTACTCAGGAGGCTGAGGCAGGAGAATTGCTTGAACCCAGGAGGCGGAGGTTGCAGCCAACTGAGATCGCACCATTGCACTCCAGCCTCAGTAACAAGAGCGAAACTCCATCTCAAATTAAAAAAAAAAAAGAAATTATTACTGATTTAGTTTACAAAATTTAAAAGTTAAACAGTTTCCAAATGATGTATAAAACGTAAAAAAATTAAGATCCATATCCCAAGACAAACACTGAGGAAAAGACTTAAAAAATTATATAAAGCTAGAGTTAATAAATTTTCCTTAGGGCAATTATATATTATAGATGCACTGAAGCTAAAATACAGCTAAATCAAATACATTTAGCTTATCTAATATCCACATAATAAAGACTACACGTTTGCAGATCCATAAACCAGAACATAAAAACAATTCTTATGAAAGCAAAAAGCCTAAACTATGATGTAGAAGAATAAGGTTTAATTTGGACATTTATGGCCAAACTGTGTGATTAATAACTCTGTAGTTTATAGTATTTGGGATTATTCAACTTTTTTCCATCCCATTTTAAAATTTTTACCATAAATGAAAACAATTTTCATTGAGCAAACAAAAACTACTCTTTTCTTTTTATACTTATAGAAAGATATTTTTCTTTTTCTTTTTTGAGATGGATCTTGCTCTGTCACCCAGGCTGAAATGCAGCGGCGTGATCTCAGCCCACTGCAGCCTCCGCCTCCCAGGTTCAAGCAATTCTCCTGCCTCTGCCTCCCAAGTAGCTGGGACTACAGGGGCGCACCACCACACCTGGCTAATTTTTATATTTTTAGTAGAGACAGCATTTCACCATGTTGGCCAGGCTGGTCTCAAACTCCTGATCTCAAGTGATCTGCCTGCCTCACCCTCCCAAAGTGCTGGGATTACAGGCGCAAGCCACTGCGCCCAGCCTATTTTGCATTTTCTTAGTAAGCACAGGGTATTGTTTCCAAAACATCGATAAAATCTGCAATAATTACAAAACAGTTTCAAAGACCTTGCACTAATTCCTACCATCTATTTTGAAACTCTTTAGCAGTGATTTTCTGTTTTGTTATGTCCCACTTCTGAGCAGTAGAATTTAGGGCAGCACCTTTAAAGAATTAAATTCCCTCCTCAGTTACATCATCATTCTCTTGGTCTTTTTTGCTGCTCTAACCATGAACTCTTATAATTTTACTCAAACAAAGTTGTCATATATACCAAATAACACAATCTTTTTCTGGCTCCAAATAGCCTTTAAACTAACTTCTACTATCAGGCTGCATCAAATTATCTACACCAAATCCAGAACTGTCTCCCCTCAATGAATAAGAATCTGACAGATATTACCATCCATTTTATATCCTCAGTTATACCAAAAGTTTTTACACGATGATAGGACTTTGGTGATAAATTTGGTAAAGGGTTCCTGACCTGGCTGCAATGCCACAGCAAACCAGTAAAGAAGCCAAGTATCTAAAATTCTAATTTTTATTCTAACCAGGCTAGCAGTTTAACATACCAATTTGGTAAAATCTTTTTTGTTTGTTCGTTTTTTGAGACGGCATTTCACTCTTTTCACCCAGGCTGGAACAATGGCGCAATCTCGGCTCACTGCAACCTCTGCCTCCTGGGATCGAGCAATTCTCCTGCCTCAGCCTCCCAAGTAGCTGGGATTACAGGCACGTGCCACGTGCCACCACACCCAGCCAATTTTTTTGCATTTTTAGCAGAGAAAAGGTTTCACCATGTTGGCCAGGGTGGTCTTGAACTCCTGACCTCAAGTGATCCACCCACCTTGGCCTCCCAAAGTGCTGGGATTACAGGTGTGAGCCATCACGCCCACCCTTTTTTTTTTTTTTTAAAAGATAGGGCCTCACTCTTTACCCAGGCTGGAGTGCAGTGGCGCAATCACAGCTTACTGCAGCTTTGACCTCCTGGGCTCAGGTGATCCTCCCACCTCAGCCTCCTGAGTTCTGGGACTATAGGTGCACACCACCACGCCCGGCTAATTTTTTGTATTTTTAGTAGAGATGAGGTCTCACTATGTTGCTCAGGCTGGTCTCAAACTCCTGGGCTCAAGGGATCCACCCACCTCAGCTTCCCAAAGTGCTGGGATTACATGCATGAGTCACCCCACCCAGCTGGTAAAACCTTTATTTTTAAATATGCTACACTGGCAGGCCGCGGTGGCTCACGCCTGTAAACCTAACACTTTGGGAGGCCAAGGTGGGTGGATGCCTTGAGCTGAGGAGTTCAAAACCAGCCTGAGCAACATAGTGAGACCTCGTCTCTACTAAAAACACAAAAAATTAGCCGAGCATGGTGGCACGCGCCTGTAATCCCAGCTACTGGGGAGGCTGAGGTGGGAGAACTGCTTGAACCCGGGAGGCGAAGGTTGCTATGAACTGACATCACACCACTGCACCAGGCCTCGGCAACAGAGTGAGACTCTGTCTCTAAATAAATAAATAAATATGCTACATCCAAAATCTAATCAATATAATGGAAAATAAGAAACTGGCTCAAGACTTCAAACTCCATTAAATATTGTGAAAATGGATTGGATTTGGAGCCAAATTTTAATGTATGGTTTTGAAAATCTCTGGCTTTCATGCCAATATTATATTGATGGATCTGACATCAATTCCATTTAATCTCAAAGTTCCAAACTAAAACAGATTTGCAAGTATTTCCAAAAACTCAGTGTTACCAGTTAACCTATAGGAAGGCCCTAAATTAGCAGAATCCATGGTTTTCACCACCAACTAGAATTTATCTGTCAAAAATTTCAAGACAACAGAACAAGTATCAAGATAACAGATACTCATGTTACTACCTCTCTTGTCCTCTGCCACAACTCATAAGCTTAACTAAATGCACATCAAAAATTTAAGACACTCACACCTGTAATCCTAGCACTTTGGGAGGCTAAGGTGAGAGGACTGCTTGAGGCCAGGAGTTCTAAACCAGGCTGGTCAACATAGCTGATACCCCAACTCTACAAAAGAAAAATTTAAAAAATTTGCCAGGTGTGGTGGCACACACCTATAGTCCCAGCTACTCAGAAAGCTGAGGCAGGAGGACTGCTTGAGCCCAGGAGTTCAAGGCTGCATGAGCCATGATCGCGCTACTGTACTCCAGCATGGGAGACAGAGTGAGATCCTATCTTTAAAAAAAAAAAAAAAACCAAAAAACGTTTAGACAAATATAAATATAGTTCACTGCCCTGCCCCGTAACACTCTTTTCTGAGGTACATATCATAAAACATTGTTTTGTGGTGAAACTATTATAACCAAGTTTTTCTTAGTTAATAGTCTTTTTTTTGAGATGGAGTCTCACTCTGTTGCCCAGGCTGGAGTGCAGTGGCGTGATCTCCACTCACTGCAAGCTCCGCTTCTCCGGTTCATGCCATTCTCCTGCCTCAGCCTCCTCAGTAGCTGGGACTACAGGCGCCTGCCACCAGGCCCGGCTAATTTTTTTGTATTTTTAGTAGAAACTGGGTTTCACTGTGTTCGCCAAGATGGTCTTGATCTCCTGACCTCATGATCTGCCCACCTTGGCCTCCCAAAGTGCTGGGATTACAGGCGTGAGCCACCATGCCCGCAGTATGTTACATTCTATATTATTGTGATGACCCAGTAACAGAACATTTCAATACGGAAACATGAAGTCACTAAACTCAGCTAAAGGTTAGGCTTCAGATCTGTGATGATGGTGCTGTCTGTATGGGAGGAGGGGGTACAGGAATATTCACATCACAGGTCTCTTACAAATCCATACCCACACATTCATATGGCAAATTACCAGGAAGCAACAGCGGTAGCAGGTAAACACCGATCTGTTTTCCCAGTGTGCCTGGCCCATGCTCTCCTATTTTTAGTTAACATCTTGATTTCTCAAGGCCAAGAAAACCACAAGACCTAAAGTAAGCATCACTGTCCTGATGATATCTGTTATCAAATGGCTTTCTCTGTTCTTGCCCTACTATTAACCCCTCAATGTGTTACATCATACCCTTAGAGCAAAACAAAAACAAGAACAAAAACTGGTTCCAAAAGAATTCCCAAAATCACATGTAAGCAAGTATTAAAGATATGGCATTTTGCAAATAAGTAACTCTTTATTTGTAAACAAATATAAATACATGAGACATGTGAAAATAATCAAGGCTCTCCCCTGTCATCTCTGCAAATAAGTAAAACATTTAATCTGGGAATGAAATAGTATAGTCCTCCTCTATAACCTAAATCCCTTAAAAGAATTACAATTAGCTCATACTGTATTTTTTCACCAAATACCACAATCATTCAAAAGAGCTTCATAGGTAATTTAGCAGAATATGGAATTGTATTCATATCTCATATAAATCAGTTTGATGTCTAAAGAGAATCAAAGCTACAGAAGCTTTAAAATTAAAAAGTGAATTCAATCTTAGTTCACTAACAATCCACTGACATATGAAAAATGAAGGGGGTAGAATCTGAAGACAGGAAAGATTTCCATCCATAAATTAACAGGCATGCTAGGTACACCCAACAATTAACACCATATATTACATCAGGCCTGGAAGTAAAAATCTTCAAAGAATAGCTCGTTAACACGGCATTCTTATAAAACAATAATAATACTATTCATGGAAACATCTGTGATTTAAGTTTCTCAAAAAAAGTGTTCAAATTTCAATCCTTAGAAAAGCCATGAAAATGTCTTCATCAGTAACAGCAAAGTTTTGAAGAAGTATTGAGGATCTAATGATTAACAAAATAAAAAAAAAGTTTACAAGCAACTGTGCAATGTGAATAAGCTTTTGCAGAAGGGGGGTTATGCTACTGAAATCAAAACTGATTTACCTAAATACGTCTGCATATTCTGCCATCGCAGTCATGATCGCTTCTTCTGCCTTAGAGAAACTGATTTTTTTTTTTTTTTTTTTTTTTGAGACATATCACTCTGTCGCCCAGGCTGGAGTGCAGTGATGTGATCTCAGCTCACAACCTCTGCTTCCCGAGTTCAAGAGATTCTCCTGCCTCAGCCTCCTGAGTAGCTGGGATTACAGGCGTGAGCCACCACACCTAGTTGATTCTTTTTATAGTATTAGTAGAGATGAGGTTTTACCATGTTGGCCAAGCTGGTCTTGAACTCCTGACCTCAAGTGATCTGCCTGCTTCGGCCTCCCGAAGTGGTGGGATTACAGGAGTAAGCCACCACACCTAGCCTAAAACTTATTTTCTTTATTCAATGGGTGTGAGAACTGACAATGGGAAACAAAAATTAAAAAACTATTAGACATGCTAATACATTAATTGTACAACTCCATCTAACAGTTTCTCTTTAATTTTTTTTTTTTTTTTTTTTGAGACGGAGTCTCTCGCTCTGTCGTCCAGGCTGGAGTGCAGTGGCGCGATCTCGGCTCACTGCAAACTGCGCCTCCCCGGTTCACGCCATTCTCCTGCCTCAGCCTCCCGAGTAGCTGGGACTACAGGCGCCCGCCACGGCGCCTGGCTAATTTTTTTATTTTTAGTAAAGACGGGGTTTCACTCTGGTCTCGATCTCCTGACCTCGTCATCCACCCGCCTCGGCCTCCCAAAGTGCTGGGATTACAGGCGTGAGCCACCGCGCCCGGCGTTTCTCTTTAATTTTGCAATAACATTAAGCTGTAATCTTAATAGAGTTCTTATACTGCAATTCAGCAAATTTTTACATGCCATGACTTTTATTCAGAACTAAGTATGAAGATAAGGTCTCCAGAGGATCTCACTCTAGAGATAAAACCAACAAACAGTAATATTACATAAACTTCAACTGAAGATAATTTGTATTAAGTTAAAGAAAAGGGAATTAATACTTAAACAATCTCAGCATTTTTAGCTAAGAATTCACATATCCTTTGAAGAAACAATTACTATTCCACTGTGCATCTGAGGGTATGTCACATAGCCCATACACATAAACTAATTTAAAAGCTGTTGCCAATCAAATTATCATCTCATGAAGATTAAACAGTAGATATCCATTTAGATTTAATCAAGCATTTGGAAAATGCTTGATGCTAACAAAAATTAGCCAGGAGTGGTGGCGCCCACCTGCAGTCCCAGCTACTCCCAGCTACTTGGGAGGCTGAGGTGGGAGGATCACTTAAGCCTGGGCAACACAGCGAATCTCTGTCTCAAAAAAAAAAAAAAAAAAAAAAGAAAAGAAAAGAAAGAAGAGAAAAGAAATGGCCAACAACTTTACAAACCTATAATCACATAAAAAGTTGTAAAACATATGAGACGTGGCTAAAGTCAAGCAAAGACTTCATGGAACCATGTTATGACTTAACAATCACAAAAGGAAGTGAATTTATCTATACTAAAGTGAATATAAATATTGCAATCATTCTTTTCCTGGCATAATTATGTTTTGGAACTATGTCTTCTATAAAAAGCATCTGTGTACCCACCTGTCCCAGTTGTGTTGGCTGCCAACTACAAGTATCCTCTGTCTTTATTTTTCCAAATCACTCTACTAAAAATACTATTCACACAATACCTGCAAAATAGTATTTCAATATTGGTTTTGCCAATCAGTCAAAGGTACCTCTCCAATTTTCAAGAGATAACTCCAATCCTGGGGTTTTCAGTGAGAGGAAGATTTGGTATTGCGCCTAGACTGTGGCAAGTTCACTGTGCCCCCTTAACCCAGAAACTTGCATTGACCATATATTTACTATGTGGCAAAAACATGTGTCAGCTTAAAACTTTGAAAGCGGAACCAGTCCATGTTGAGTATGTGTAAAATCCGAGTGTCCAAATTCTTGTTTCAAGTTTAATTTTTAAACTGAGTATCCAAAGTCTTGTTTCAAGTTTTTAAAACTTAAAGGTAATGTAGTAAATCTTTTTTAGGATCTTAACATGTCTGGTATTTAAACTTATTTACGAAAAAAATACAATGAAAAAAAGGACACCCTGTCAATAAATCCAAATGATATCTTCATTTTCAGAATCACGTCTTTCACTATCTCCTTCAAACATCACTTCCTCTCCACTACTTCCCCCAGTCCTTTAGGCAAATCAGTGATTCATTCACACCGCCCCTTCCACCCAAGATTCTTAAAAGGATCCACTGTGCACGAACGAGAAAGCCCCACGATCCAAGTACATTGCCCTAGTGATCTTTGATGTTTTAAAAGGCACCTGTAAAAATGCCAAAGCCCAAAATTAGGTCCCCAAGGGCTCCTTTTCTTTCTTGACCACACTTCTCTTTTTCAATGCCTCCCTCACCCCTTGAGGCCAGACGATTTCCCATCCAATAGCCCTCCTCCTTCTAGTCAAACCTAAATCCTGCCCTCTATCACCACCAGCCCCACCCGGGGTGGGGGGCGGGGGGGGGGGGTATAAGGGGGCTCCAGTCCCAGCCCCGATCGCCCTCCCTCGCCCTGGGAAGGGAACACCGGCCCAGGTTTTGCTCCTCTGACTCCTCTCCCCCGCTGCCAAACCCAGAGCATCTCTTCCTCCGGGTCCACATTCCCGCAGGACCTTCGATCTTCTTCCCCCACTGCGCCACTTTCAAAAGCCCCCAAGCTCTGGGCTCTTCAAGCCTCCCCCTCCCGCCGCTTCCCTCTCGTTCCTCGGCCTCCACTTACCCCTCAGCCTCAGGCCCTCGGTTCGACAACCTCCATTTCCTTCAGATTCCATTCCAGAGCTGACTATCCCGGCTCCCTCAACCGTCTCCCCGGGGCTCCTGCAGGTCGCAGTCCCTCGGCAGCCCCCGGCTCCATCCCAGACTCCCCACTCACCCTTGGCAGCAGGCGCCCCCCAAGCTCCCCTCTCCTCAGCCTCAGCTCCCGCTCACCTCCGCAGTCCGAGTTGGGCTCCCCGGACCCACCTCCGAGTCGGCGTCCGAGCCGCCGTCGGAGTCCGGGGCCCTCCCCGCCTCGCCGGAGTGAAGCGCCTCAAGCGGCGGGGGCGGAGCCCGGGGCGGGGAGCCGGAGTGGAGACGGGGGCGGTGGCGGCTGCGCGCAGGCATCGTCCCGGCCGCCGTCACCGCCGCGCCGGCAGCTGCTCGGAGCCGAACCGGAACTGCTTCGGGAGGCGGGGCCCTACCGGCCGGGGACGGGGTTCTACCGGCAGGGGGCGGGGCCCACACTGGAAAAGACGCGAGGCTCGAGAAGGGCCCGAGAGGAGAACCGAGATGCTGCCGCGGGGGAGCCCGAGGGCGCATGCGTCATGCCGGAGGCCAAAGCGAGAGGAGGAAACGGGGCTAGCGGAGCGGGGTGGGGAGGTGCCTGTGGGATTAGTAAATGGGGTTAGGGCCTAGAAGGAGGTAATCCGAATTCCTCTGGAGAGAGCCAGCTCTTCTCCAATAGCCAGCCCCCAATGATCATTGTTATAATTTATTGCCCATTTACTCTTTGACAGTGTCTATGCCAAATGCCATATAAACATCTCATTTAATCCTTGTGTTAAGGCCGGGAGCAGAGGCTCACGTCTGTAATCCCAGCATTTTGGGAGGCTGAAGCGGGATCACCTGAGGTCAGGAGTTCGAGACTAGCCTGGCCAGCATGGTGAAACCTCGTCTCTACTAAAAATACAAAAATTAGCCGGGCGTGGTGGCGCATACCTGTAATCCCAGCTACTCGGGAGGCTGAGGCAGAAGAATCGCTTGAACCCGGGAGGTGGAGATTGCAATGAGCTGAGATCACGCCATTGCACTCCAGCCTGGAGGACAAGAGCAAAACTCCATCTCAAAAAAAAAATATCCTAGTGCTAATTCTGCAAGGGGGATCGTATAGCACAGAAAGGTAAGGAAACATATTGTCTGACATATTGCAAACTGATATTCTAACCCAAATCTCTCTAACATCAGATCCTGTATTTTCCTCACTCCACCATTCTGCGCCACCCTGAGGGAAGGTCTCCTCCCAAGCCAGGTCTAGCATTGGCATAAACCAAGTCCAAACCCAGCTGTAACGTGGACACGAGCCCCTCCTTGGCCTTGCCTCCCCACACAGTGCCGGGCCGACTTCAATGGTTCTGAATGGGATGGACATGAGTGTAGACTGCTTCCATGGGATGCCCTGGTGTGGCCTTTCCCTTTGAACTGGTCTTAAGGCCAAGGGCAGCTGGGAACCTCCCCACTGCAGCTCATACCCTTCCCAGCTCCATCAGGGCCACTGAGAAGTCACATGAGAGAGGGTGAGACATCTCATCTCTTTTGCTGATAACCAGCTCTGGCAGAAGGACAGGTTGACCTTTCTCAGTTTCTATTTTGGGACCCAAAGCCCTTATAGGCAGAGGAATCTCCCTCCCACCCTCAAAATGTTTCTGATGACAGTTAGCCCCTTTGGCTCTCAAAGTCTAGGGCAACACTCACCTCCCTTCTCCCCATTTGACATACAAGGCCCTCTTTAGCCTTCTCTTCCGAGAAGTTAGCCATCTTCATTACAGGACCATTGTTCAAACTTTCCCCCATTGGCCCAGCATGGTGGCTCACACCTGTAATCCCAGTACTTTGGGAGGCCGAGGCAGGCTGATCACTTGAGGTAGGAGTTCAAGACCAGTCAGACCAACACGGCAAAACCCCGTCTCTACTAAAAACACAAAAATTAGTGTGGCATGGTGGCGCATGCCTGTAATCCCAGCTACTCAGGAGGCTAAAGCAGGAGAATCACTTGAATCCGGGAGGTGGTAGTGGCAGTGAGCCAAGATGATGCCACTGCACTCCAGCCTGGGTGACAGAGTGAGACCCTGTCTAAAACAAAACAAAAAACAAAAAACAAAAAAAACAAACACCTTCCCCCTCCCCCCATGAAACTTGGGGGCACCCTTTAAAGGAAGCTCTCCATGTCTCTTACCCATATTTCTCTGACTCTACAACTCAGAAAACTGTCCCTGACCTCCACAGTTCAGACATCCAATCCAGCTCCTACCCAATTTGTGGCCCACCTAGACTGTACACTTCTTTCAGTTCTTTCTATCATTCATCCTTGGAACCAGCCACCTCCTCTGCACCCTGGATCTCTACTTTAACTCAGTCCTCAGAACCTAATAGCCTTAGGCAGGGCTCTACATCTACTAATTCCACAGATGTTTCTAAGCACCTACTATGTGTCAGACCCAGCACGTCCTTTGTTTCATTTAATCCTCAAATTCTCTGAGGTAGGTGTGATTATCCTTACTTTACAGATGAAGAAATTGAGGTTCAGGGTGGTAGCTGACTTGCAGAGGTCTCTCTGATTCCGTGTTCTCATGGAGTTTGGGGGTGGGGGGAGGCTTGGGGAGGAAAAGGTCTTGTCTGCTCCGGAGGTCCCTGTGACCTGCTGAGTCACTTGCTCCTGTCACCTGTCCCTGTCAATCTCTGGGAAGAAGAAATGACACTGGAGAGGCAGAGAGGAGTGACCGCAGAGGCAGAGGGGTGGGCGGGCTGGCCCATGGCTGAGACCTCTGTCCCAGAGCTGGGGGCAGAGGACAAAGCCACGCCTTGCCCCAGCATCCTGGAGCTGGAGGAGCTCCTGAGGGCGGGGAAGTCTTCTTGCAGCCGCGTGGACGAAGTTTGGCCCAACCTTTTCATAGGAGATGCGTGAGTGGTAGCTGGCCAAGGGATATGGGGGTGGGGACGTGGAGAGGCAGTTCTTGGTCGCTTTACCAGACACAGGAGGGTGGAAACAAGGAGAAATAGCTCTGCTCTGACCATCCCAGGCCAGGGACCTTCTCCAGGACCCCTGGGGGTGCTGAGGACAGTGCAGTGACCAGGTATGGCCACCAGGGAGAGCAGGGATTTCGCCTGCCTGAAAGCAGGGAGTCTCCCAGGAGTCCTGGGAAACATTTCCAGGACAACTGTCAAGGGTAGAGGCAGAGGCCTAGGAAATCGTATTTGGGGCATGAGATAAGGTAGACAGAGAGCCCCCTGTTTCTGGGCCCAGCCTCCCTCCTTTGGATACAGACGATGGAGAAGCCTGACTGAAGGTGAATCAGAGAAGGTGTTGCCTCTAAACATTTGTAGGTTAGAAGCAGGTATGAGGTGGTAGCCAGTAGAGGACGGATGTGCGTGGGAGGACATGGGGCAAGAAGGGAGGTGCAGCCAGGTTCCAGGGCTGAAGCAATCCCTTCCTTCCTGTCCTGGCCAAGGCAGGGGCAGATTGACTGAGGAAGCAAAGAGGGTCTAAAGATCCCCCGACACAGACACACACCACCGGCTCTGCCACCAGAAAGTGCGGGGCTCTGGGTATGGGGCTGTGGAGTCAGATCCCACTTGGAGCTTGCTGGGGTTGGACTCTCTTTGGACCCTAATGGCTCAGTACCTCTGCAGCAGCGGGCCAGGCAAAGCCTCCCTCCTGGTCCCATGGCTTGGCCAGCATCAAGTGCCCTTCCTGCCCTCCCCAGGGCCACGGCAAACAACCGCTTTGAGCTGTGGAAGCTGGGCATCACCCACGTGCTGAACGCCGCCCACGGGGGCCTCTACTGTCAGGGCGGCCCTGACTTCTACGGCAGCAGTGTGAGCTACCTGGGGGTGCCAGCCCACGACCTCCCTGATTTTGACATCAGTGCCTACTTCTCCTCTGCGGCTGACTTCATCCACCATGCCCTCAACACGCCTGGGGGTAGGACTTGGGGTCCAAGCCCATATCCCATCTTGCTCATTCATGGGGAGGATGCCTCATTTCCTCTCAGTCATCAGTGCCCTCCCATCCCTGTTTTTTAAAAATCCTCTGCTTAGGCCGGGTGCGGTGGCTTATGCTTGTAATCCTAGCACTTTGGGAGGCCAAGGTGGGTAGATCGCCTGAGGTCAGGAGTTCAAGACCAGCCTGGCCAACATGGTGAAACCTCGTCTCTACTAAAAATACAAATATTAGCCGGGCATGGTGGCACGCACCTATAATCTCAGCTACTCAGGAGGCTGAGGCAGGAGAATTGCTTGAACATGGGGGGCAGAGGTGGCAGTGAGCTGAGATCATGCCACTTCACTCTAGCCTGGGCAAAAGGGCGAAACTCCATCCCCCCCACTCCAAAAAAAAGTCCTCTGCTTAGTGCTCCAGCATTTTATTGAACCCTGTTCCTTCCCAGATGGGGAAACTGAGGCCTGGAATACAAGGTCATGCCATGAGTTGGGAACAACCCTGAGGCTGAAAGCCGTTTCTCCCAAACAGCAGAATAGCTCTTTCTCTGCAACACTCAACTTTGGGAAAGCACCATTTGGTACCTAGATGTCTACCCCAAAGTATTTTTTTCTTCCTTTTTTTTTTTTTTTTCTGAGACAGAGTCTCAGTGCTACCCAAGCTGGAGTGCAGTGGCACGATCTCTGCTCCTCCACCTCCTGGGTTCAACCTCTGCCTCCGGACTTCAAGCAATTCTCATGCCTCAGCCTCCCAAGTAGCTGGGACTACAGGCATCCACCACCACACCCAGCTAATTTTTGTATTTTAGTAGAGATGGGGTTTCACCATGTTGACGAGGCTGGTCTCGAACTCCTAACCTCAAGTGATCTGTCTGCCTTGGCCTCCCAAAGTGCTGGGATTATAGGCATGAGCCACCGCAACTGGCCCCCAAAGTACTTTTAACTAGAAAAGAAATATATCTTCAAATACTCAGGATACAGCATAGGAGCCCAGGGAAGCTGGTGTCCCGGCTTTGCGTCCATCCTAGAAGACAGCTGTATCCCTTGCTGTGTGACCCTGGGCAAGCCAGTGTCCCTCTCTGGACTTCAGTTTCCTCATCTATGTGACAGGAATGACAAGATTACAGCTCACATGACTTTTTAGTATCCAACGCACTTTGACATTCTTTTGTTATTTATCCATTCATTCACCAGCTATTTATTGAGTATCCACTACGTGCCTGGCACTGAGCTAAATACTGGGAATCCAGACTGTAAGAAGCAGGGTCCCTGCCCTCTTGGAACTGGTGGAAAGACAGCCAAATTGTGAATAGTATAGTGAGAACTACTCATAGGAGTGGGCCAGTGTGGAGGGCTCTGGGAGCACACGGCGGGGGTTCTGAGCCCAGAGGATCAGGAAGATGGGGGGACTTCCCTCTACAAAAGTATCCATGGGTCATATCCAAAAAAGATGAGCTGCTTTGTGATTCAAGCAATACTTTGAGCGGTCAAGAAAGCTTGTGGAGGAAGCCATGTCTCAGCTGAAACTTGGGGGATGAGTAGTAGAAGTTAGTCAGACCGAGACCAGGGGAAATGATTTGCAGGTATTTGGAATAGCATGTGGTAAGGCTGGAGGTCAGAAACCATGGCAGCCTCAAGGAACTGCAAGTTCCTCCATGTTTCTCGAGCTGAAGGTGGGGAGGGACAATCTGAGATGTGGCAACAGGGGCCAGCTCTTGAAGGGTCTTACAAGCTATGTTAAAAAGGTTTGGAGGCTAGGAGCGGTGGCTCACACCTGTAATCCCAACAGTTTGGGAGGCCAAGGTGGGAGAATCACTTAAGTTCAGGAGTTCAAGACCAGCCTGGGCAACATAGTGAGACTTTGTCTCTACTAAAAAAAAAAAAAAAGAAAGAAAAGAAAAAAGAAATTTGGACCCCATGCCAAGGGTAGGCAGACAGGTGTTGATCTACCCATTTTACCGATCAGGAAACTGAGGTCCGTAAAGGCTGAGTGACTTGCTCAGGATCACAGAGTGCACCCAAGGCAGGGTCAGGAAAGGAACTTGGGTCCCCATCCCAGCCCGTGGGTGGGCCGGTGTGTGGGACAGGGTTTTTCACCAGGATGTCTTCCTCAGCCAAGGTCCTGGTGCACTGTGTGGTGGGCGTGAGCCGCTCCGCCACACTGGTCCTGGCCTACCTCATGCTGCACCAGCGGCTGTCCCTGCGCCAGGCGGTGATCACCGTGAGGCAGCACCGATGGGTCTTCCCCAACCGAGGCTTCCTGCACCAGCTCTGCAGGCTGGACCAGCAACTGCGGGGTGCCGGCCAGAGCTGAGGGGCCAGGTGAGGCCTCAGGGGGCGAAGCTGGATGTGGTTGGCAGGAAGAGGCCAGGTGAGGGCCTGGGCTGCAGACATAGGATTGGAGTCTTCCAGGATTGGTTGGCAGGGCTGTGTGTGGCTGGAAGTGAGGATTAAAGGGGGCCTGGCCCTCTCGCCAAACTGCTGGGTTCCCTTAACCTACCCAAGGTCTCACCCAAGGGCCTGGCCTAGGCAATTCTCCTGTAGGACCCCCAACCCATCTCCCCCATCCCACCTGGATCCTTCAGACCCCAAAGAGAAGAGAGGGACTAGGATGCGAGGGTATGGAAAGCATAAAATGGAAGAGGGGAGACTTTCCTACCTGGTCTTGGAGCCAACCAGTCCTGCCTCAGCTGAAAGCCTGTGGGGGCTCCCCTAAATCTCACTGAGGCATCTGCACAGCCAGCCTGGACCCTCCCGAACCTCCACATCCCCTTCCCCCAGGTCTGGACCCCAGGTACAGTGCCACAGAGAAAACCTTCCAGGCTTAGCTAATTCTCATCAGTGAGCTAAGGCCAGGCCTCCACGGTGGCTCCCCACCCAGCAGGCCCTGCCTCCACCTCTGCTTCCCCTATAACTCCTTCCCTGTCTCGCCTCAAGCCTGTCTTTGGCTGTCCCTACCACCCCATGCCACAAACGGGTTGCCATTTAGGGGTGGGTGACTGGCCTGGGCATGCTTGGGAGCTGGAACAGCAGCAGCTTTTTCCTCCCAGAAACCTCCCAGGGCAGGGCCTGACTCTCTCCCTGCCTCCCACCCCTAAGAGCAGTTCCTGTCTCTGAAGGCATAGCCAGCCCAAGCAGAAGGGAGGCCCTTCAGCAGCATCGACCCCTTCCCACACGCTGGCTGGAGGATAAGCATCTTGAGGAGGAGGATTAGGGAAGGATCAGGGGCTAAGTTTAGAGTTTGGGGGTGAGCGTGATAAGCAACTTTGGGTTATAGCTGGGCTTGAGATTGGCCTGTGGCCAAGCTGTGGCATGGAGCTCTGTGGGTAGAAGGTCTGAAGGGGGCATGTTTCCCGTGGAATGGCAAATTCTCTGCCTGCTCTCTCTCCTCTAGACAGGACCCAGGAACCTGGCAGAGCAGCAGATCTCGGAGCATGCCCAGTCACCCTTCTCCCTCAGCCTGGGGCCTTAGGCTCCCTGACCTCTGACCTCAGCATCTTTCCCATCAGGCAGTCGACTTTGGGGGAGTTGGATAGGCAGGAGTATAGCATTGCACAATTCATGGAGGTGTCATCCACCAAACTGTGCAACTGGAGGCCCCAGGAATTATGCAGTGTGCAGCCTGTGCAGCCGTACAGAGCAGCTCTGGGTCCGGGGACTCTGAAAGATAAGGGGCCCATGGGGAGAGGTCATCTCTGTCCCTAAACCATGGATACCAAATCTACCTCCTCATCACTCCCAGCAGCTGCACTCACTTGACCTTATGCACAGGGCTCAAGCCAGAAGCAGGTTTAGGTGACAGCTCTTATCCCTGCCCCAACAAGTCCCAGCCAGCCTGGGCCTTGGTTCACCTGCCTGTAACACAGAGCTCATCTCTCTTCCAGAGCTGGTCCTTACTCCCTGCCACGGGCCTCTGCCACTTTGCCACCCTGGCACTTGTCCTGCTGGTGCTGCTGGAGGCTCTGGCCCAGGCGGACACACAGAAGATGGTGGAAGCCCAGCGTGGGGTCCGCCCTAGAGCCTGCTACGCCATCTGGCTCCTCCTGGCGCCTGCACCCCCTCTCAGCCACTGTCTTCAGTCTCCACAGGTGGGAGTGGGCTCCCCTCTCAGCCAAGCCCTCAGGCTTCTTGGCCAGGGACCCCAAGTTCCCTGGGAAAGTGGGGAGGGGAGGAGAGAGGAAGGGGGTTCCAGGTATTTGTGATAGCTGTTGGCCACAGCTGTCTCCAGCAGCTCCCCTCAGGGCTCAGAGAGTCCCAGGAGGGGCTGAGCCTTAGCTCCCTGGAGCTCAGACCTCAGAGACCCAGTGCAGGTATGGCTGCAGGCATGGGTGTGCCCTGTTCCCACCATCTGGGAGTACAAGTGGGGAGCAGTATCAAGGTATGGGTGTATGACAAAGGTCTGTGGATGACAGAGAAGGTTTCTAATAGGCCCAATTGAAGGTCCCAGCTGACCACAGTTAGCATGGGGAGAGACCTTAAAGACCATCTCTCTGGCCTCAGGGGACAGTGGGGCCTGGGTGTCCCTGCCTTTTGGGTTGGGGGAGGAGCTTGGCAGAGGGTGGGAGTGGCCCTGGACACGCTGCTTCTGCCTGCAGCCCAGGGCTGTCTGAAGACCTGCTCTACACCTGTGTCTGTGTGTGGGTCTGCGCCGCTTCCCTCAGCCTGAGTCTTCTAGGTCTTTATCCTGGACCTGTCCCATCAGCCTTGGCCTCTAACTGAGGGCCCCTGGACCTGGGTCCTGCTGTTGGCAATGCCACCACTTTACATGTGATTTTTGGCTAGTCTCTTCACTGTCCTCCTCCACAGAACATCCTTCCGGCTTGAACTTCCTGCCCTTCTTCTACAATACCCTTGAAGGCCAAGGGAGAGGGTCTCACTCCAGTTGCCTAGGCTGGAGTGCAATGGCATGGTCAGGGATTAGGGCACACTGCAGCCTTGACTTTGTGGGCTCAGGTGATTCTCCCACCTCAGCTTCCTGAGTAGAAGGGACTACAAGTGTATGCCACCACACCCAGCTAAATTTTTTTTTTTTTTGAGACGGAGTTTCACTCTTGTTGCCCAGGCTGGAGTGCAATGGTGTGATCTCAGCTCACCGCAACCCCCGCTTCCCGGGTTCAAATGATTCTCCTGCCTCAGGCTCCCGAGTAGCTGGGATTACAGGCATGCGCCACCATGCCCCGCTAATTTTGTATTTTTAGCAGAGACAGGTTTTCTCCATGTTGGTCGGGCTGGTCTCGAACTCCCGACCTCAGGTGATCCGCCCACCTTGGCTTCCCAAAGTGCTAGGATTACAGGCGTGAGCCACCACGACCATCCCAACTCGCTAATGTTTTTTGTACTTTTAGTAGAGACAGGGTCTGGCTATATTGCCTAGACTGGTCTTGAACTCCTGGGCTCAAGCAATCCTCCCACCTCAGCCTCCCAAAGTGTCGGGATTATAGGGGTTAGCCACTGCATCCGGCCAAGGGACATTTTAAAATGGTTTATTTGATCTTCCTTCTCCCACTATCTTTTTTTTTCTTCTTTTTTTTGGGACGGAGTCTCGCCCTGTCACCCAGGCTGGAGTGCAGTGGCGCAATCTCGGCTCACTGCAAGCTCTGCCTCCCGGGTTCACGCCATTCTCCTGCCTCAGCCTCCTGAGTAGCTGGGACTACAGGCGCCCACCACCACGCCCAGTTAATTTTTTTGTATTTTTAGTAGAGACGGGGTTTCACCATGTTAGCCAGGAGGGTCTCGATCTCCTGACCTTGTGATCCACCTGCCTCGGTCTCCCAAAGTGCTGGGATTATAGGCGTGAGCTACCACGCCTGGCCCCTTCTCCCACTGTCAACATACATGTACACAATATGCCACAGTCAGACCTGGGCTGAGCTGCCTTGATTCTTAGCAGTGCTGGGACGGAGGCCTGGGCCTGGAGGGAAGGGTGCCTGACTGGGCTTGGCACTGGCCATGCCATGGAACCAGTGAACAAGTTGGGAGTGGCAGGGGAGGCTGGAAGAGGGGAGTAGACAGCATGCTTTATAATTAAACTCAAATCAAAAAATAGAAACAGCATCAAGTGTGCGGAGACAGGCGGCTGAAAGCCGGCAGCACAAACTGCCCGTCAGAGAAGTGCACAGCCCAGGCCAGATACTCCCACAGGTGGGTGAGTGCCCCTAATTTGGGGGGGTAGGGTGTGGTCCCTGAGCATGCTGAGTAATGAGGGCCAGTACACTTGTGCCTGTGTGGGGAGGGGTGGGGTTTGGGTTGGGTAGAGAACCGACTGGGTCAAAGATGAAGGCGCAGACAAAGTATAATAGAGTCAGAGAGACCTGGGCTTGAGTCCTGACTCCCACATCAATTGGCTGTGTGACTCTGGGTATGTTGCTTAACCTCTCTGAGTCTCGGTTTCCTCATCTGTAAAATGGGGATGATAATATTACCTGCTCCATAAAGGCACTGTGAGGATTCAATGAGAAAATGTAAGTGCCTAGCTCTGTCTGGCACATAGTAGTACATCCATGATGAGTGCAAAATATAACAATTATTGCTGGACAGAGAAAGAAACATCAAGAAATACAGAGATAGAGAGGAAATCTCACTGTCCCGTGGGGAAGTTACCCTCCACATAGGATATGGCTGGGGCTGGAAAGGGTAAGAGTAATTATAGTAGTGATAATAATAGTAAGACGTGCCATTTATTGGGCATCTACCATGAGACAGACCCTGTGGGAGGTGCTTTACATTAATTATTACATGGAATTCTCACAGCAGCCCCACTGAAGAAACTGGCTCAGTGAAGACAAGACCACATAGCTGCAAGTACCAGACCTGAGATTTCTGCCCAGGTCTGCCCTCCCCAAGACCCGCAGGCTGAGCCCAGAGACCCACAGCTGTTCCCCCTGGCAGCCACACGCCACCCTTCTGCAGGCCTTCTCCCCACACTCCTCACTGGTCCTGCCCTGAGATCTCCAGCCCCACATGGCCTGTGGCCACACTCCTGTCTGGCCTCCCTGGAGTGGAGTCAGAAAGGATGGGCAGGAAGAAAGTCCAGGGGACCATCTGAAACTGCAGCTGAGAGGTGGATGGCAAACAGCTGCCCCCTGCTCCAAGGAAGCCTGTGCCTCTGCCTGATGTCATGGGCACACAGAGCAGTGTCATGGGAGGCTGCAAAGGCACATGAGCTTCCTGGGGGAGGATGGGAGACAGAGGCAAACGGGGGAGTGACCCAGGGAGGAGAGATGCAAACACAGAAAACAAGTGCATGGACTTGCAAACAGCAGCAGCACAGGAGCAGCCAGGAAAAGCCCTGCCTACAGAGGCAGCTGCTCTGCTGAGTGGGGGAGGCAGGAAGGGGGTGAGGAGGAGCACAGGACCAGGGAGAGAAGGAAGGCTGCAGGGAGTGGGAGGGGAGCCTGGCCGGGCCCTGGCCTTGCTGGGCGTTGGGCCTGTGCTTCACCTGGCTGGGGACGAGGAGACATGGCAGGTAGTGTCACGCAGGGCCCTCCAAAGACCAAGTCTCGGGTCTCAGAAACCAGCGGAGCTGCCACAACCACCGACTTCCCTTCCTTGGGAGGGCCTGAGGCTTAAAGGACGAGTCCCTGGGCGGGTGGCTGGGCCTGACTCTGAGTGATGGGATGGGCTGGGTCCCAGTGGGTTAGAACGGACAGGTGGGGCAACATCCTGAGCATCAGGAGTGAGGCATTAGGTGGAGCCTGACCGGGGATAGCGCTAAGTCCAGGAGAGAGCCCTGTTCTTCAGACCTGGGCTTAGGTCCCCTCGGAGGCAGAGGCATGCACTGTGGCCTACAGCCCCCAAATCCTTGACCCCTCTGGAGCCTCCTCGGGGTGGAGCCTGGCTGCCTGCTCCCTGGCAAGGCTGGGCTGTGAGACACCCATTGGCCACCAGGGGGCAGCCTCACCCCATGCCAAGCTCCACAGGCCTGAGCCCAGAGCCTGTCCCACTTCCCAAAGCCCCATCTCCCGCCTGGGGTGGTGCAGCCCCACCTGATGGCTCCAGACCAGTGTGGCTGTTGGACTCCCCTGGGGCCTGGGGGCTTCCCCGACTCCACCACACTACACTGCCCTCTGCCCTGCAGTGACCGCACATCCAGGCACTCCTCTCTCATTCTCGGGTCAGACCCCCAGAGCATCCTGAAAGTTAAGTCCAGGATCCCTAGCATGGGAAGATAAACTGTGGTCCAGATGGGGGCAAAGACTTGCTTGTGGCCACAGAATGAGTTGTGGCAGAGTCCTGGGGGAGCCAGGCTCTCCTCCCTGCCTCAGAAGTTCTCTTCTCACCTCTTCAGGTAGCCTCCCATCTTCATGGGGGGTTATAGAATCAATGGTCTTCAATCCCAAAGAGATACCAAGCAGAGAGGAGGCCTGGGGGCTTAGAGGGACCGAAGGGCCCACTGCAGTCCACAAGGCCTCAGTCGGCTCTCAGGCCCCACCCCCATGGGCGCCCCAGTCAGCACCTGGAATTCTAGCGGCTTCACAGTGTTTGTGTTCTGGGCGGAACCTGCCTAGCCCTGTTCTGCTCAGGCAGAGTCCTGCCCCTGCACCCACTCCCCCATTCCCAGCCCCAGACCATGCCCCAGGTAGGTGGCAGGCCACTCAGCCGCCTGGAGAGGTCACAGTGGGGGATGAGGAGGACAGCTGGGTCTTCACTTCCGCCTTGCCCGACAGCCCCCCACTGGGTGAGCCGGGCCAAGCTGGCAGCCTCCTGGGTGCCCCTTTCTTTTTCTGGTCCTGGCACTGCCTACCAAAGGGAAAAGGTGTTCTTCCCAGTATGCACCTTCCCTAGTCACTGGTCCAGGGGATCAGGGGCAGTTAGCAAAGGCAGGACCCCTTCTCCAACACGGCACCAGGCCCATATTCTGGTGCCGCTGAAAATCCAGCTCCGCAGGGTCCCTGACTCCTTCAGCCAGCAGATGCCTGAAACAAGCTACACGACCCAGGTGGGGCCTGACATCCAGCACTGGCCTGAGTCGTGGGGGTAAGGAGGAAAACCCGGGGCCTATAGGCAGGTGTGTGGCTCAGCAGCACCAGGCTCCCTTGAGGAAACAGATGGGTTAGTGACCACTCTCTGGAGGCCCCAAAGATGGTAACTGAAAGGCTTGGGGATGGACTAAAACCCCAGCCTTGCTACTCATGAGCCGTATGGCTTTGGGCATCACTTTTAAAACATTCTGAGCTTCAGCTTCCTCCTAGGTAAAATAGGAACAGACATCCCACGAGTGAGACATCAGGCTTTTTGTTGTTGTTGAGATGGAGTCTCACTCTGTTGCCCAGGCTGGAGTGTAGTGGTGTGATCTCGGCTCACTGCAACCTCTGCCTCACAGGTTCAAGAGGTTCTCCTGCCTCAGCCTCCCTAGTAGCTGGGACTACAGGAGTGGACCATCACACGTGGCTAATTTTTGTATTTTCGGTAGAGACAGGATTTTGCCACATTGGCCAGGCTGGTCTCGAACTCCTGACCTCAGTTGATCTGCCTGCCTCAGCCTCCCAAAGTGCTGGGATTACAGGTGTGAGCCACTGTGCCCAGCCAGGGGCATCAGGCTTATAAGAGGCATTAGCTCATTCCATGTGGAGACGCTAACAAATACCAGTTCACAGTCCTGGCCTCTTACCTGGAGATGGGCTCTGATCTCCAAGCCCCTGAAAGTGGGAGGGGACGGGGGTCTGAGGATGAGTACTGGAAGTAGCAGGTGAGGGGGCTTGAGATGAGCTGCTTAGGTTGGTGGTGGGGGCTTCCTGGGTGCCCTGAGAGCCACAGCCATCTGGGGCTTTCATCCCTACAAAGTCCAAGCTGACTTAGGGGTGAGATCTGCACTGACTAGTGCCACAAACAGGGAACTCCAAGGGCCCCTTGGCCAAAGCTTCATACATCTGCAGCTTAGCAGAGGGCAGGAGAGAGGTCTGCCCAGCTCCATAGCAGTGACAAAGGATTGATTCCCTTGTTCCCTGGGGAAGGGTTCTAGGCCTTAGCCCCAGCTGAGCTTGTTAATACCTCATGTGAAATAGCTGAGGCCCTTCCTGCAGCATCCCTGTGGCACCTGGGCACTGCACCATGGGCTTCCCCATCAGCTGGATCCACCCTCTGGGAGCCTGCCTCCAGCCACTGCGGTGTCCACTGTGTTCCAGGATGGACTTACTGCAGAAGCAGGACCTCCGGAGGCCCAAGATCCACAGGGCAGTCCGGGCATCTCCCTACCAGCCGCCCACGTTGGCTTCACTGCAGCGCTTGCTGTGGGTCCGTCAGGCTGCCACGCTGAACCATATCGACGAGGTCTGGCCCAGCCTCTTCCTGGGAGATGCGTGAGTAAGACCCACGTTAGGAGTGGGGGTGGCAGAAGGGTGTGAGGTTCACACGGGAATGAGGGCATGAGCCTCTCCCAGAGCCCTCCAGGGCAGAGGTGGCACCCTTGCCTCCCACCGCCTCTTTCCCTGTGTTTCTTTCATTTTATATTATTACTGCTTTTAACTGTGGAACTAGAATACACATAAGAAAAGTGCACAGGGCTGGGTGCGGTGGCTCACGCCTGTAATCCCAGCACTTTGGGAGGCCAAGACAGGTGGATCACTTGAGGTCAGAAGTTCGAGACCAGCCTGGCCAACGTGGTGAAACCTCATCTCTACTAAAAATACAAAAAACTAGCCAGATGTGGTGGTGGATGCCTGTAATCACAGCTACTCAGGAAGCTGAGGCAGGAGAATCACTTGAATCCGGGAGGCAGAGGTTGCAGTGAGCTGAGATCGTGCCACTGCACTCCAGCCTGGACAATAAGAGTGAAACTCTTGTCTCAAACAAAGAAAAAAAAAAGGAAAAAGGAAATGTGCACAGAGCATGTATGAACAGCTTCATCACCCAGTGAAGAAAAAGGATATTACTTGTCTCCCAGAAGCCCCTACTGAATCTTTCTCATTATAACTTTTCTATTCTCTGTGGTTAATCACTATCTGTTGAATTAATTATTTTCTGTAAAGTTTTGCCACCTATATATCTAAACAGTGTAGTTAGTTTCACCTGTTGTTTAAAATGATATGAGTGGAATCATGTTGTGTGTGTTTTGTGCCTGGGGTCATTTGCTTAAATTTGTGAGTCACCCACATTGTTATGTGTACCTGCAGTTCATTCATGTTTTCACTGCTGGAGATTTCATCATATGATTATGCCACAGTTTATCCATTTTACTGAATATGGACATTTGAATTGTTTCCACTTTTTGACTATTATGAACAGTGATCCTAGTAGTATTTCATTTTAAAATTTTTATTTATTTATTTAGAGACAAGGCCTCTCTCTGTTGCCTAGGCTGGAGTGCAGGGATTATCATCATTCACTGCAACCTCAAATTCCTAGGCTCAGCAATTCTCCTGCCTCAGCCTCTCAAGTAGCTGGGAATACAGGTTTGCACCACCACACCTAGCTAATTTTTCTTTTTTTCTTTTTTTTGAGGCGGGGTCTCACTCTGCCACCCAGGCTGGAGTATAGTAGTGCAATCTCCACTCACTGCAGCCTCAACCTCCCAGGCTCAGGTGATTCTCCCACCTCAGCCTCCGAAGTAGCTGGGACTACTGGCATATGCCACCATGCCTGGCTAATTTTTGCATTGTTTGTAGAGATAAGGTTTTGTCATGTTGCCCAGGCTGGTCTCTAACCCTGAGCTCAATCAATCCTCCCGCCTTGGTCTCCCAAAGTGTTGGGATTATAGGCATGAGCCACAGTGCCTGGCCTGAAAAGGAGTCTTTTTTTGTTTTGTTTTGTTTTGTTTTTTTGAGATGGAGTCTAGCTCTGTTGCCTAGGCTGGAGTGCAGTGGCCCAATCTTGGCTCACTGCAACCTCTGCCTCCTGGGTTTAAGTGATTCTCCTGACTCAGTCTTCCGAGTAGCTGGGACTACAGGTGCCCACCACCATGCCTGGCTAATTTTTGTGTTTTTAGTAGAGATGGGGTGTCACCATGTTGGCCAGGCTGGTCTCAAACTCCTGAACCTCAAGTGATCTGCCCACCTCGGTCTCCCAAAGTGCTGGGATTATAGGCATGAGCCACTGCACCCAGCCCGAAAAGGAGTCTTAACCTCCAACAGGAGGAGCCCCTTCACCCTGGGCCAATTTGCAGGCTCTTATCTCTACCCTTGGTGGGCGGTGGGCGGGGGTGTTTGCAAACTTCAACCCAGCCAGAGCTGCCACAGTGAGATCAACCTCCACTCTCCTAACCCCTTGTGCCCTCTCCTCCAGGTACGCAGCCCGGGACAAGAGCAAGCTGATGCAGCTGGGAATCACCCACGTTGTGAATGCCGCTGCGGGCAAGTTCCAGGTGGACACAGGTGCCAAGTTCTACCGTGGAATGTCCCTGGAGTACTATGGCATCGAGGCGGATGACAACCCCTTCTTCGACCTCAGTGTCTACTTTCTGCCTGTTGGTCGATACATCCGAGCTGCCCTCAGTGTTCCCCAAGGTGCACTTCTGGGTCCGGCATGGTGGAGAGTGCTTTAGGACTCTCCATTATTCCAGTAGCACTGGTGGGTGGGAGTCCAGAGAGACAAACCCTTTCAGCAACCCTCCCACTCCATGGGGAAAATAGCTACTACCATTCAGTGAGTGTCCCCTTCAGGGACACCCTGGAGGCTAGCAATCGCAGACATAACTAAGATCCAGTGTGGTCATCAGCATCCCTCCATAAGAGGCCAGGCACTGGACAGAAGGTATAGGACCCAGCGAAGCTCCTGAGCGGGCTCCTCTAAGATGAGGCCTTGGCATAGAGCTGCAGGGGCAGGCCAGAGGGCAGAACTCAGGGGAAAGAGAGGTAGGTGGACACCCCCTATAATCTGATGCAAACCCAGGGACCTCAGGAATTCAGTAAACCCCCTTCCCCTGGCCCAGAGTTGCAAAAGATGCCTGAGGAAGCACCTGGACCGGAAGAAGGAAATCCCAGCTGCTAACCTAAACCCTGCCTCTAACTTGCTCTGTGACTTTGAGCCAGCCTCCTCTCCTTGGGCTTCAGTTGCCCCATTTGACAGAGTAGACAGTGTCAGTATTCCAGGATACTGTAGAGGATGGCCATGGGTGTCTCTTCTTCCCAAAGAGGTGGGTGGTTCGAGGGCAGGTAGCTGATGCTAAGTTGGTTCTCCCTACAGGCCGCGTGCTGGTACACTGTGCCATGGGGGTAAGCCGCTCTGCCACACTTGTCCTGGCCTTCCTCATGATCTACGAGAACATGACGCTGGTAGAGGCCATCCAGACGGTGCAGGCCCACCGCAATATCTGCCCTAACTCAGGCTTCCTCCGGCAGCTCCAGGTTCTGGACAACCGACTGGGGCGGGAGACGGGGCGGTTCTGATCTGGCAGGCGGCCAGGATCCCTGACCCTTGGCCCAACCCCACCAGCCTGGCCCTGGGAGAAGCAGGCTCTGCTGTTTCTAGTGACCCTGAGATGTAAACAGCAAGTGGGGGCTGAGGCAGAGGCAGGGATAGCTGGGTGATGACCTCTTAGCAGGTGGATTTTCCTGCCCCAATCCAGTGATTCTTTATGCAAAAGTGAGTTCAGTCCATCTCTATAATAAAATATTCATCGTCATAAAGACAGGTGCTCTTTTGGTGGTCTGTGGGGCAATGGCTTACTCGGGATGGTCACAAGGTTCCAGATGGCTTGCCAACTCTTATTCAGTGGGATGGCAGCCTTGGGGAGGAGTACAGGTGGGAATAATTCGTGATATCTGCCTTGGTGCAGGAGGAAGGTTTGGGGGTACAAGTGTGAGGATTAGAAAACCTCGTCCTCATCTTGTCCTCCTCGTACCCTCACCCAAGAGTTAGGTTGTCTGATAAAGACCCAAGTTCAATGCATCACCATTCTCTCCATGCCCATCCTACACAAGGCTGAATATCAAATTTTTTTTTTTTTTTTTTTTTTTTTTGAGACGGAGTCTTGCTCTGTCGCCCAGGCTGGAGTGCAGTGGCACAATCTCGGCTCACTGCAAGCTCCGCCTCCCGGGTTCACGCCATTCTCCTGCCTCAGCCTCTCCGAGTAGCTGGGACTACAGGCGCCCGCCACCACGCCCGGCTAATTTTTTGTATTTTTAATAGAGACGGGGTTTCACCGTGGTCTCGATCTCCTGACCTCGTGATCCGCCCGCCTCGGCCTCCCAAAGTGCTGGGATTACAAGCGTGAGCCACCGCGCCCGGCCTGAATATCAAAATTTACTGTCCACTAGTAGCATCTCTTGAAACCCGTCAGTCTTTTCATTGGCACTCTGCTTTCAAACGGACTGCTTAAAATTAGACACCTAACAAATTAAAGCATTAAACAAGAGGATGATGTGGTTGGGAAGGAGACATACCAGAAATACTAGGCAAAGGACAGTTATGTGGTGGAACAAAACAGCTCTGAGTTTTTCAGTTCTTATCTTAGCACAACATAAAATAAAATAAAGAAAGGCCCCTGTCCCAGGTTCCTCACCTGTAAAATACATCATAAAAACCCAAGGTATTTATGGGGTTTAAATGGGCAGCTTTCCTCTACCTCTCTGGCTGCTCTTAGTGAGGTCTTGCCTCCTCTGTTTGTGTGTGTGTGTGTGTTTGGGGTTTCTGGTTGTTTTGAGACCGGGTCTCACTCTGTGGCCCAGGCTGGAGTGCAGTGGTGCAGTCAGCTCACTGCAGTCTTGATCCCCACACCCCAGCTCGAGCAATCCTTTCATCTCAGCCTCCCAAGTAGCTAGGACCACAGGTGTGAGCCACCACACCCAGTTAATTTTTAAATTTTTTTGTAGAGATGAGATCTCACTCTGTTGTCCAGGTTGCTCTTGAACTCCTGGACTCAAGTGATTCTCCTGCTTCAGTCTTCCAAAGTGCTGGGATTACAGGTGTGAGCCACTGTGCCTGGCCCCTTGCCTCCTTTGGCTGGCCCTTCAATATCAAGGTTTCTCAGAGTTCCATCCTCTGCCTCCTCTCTCCTGCAGTGTTTCTGCTCTCCCAGTTCTCTGCAACACTTGGTCCCAATCCCACATTGCTGTTGGCTGCCTCAGGTGCTCTCTGGGTCTTTTACAGAGGATATACATATGTCTTAGGTGGAGGATGGCAGGAGGGGTGGTGCTGCCATGTCCAGCTTAGTCACAGGGCCCAGCCCCCTCCTGGCAGATGCAAACACTCCTGGGCTCCCCACCCTAGGAATGGAAGACTGTTCTCAATTCATCCTGGGGTGGATGGAGTCTATGATTCTCTGGAGCAGACAAACCCAGTCCCAGCTCAGTAGCCCCACCTGCCCATTCCCAATTCCCTTGGATCCCTCTTCCAACTGACAACTCAATGCTTATTGCTGTTTCTTGCTCATGCACCATCAGTGGGACCCAAGATAGTGGCTCCAGAAGCCAGTCATCCCCATCTGAGTATGGGCAGCCTGCCCGTGCTGGCTGGGGTGGATGCACTGAGGCTGGGACAGAGCCACACTCTGGGCCTGGGGCTTGGGTTCCAGGAGGTCACCTTCTTGGCGCTCTCTGGATTGGGTGCAGAATCTGGGGCTGCAGGGGGAGACTGAAGGAAGCCATGAGGAGGCAGGTGGAGGGGAAGCCAAACATTCCCCAAGTACTGAGGAAATCGAGGCCGAGCTCCAGGCTGGTACCTCCTCTGGGATGCCTTCCTGCCTGCCACACTCACCCAGGGAAGCCTGTAATAACATATCTTCCTCTTCTATAGAGCAGCCTTGTGAAAGAAGTGGTGTATTGTGAGGAGCACCACTTTGGAGCCAGACTCTTTGGGTTCAAATCCTACTTCTGCCCCTTGTCAGATGGATGATCTCAGTTAATCTCTCCATACCTTGGTTTCTCTATCCATAACAAGGGATTAATGACAGCCACCACATAGGATTGCTGTAAGGGTTAAGTGGGGCACATAGAAAGTGCTTTGCACAATATGTGGTGAGTTCCCAGAAATGGTAGCTGCGGCTGGGTGCAGTGCTTCATGCCTGTAATCCCAGCACTTTGGGAGGCCGAGGCAGGAGGATCGCCTGAGCCCAAGAGTTTGAGACCAGCTTGGGCAACATGGCAAGACCCCATGTCATTTATAAAAATAATAAAATACATAAATAAATGATAGCTGTGATCAATCATCATCACAGCACATAGTACTGGGGCTCCAGCCTTGGACTGAAAGCTGGCAGCATTCTCAGTGCACTGAACAAATGGATGAATGAGTAAAAATTAGCTGACTTAAAGGCAACGTGGTATCCTGGATTGGATCCTGGGGTTTTTTTTGTTTGCTTTTTGTTTTGAGACGGAGTCTTGCTCTGTCGCCCAGATTGGAGTACAGTGGCACAATCTCGGCTCACTGCAACCTCTGCCTCCCAGGTTCAAGTGATTCTCCTGCCTCAGCCTTCCGAGTAGCTGGGATTACAGGCGCCTGCCATCATGCCTGGCTATTTTTTGTATTTTTAGTAGGAACAGGGTTTCACTATGTTGGCCAGGCTGGTCTTGAACTCCTGACCTCAGGTGATCCGCCCACCTCAGCCTCCCAACATGCTGGGATTACAGGTGTGAGCCACTGCGCCCAGCATATTATTTATTTATTTATTTATTATTTATTTTTTTTTAGTAGAGACAGGGTTTCACCATGTTTGGTCAGGCTGGTCTCGAACTCCTGACCTCAAATGATCTGCCTGCCTCAGCCTCCCAAAGTGCTGAGATTACGGGAGTGAGCCACCGCACCTGGACTTGGATTGGATCCTGGAACAGAAAAAGGACATAAGTGGAAAAACTGTTGAAATCTGAATAAAGTTTGTGGTTTAGTTAATAGTGTTATAGTAATATTAATTTATTTGATAAAGGTAGCAAGGTTATGTAAGAAGCTAACATCAGAGAAAGCTGAGTGGATATACGACAAATGTCTCTGCTATCTTTGTAAATTTTCTGTAAATCTAAAATTATTTCAAAAATAAAAAAATAGCTGACAATTACCAACTGCTTTGCATATGCCAGGCACTGTGCCAAGTTCTTTAGATACATAATTTTTTTTTTCAAATTTCATCCATAATGTTTTATGTCTTTTGAAAACACACGAATCAGAGCCCAGGAGCTATAGGCTACAGTGAGCCAAGCTGTGACTGCACCACTGCAGTCCAGCCTGGGCGACAGAGTGGGACCCTGTCTCTAAAAAAGAAAAAAGAAAAATCACGTATCAAATACAGCAAAATGTTAAGATTTGACCATATTTATGGAGTTGTGGGAATATAGGTGTTTATTATATGATTTTTTATATTTTAAAAAATATTTCATCACTTTAAAAATTAAAAATAAATAAATCTACTAACTTCTAAATTAGGAACATCCTACTCTGTATTTAGGTTTGGAAACCATCAAGTCAAATGGATTTTAGGAAGTATTCTGGGCTGGGCGCAGTGGCTCACGCTTGTAATCCCAGCACTTTGGGAGGCCGAGGCAGGCAGATCACTTGAGGTCAAGAGTTGGAGACCAGCTGGCCAACACGGTGAAACCCTATCTCTACTAAAAATACAAAAATTAGCGGGGTGTGGTGGCGCATATCTGTAGTTCCAGCTACTCGGGAGGCTGAGACACAAGAATCACTTGAACCTGGGAGGCAAAGGCTGCAGTGAGCCAAGATTGCGCCACTGTACTCCAGCCTGGGTGATAGAGCGAGACTCTGTCTCCAAAAAATAAATAAATACAAATAAAACTTTAAAGAGGCTGTATTACAAATAATCTTGCTTAAGAAAAAAGATAATGATGACTCAGTTGGTAGCATTTAGATAAAGTAACCGTGTTGAAGAGAAGCTAAGCCAGTGAGTCATACTCTCCATCATTTCTTTCACTCCTCACAAACCTGTAGGGTGGGTCGTGTGAACACCATTTTATGGGTGAGAACACAGGCCCAGGGCGATTAGGCCAGAACAACAGCTAGTATTGATTGAGAACTTTATTATCTACCCGTGCCTTAGTCAGTCAGACTAGGCCAATGACTCTGACAGCCCCAAAACCTGAGTGACCTAAACTCAGCAACACTTTATTTATTGATTGATATTTTTATTTTTGAGATAGCGACTCACTCTGTTGCCCAGGCTGGAGTGCAGTGGTACGATCACAGCTCACTGCAGCCTCAACTTTCTGGGCTCAAGGGGTCCTCCCACCTCAGCTCCCAAGTAGTTGGGACCACAGGCACATGCCACCACGCCTGGCTGATTTTTTGTAGAGACGGGGTCTCCCTATGTTACCACTCTGTTCCCAAACTCCTGGGCTCAAGCGATCCTCCTGCCTTGGCCTCCCAAAGTGCTGGAATGACAGGCATGAGCCACCACACCTGGCCAGGCCATGCTTTATTTTTTATTCACAACACAGGTTGATGGAGGGCCAGGAGAGTAAGCATGGAGGAATGAATGCCCCTCAAGTTCCATGGGCCAGAACCAGTCACATGGCCACACCTAACTGCAGGGGAAGCCAGGAAATAGTCTAGGGTGGTGCCCAAGAAGAAGAGGAAACTGCAGATATTGATGATCATGAGCTTTCTACAGCAGGCATTAAAAAAAAAAACAAAAATAGGCTTTGCGGACGCCACCGCCACTGCCACTGCCAGGAGCCCTGTACTATCAGCCATTGTTAACCCCACCGTGTTCTTTGACATTGCCGCGAGCCCTTAGGCTGTGTCTCCTTCGAGCTGTTTGCAGACAAAGTTTCAAAGACAGCAGAAAACTTTCATGCTCTGAGCACTGGAGAGAAAGGATTTGGTTGTAAGGGTTCCTGCTTTCACAGAATTATTCCAGGGTTTATGTGTCAGGGTGGTGACTTCACACGCCATAATGGCACTGGTGGCAAGTCCATCTACTGGGACAAATTTGATGATGAGAACTTCATCCTAAAGCATACAGGTCCTGGCATCTTGTCCATGGCAAATGCTGGACCCAGCACAAACGGTTCCCAGTTTTTCATCTGCACTGCCAAGACTAAGTGGTTGGATGGCAAGCATGTGGTCTTTGGCAAGGTGAAAGAAGGCATGAATATTGTGGAGGCCATGGAGGGTCCAGGAATGGCAAGACCAGCAAGAAGATCACCATTGCTGACTGTGGACAACTCTAGTTTGACTTGTGTTTTATCTTAACCTCCAGACCATTCCTTCTGTAACTCAGAGAGCACCCTTCCACCCGATTTGCTCGCAGTATCTTAGAATCTTAGTGCTCTCGCTGCAGTTCCCTTTGGGTGCCATGTTTTCCTTGTTCCCTTCCATGCCCAGCTGGATTGCAGAGTTAAGTTGATGATTGTGAAATAAAAACTAAATGCCAAAAAAATATATATATATACATACACATACACACATGTATAATTTATAATTCTTACATTTGTATTAATTTAGAAATTATATATATGTATACATAATTAAACTCTCATAAACCCTAAGAGGTAGATATTGTTGTTATTCCCATTTTACAGATAAGAAAACTGAGGCTTAAAGAGCTTAAGTAAACCTTCTCAGGTTGCTTAGCTAGCAGGGTAGAATCATACTACCAACTCAGTCAGTGAACCTGTGTTCTTAAACACTTTGTGAGCCTCCATTCTGGATTGGCCTTAGTGACTTGCTGGACAGGAGAATGCAGCAGAAGCAGCATTCTGGGGCTTCTGAGGCTGTCATAAGACACTTTGCATCTTCTGCCCGGGTCGCTTGGAATGTGCTCTCTGGGAATCCTGAGCCACCCTGTAGAAGTCGGCCTGCGCCCCACTCTGCCATGCTGGAGTGGTCATGGGTAGGCCAACTGGCTGACAGCCTCCCTGAGCCCAGACACTAGACATTTGAGTGACCCTTTCTTGGTCACTCCAGACCAGCACATCTGCCAGCAAAATACCACAGAGTGACCTCTGTCAATGCCACATGGAACAGCAAAATTGTTTACTGAACCCTCCTGAATTACTGACCTAAAATGAGATATCAGAAAATGCTCTTGTTTGGAGTCACTAAGTTTTGGGGTAGTTTGTTACACATCAGTGGGTAACCAGCACAGGGGCAGAGCCAGGTCTGACCAGCAGCCCTGGCTTGTAGCCACTTTATTAACCTCCAGAGGAGTGTGTGAGTGAGGAAGGGACAGGGCGGTCACATCCATCCCCCCGGTGCTGATTGCATGGAGATGAGAGGCCCTGTGTCTACAGGGGAATGAAGATGGCAATAGAGCTCCACTGGAGACCAGGGAAGATGTTAGGGGCCCAAGGGGGATATTGGTGGCAAAGGCCTTGAGATGGGGAGGGTGGAGAGGCTACCAGAAAGAGAATCTTTCCCTGCTCCTCATCCACACCCCTAGCTCTTTCCTAAGCTCCAGCCATCCTACCTTCCTCCCAGGACAATAAACTCCTGCTGAGAGGCCCGAGACCTCCTTCCTGCCCTTGGCAAGGCCTCCTGGGGGTTCTGCTGCCCTCTAGCTCAGAGCCAGTCCTTGATGGCTGCCTCCTCTGCTTTCTGCCCTGGGGTGGGGAGGGTAGTTGCAGCGTGGACTCCGTAGCCAGCGAGGCCTTGGGGGAAACTTGGTTGGGGAAAACTCAAGGGGAACTGGCCCACCCCATGACGTCCTCCCCAGGTACTACCCTCCCTACCAAGCAGGAGGAACCGCCACCATTATTCTCCTTTGCCTCAGATCACTCTGCTTTTCTCAGCTCATTCCCCCAGGTGTCTGCATTCATCTCCTCATCCGTGCTTCCTGAGCCGTATGATGTCAGGTCAGCCTGGTCTCTCTCCTTGGGAGCTGCTAGCATTTCCCCTCCTCTGAGATTTTCTGCACTCCGGCTGCTACTTCAGAGCCTTCCATCAGCCGGTTCTTCCCCCACCCCCACCCTCCCACTCCCTCCTCAGAACACTTTCCCTTTCACACCTATGCAGGTGTTCGGGCTTTGCCTCCTGGACCCTCTGAGCCTGTGATGGGGCTCCTGGGACCCATGACTAGGACCCCGTCAGACTAGGCTTGTGGGCTCCAGCTTAGTGATAGTGATTGCTAGGACAGTCCTGACTTGGACAGTGATTGTGAGGGAGAGCCCAGGATCAGGGGCACATTTGAAAAGGAGTGCTGGAGAATGCATCACTTCACTTGAGTGATGAACTTGCAGGCAGCAGTGCTAAGGGGGAAGCTTGGGAGTGGGGTGAAGGGGCTCTTCCAGTTCCTTTTCAGCCATGCCACATGAATATGAATGAGCACTCTGTCCAGCCTGTGCAAGGCACTCATCGTGCCAGCACCCCTTTCTGAGGGATTCTTGGCCTCACAAACTCTTTACAGGGTGGATCTGTTGTCCTAACCAGAGATGGCTGCATTAGGATGAGCCCTGTTAAAAAAAAAAACAAAAAACTGATGCTTGTTAAAGCACAGAAAGGAAGATTTCAGGACCACCGAGATGGGTATGGGGACCACGACAGTGGGATTTTGCAGTGGGAAGAAGAGATTGGGCTCAACTCTGTTTTTTTTTTTTTTTTTTTTTGAGACGGAGTCTTGCTCTGTCGCCCAGGCGGGAGTGCAGTGGCACGATCTCGGCTCACTGCAAGCTCCACCTCCCAAGTTCACGCCATTCTCCTGCCTCAGCCTCCCGAGTAGCTGGGACTACAGGTGCCTGCCACCACGCTCGGCGAATTTTTTCTATTTTTAGTAGAGATGGGGTTTCACCATGTTAGCTAGGATGGTCTCGATCTCCTGACCTCGTGATCAGCCCGCCTCGGCCTCCCAAAGTGCTGGGATTACAGGCGTGAGCCACCGTGCCTGGCCGGGCTCAACTCTGAATACGGCATGGGCAAGTGGGAATTTATAGACAAGGAGAGGGGTAGAGTTAGTGGAAGGAAAATTACCAAGAGGAAATATCAGGGATAAGAGGGATTTTGGCTAAACCAGCCTAATAGGGTTTTTGCTGAAAACAGACCAGGATGGCTCGATATCACCTGAAGAAGGGTGGAGGAGAAGAAACCTGATCAGATATGCAGGGGAGCGGGGGCAGGGAGGAGTTCCTGATATACTGACTTAGTGGGGTTGTTGCTAAAACTCGATTTTACCAGGAAGTGCACAGGTGGGCCTAGGAGAAGGTTCGGGAGCCTGACTGAAGTTTGGTCAAGCCAAGAATCTTTGTCTGGAGCTGGATAGTGACTTCTACTTGCCTCCCAATATTTATTCTCCCCTTTACTTTGGCAAAGAGCCTCGAGTGTTAGCTGGGTGGCCGTGAACCCAGCTAAAGTAGAACATCTCCCAGCCTCCTTGAAGGTAAGTGTGACCAAGTGACTACATTCTGGCAGATGAAACGTAAGTGGAATTCTTGTGTGGAACTTCTGAAAAGTCTCTTTGAAAGGGAAAGACTAGGCCGAGGTGGGTAGATCACCTGAGGTCAGGAGTTCAAGACCAGCCTGGCCAACATGATGAAACCCTGTCTCCACTAAAAACACAAAAATTAGCCGGCCATGGTGGTGGGCACCTGTAGTCCCAGCTACTAGGGAGGCTGAGGCAGAAGAATCGCTTGAATCCTGGAGGGGGAGGTTGCAGTGAGCTGAGATGGTGCCACTGCACTCCAGCCTGGGCGACAGAGCTGGAGACTCCATCTCAAAAAAAAAAAAAAAAAAGAAAAAAAATCACCTCCGTGGTGCTGCCTGGAGTGTGAATGTGAGTGTGGGGCTCCCTGCTTGTCCTGAACCGCCTCTGCAGTCCAGGACGAGCGAGAGAGAAATGATTGTCTTGAGAGAGAAATGATGATCTTGTTTAAGCCAAGTTTATAATTTCTGAGAGAGAAATGATTATCTTGTTTAAGCCACTATTTTTCAAGTCTCCGTTACTTGCCCCAAACCTGGTCTTAACTGTTCTGTCTCCTGACCCACAGGTAGCCAGAGGCCTGTGAGGTCCTTTCCTATAAGAGCTGCCATTGATGGGACGGGGAATTGCCCACCCAGTGAGGCGCTCTCTGGGAGAGTTTGAATGGGAGACAGAGTCAGAGGTGGCAGGTTGGGTTGGGAGGTGCCTGGAGAGAGAGATCAGGAGGCAGGAGCCAGAAGGCAGCAGAAGTCACCAAGAACCAGAGGCAGGCAGCTGCAGCCACAGGAACCTCAGAGGCAAAGCAGAGGAGAGTCCCCGTAACCAGAGCGCTGGGAGGCAGAGCAGTCTGCACTTGAGAACCATGCGGAGCCGGCCAGGGAGCCACAGGCCATGCCGGGAGGCACTCCCATTGCCCAGCAGAGTCCTTGCTCTTAAGTGTGTTACTCATGAAGCTCTGAGGTCACCTGAGTGGGGGTCCACCTTGTGGCATCTGAAAGAACCTCATCATTCACTTCTTGAACCTTGATCGGACCATGGGCACCACCTGAAGAGAGGGAGCACCTTTGGGAGGATGGCGGGTCAATGGATCCAGGCCTGTCCCAGAAATGGGCACCACACGGAGGTATGTGGCCCGATCTCACTCACTCTATATCCAGCACTGTCCCTCTTGAGAAGCAGCGACATATCTCCCGCAAGGAGATCGTAACACACCCTGCCACCCGCACACCTCCACCACCAAGCTGCCTCGCTGCCTGGACACGGGTGGACTCGGGTTTTCGCTGCGACTCCCCCTGCGACCAGGAGCTACGACCAGCTGTGTGAACCTGAGGAGATATTGAACTCCTCTGAGCCTCAGGTTCCTCAAGTGTCAAAGTGGGAAGGATTAACAGCCTTGCGCAGCTCTGCTGGGAGGGTGGAAATAAGGAAGCAGCCCAGTGCCTGGCACGTAGTAGGTGCTCAGTACAAGCTTGAGTATCTCTCCTTCTGCTGAGACAATCAAGGGTGCAGAAGGAAGACCTGTATCTCCATCCTTCCTGAGTGGGCGGTGGGAGGGCTGACTGGTCACACAGACCCAAAGAGAGACGCTGTCTTTTCCTGCAGCTTCTCAGAACAGCAGTGGGGGGAGGTGCGTGAGTGAGGCAGGAGGACATAACAGGGCCATTACAGTCAGCCGCTTTCTAGAAGACCCTCATTTGGCTTTACTTCATATTCTTTTAAATATATGTATATGATTTACAAACTTTTGCCAAGCAGTTTCACAGAGATAACAGGCTCTGCATTCTATTGTGGATTTCCTAACTATGGTTGTCAACTTCCATTAGGATATTAGGCTGTCATGACAAGCGCAGCCCTCCTACGTAACACTCAGATTCTCCAACTACTGCAGTATTTGCTTAATGAAAAGATTCTTGCAGGCTCTCCAGAATCCCTGCTGATCTTTATTCTGATCCTTAATTTAGAGAAAAGGAGAGAAAAGTAAAATGCCTTACATGAAACCTCATTTTTTCAACAAAGACTGGTGTGGTCTGGCCAAAGTATATGCATGTTCATACATGTACACACACACACACACACACGCATGCATGCACACCTGAAGCAGGCTTATGAGAAAAATCTGGAGCGTCTTGGAATTTTTTTTTCAATTATAGCTCAATAAAAATGTCCTCATAAAATCCTAGGTGAGCAATTGCTTTGCCGACAGGATGGGGCTACCCACATCCCAGGGAAGCCTGCCTGGTGTGATTGGGGGAGGAAGGGCAGAAAACCAGAGTTGATTCCTCCATCCTCCCCCCAGCTCACCCCCCTCACACACAACAGACACAATGGGCTCCTCTAAGGAACAGAATAGCCCAGGCTAGAGGGGGAGGTAGGGAGAAACCTCCTTCTTTCTGAAGCCTAAGTCTGTCCAGACAAGAGGCCAGAAGGAGGTAAGCCCTGTATCAAGCATAATATTTTGAAAATACTGAATGGCTGTACTTTTCATTCCTCTCGCCGACAATTAAGTTCTCTGGAATTAGGGTTGCCAGATAAAATACAGGACCCCGGTTAAATCTGAGTTTCAGATAAGCAACAGATAACTTTTTAACATAAATATGTCCCAAAGAAGCATGGGACAAACTTAATCTAAAAATTTATTTGTAAGCCGCTGCAGTGGCTCATGCCTCTAATCCCAGCACTTTGGGAAGCCAAGGCGGGAGGATCACTTGAGACTAGGAGTTCAAGACCAGCATGGGCAACAAAATGAGACCCCCATCTCTACAAAAAATAAAGAAAAAAAGTAGCCAGGTGTGGTGGTGCATGCCTGTAGTCCCAGCTATTCAGGAAGCTGAGGTGGAAGGATTGCTTGAGCCTGAGAGGTCAAGGCTGCAGTCAGCTGTGATCGTGCCACTGCATTCCAGCCTAGGTGACAGAGCAAGACCCTATCTCAAAAAACGAAACACAAAAACCCATTTATTTGTAAATCTTTCAATCCTACCTGGAACTCATTTTGTCATTATTGTCCCAGAAAAATGGGAAAGGGGGGCTACATCCAGTAGGAGGAGGCCAAAAGGAGAGGATATTCTGGTAAGAAAGGAAAAGAAAGAGGATGCCTGAAGAAGAGGGAGGTGAGGAGGGGCAGCGACAGAGGTCTATGGAGGGTGACCTCCCTTCTCTAAGACAGTGTCCCAGATGTAGGTGGGGGTGCCATATAGAACGAGGAAGACACTGAAAGAGGGAGACTTTGTTCTTTTACTCAGGCTTCTGGAAGATCATTTTGCACCAACGTAGACGTGTAACAGCCAGACTCAAGGGGCCCATAGCATCAAGGCCTTCTTGCCACCTTGCTTCTTGCAATAAACCCTGATGTCATCCATAATCCATCTTGGGCAGGAGAAGGGAATTTGAAGTGCTTGAGGTGTTGTTTTTTTGTTGGTTTGTTGTGTTGTTGTTGAGACAGGGTCTCACTGCTACCCAGGCTGGAGTGCAGTGGTGCATTCACTGCTCACTGCGGCTTCAACCTTCTGGGCTCAAGTGATCCTCCCACTTCAGTCTTCTGAGTAGCTGGGACTACAGGCGCGCACCCCTAGAACTGGCTGGTTTTTTATTTTTGTTTTTTTGTTTTTGTAGAGATGTTGCCCAGGTTGGTCTTGAACTCCTGGCCTCAAGTGATCCTCCCACCTTGGCCTCCCAAAGTGTTGGAATTACAGACATGAACCACAGCACCCAGCCCACTTGAGCTTTTAACTGGGAAGGGACTGTGGCATTATCATTTAGCCATTTAAATGTCCTCAATTCCCAGCGGGGTGGGGCCGGTCATGTGGGGAAAGGTAGAAAAGCCAAAGAAAAATAGACACCTAACATTCTTTGCACATCCCAGTGGAAAGAATAGCAGCAACATGAGGGCAGTGCACAGTGTCTCTTGTTGGTACATTTCACTCAGATTCTAGAGTACTTTTCAGCTCGTAATAGGCAATGGGTCACTATTTGCTGTACAGGAATGGGTAGAAGGAGTGAGTTTTTGACTGGTTTCAAGCCCAGCTGCAGCCATGAGGGTCTCTCAGATTCTTGGGTCATGCCCACAGACATCCTTCCCTCATGAAACTGGCCTCAGGGACAGTCCCAGACCTTGTCCCCAGACACCCAAGTAATGAGTTGCTTTGCTAGCCCAACCCACCAGCATCTTGTGGGAAAAGCTACAGCAGCAGGATTAGAAAGCCTTTCTTAAAACAACAATGGTTATGTGCTAGGGCCTGTGTTAAGCACTGTGTATTATTTCATTTATTCTTGAATATACAAACCCCTCAAGTCAAAATCATCAGATAATCCTTTATAATCCACCATCAAAACATATCCAGAATCTGATTCACTTCTCACAACCTCTGCTGCTACCACCCTTGACCAAGGCAACCAGCAGCTCTTGCCTGGACATCCAGAATAACCTCCTCACTAGTGTCCCAGCCTCTACTTTTGTTCATTGTATTTCATTCTCCACAAACCAGAATGTTCTTTTTCAAATGCAAATTAGATCGTGTAAACATCGCTCCCTAGAATAAATTCCAAACTCTTTACCTTGGCCTACAGGGCCCTGTGAGAGCTTGGCCCTCATCTGCTAACGCTCACACCCTCTCTCACTCTATTCCAGCTGCATTGGCCTTTGAACGCATAAGGGCACAGGCCAGTTGTTGTAACAGAGACTCCAGAATACAGTGGCTTAAACAGACAGCTGCTTATTTCTCCCTCATGTCACTGTACAGAGGTAGGTGGGCAGTCTAGACTGGCAAAGTGATTCAGCTCCTCAAGGTCATGCAGGGACCCAGCTTCCTTCCACCTTGTTGCTCTGCTGTCCCCGAGAATGTTGTCTTTATCTGCTGGATTGAAGCTGGGGCGCAGCCACATCTGTATCCCGTGGCTTTCCACTGTGGCTACTTCCTGGATGCTGCAGCATTCCTTGTTTATTTCCTTAACCCTGTTCACACTCTGTATGTAGTCCCTTGATTAATATTTTATTGTTTAAAGCAACCCTGGTGAATTCTGTTCCTTGCTAGTTCCTGACCAGTAGAGGATCCTCTGCACAACGTATCAAAGTCAACCCCTTCCTAAAACTGAGCTCAGTCCAGCCTATACATTATCATCTTTTTTCTCTTCAAGATAAAGTCCCTGAAATTTAACTGGGGTGGGCTCAAGATACCTGTCATGACTAAACTATCATGGGTTGGCTGGGTGTGGTGGCACTTGTAATCACATCTGTAATCTCAGCATTTTGGGAGGCTGAGTGGGAGGATTGCTTGAGGCCAGGAGTTCAAGACCAGCCTGGGCCACAAAATGAGACCCTGTTTCAACAAAAAATGAAAACAAAACAAAAACTTAGCCAGGCATGATGGTGCACGTCAGTAGTCCCAGCTACTTGGGAGGCTAAGGCAGGAGGATTGCTTGAGCCCAGGAGTTCAAGGCTGCCATGAGCTATGTTCACAACACTGCACTTTAGTCTGGGCAACAGAGCGAGACCCTGTCTCTAAAAAACCAAACGAACAAAAAACCAAACAATCACAGACTGGCTAATGTCTATCTCTGAACAAAAGGCCCATGGCAGTTTGGAATAATATCACTGTCTGTGCAACAAATATTTGACTTGTTGAGTGCCCACTGGGTTCATGGATGACCAGCACATCATCATAGGATACTCCCATCCAGTGCCAAACTGGCCACTTCTGAGCAGTCTTTATGGAATCTCCTGGCTCTATGGGACAGCCCTTCCCCGTGTGCACCCCCAGCACAGCCCACATCCACTGAGCCACCAGCGTGTGCTCGGGAGTGCATTTCCCCACCAGACCGTGAGTTCGCCCCAGACAGGTCCTGATTTCCTGCCTCCCTGACCTGCTGGCTGCTTCTAGAACAGGGCCTGGACACAGAGTAGGGCCTCACCTGGGTCAACTGCTGAATCCATGGGGAGATTTCAGCCCCCATTGGTTGGTTAGTTTAATCCTCTTTAGGGATTTCTTAGTCCAATCAGAGCTAAGACAATGAACCAGAGTTGAGGGAAAGCAAGAAAAAGCACAGTAGTGACTGGCACGGATTGGTTGCTTAGGACAAGCCAAGAGCTTTATATGCATTATCTTATTCAACCTGCACCATAATGCTAAAGGTGGATCCTGTTACTGTTCCTGTTATTATGCCCAACGTAAAGAGAGATGAGCTTGGAGAAGTTAAGGAATTTGCACAAGTTCAGAGGTAAGTGGGAGAGGCAGGATTTGAACCCAATTCCTTACGTTTGAAAGTACATGTCCTTCACTCCTCTGCTCTCCTGCCTTCCCCATGCAAGCAATCACCCTGTCAATCCTCACCAGTGTCACTTTGATGCACTAACAGGCCGTGAAGAGGAAACAGCCATCTATCTGTAAAATAAACAAGTCTTGGCATGCAGACAGAGGTGCTAATAGAGACACAATTGACCGATTTGCTGAGATCACTGACAGGCTTGAGCAAAGCATTCATCCCTTAGGAAAGGCAGAATTTGGTGAGGACTCCTACCCATAGCCCCTGCTGTGGGTCCTAAGTGCTTCAGAGCTCCCCAGCAGAAGACTGACAGCAGCTTTCCCAGTGTTTTGACAGCCAGGGAGAGAAACAGAGGTATCGATTTCAGAGAAATATCCTTGGCCCTTAGGCCTTCTCGCCAAACACAATGTCCTCACATAGCTCAGCCATCAGAGTCAAAAGTGACAGCTTCACAGCAGACGTGGCCAGGCCAGCTGCCGGCAAACTCCTTCGAGAGCGACTGAAACCTCCAAAGGCACCCACACCTAGACTTTAGGAACTGTGGCCAACCCAGGCAGGGCAGGAGGGAAGGTTTGTAATCACTTGAGGAAACTGGTCCTCCTGGTGGGAGGAAGGTAGGTCAGGCCTTGGCCAGAGGACAAATGGAAGCCCCCACCCCATATTCCCATCACCACACTGACTTGTCCCATTCTCAATGATTTAGACCTGGGCTGTCCAGCATGGGGGCCACCAGCACTGTGGGGTTGCTAAGCACTTGAAAGATGGCTGGTCCAAATTGAAATGTGCTATAAGTATCAAATACTCACAGATTTCAAAGACACAGTGTGAAATAAAAAGTGATGTCAAATATCTAATTTTTCATATTGTTACATGTTGAAATAATATTTGGGACAGATTTTGTAAAATGTATTATTTATTTATTTATTTGTTTGTTTTGAGATGGAGTTTGCCCAGGCTGGAGAGCAATGGTGCAATCTCCGCTCACTGCAACCTCTGCCTCCCAGGTTCAAGTGATTCTCCTGCCTCAGCCTCCCGCATAGCTGGGATTACAGGCATGCGCCACCACGCCTGGCTAATTTTGTATTCTTAATAGAGACGGGATTTCTCCATGTTGGTCATGGCTGGTCTCGAACTACCGACCTCAGGTGATCTGCCCACCTCGGCCTCCCAAAGTGCTGGGATTACAAGCGTAAGCCACCATGCTTGGCCTTGTAAAATGTATTATTAAAATTAATTTCACCTGTTTAATTTGTAGTATTAAAATTAATTTCACCTGTTTAGGTTTTCTTTCCTTTTTCTTTCTTTTTTTTTTTTTTGGAGATAGAGTCTCACTATGTTGCCCAGGCTGGACTCAAACTCTGGGCTCAAGTGATCCTTCCACCTCAGCCTCCCAAGTAGCTGGGATTACAGGCATGTGCCACTATGTCTGGCTCTTTTTATGCTTTTGAATGTGTCTACTAAAAATTTTTAAATTCTATACATGGCTTACATTATATTTCTATTGGACAGTGCTGCTCTGAAGGATCAAAAATAAAATGATTCATTGAATTCAAAGTGAAAAAAAAATGAACATATTCTTTATCAGAACCAAATTAGGCTGGGGACAGTGGCTCACGCCTATAATCCCAGCACTTGGGTGGACTACTTGGGCTCAGGAGTTTGAGACCAGCCTGGGTAATATGGTGAAACCCCATCTCTACATAAAGATGCAAACAAAAATTAGCCAGGCATGGTGCTGCACAGATGTAGTCCCAGCTACTCGGGAGGCTAAGGTGGGAGAATTGCTTGAGCCCAGGTGACGGAGGTTACAGTGAGCTGAGATTGCACCACTGCACTCCAGCCTGAGTAATAAAGCAAGACTCTGTCTCAAGAAAAAAAAAAAAAAAGCAAATTACATAAAAACAATAAAAACCTAAAATTATTTTCATATAATATTCAAGTGTTCTTTTCTAAGATATTCAATGTTTCCATTAAAAATAAAAAGAAATATAATCATAGACTATCGAAGTTTTAAGACAAAATGATCTAAATGAACCTGAAAATCTCAACTCATTTTTTTGAAAATTTTGTTAAATCTCATAAAATTTTGTTATAGGCTGGGTGTAGTGGCTCATGCCTGTAATCCCAGCACTTTGGGAGGCCGAGGTGGGAGGATTGCTTGAGCCCAAGAGTTCAAGGCCAGCCTGGGCAACATAGGGAGACTTTATCTGTACAAAAAAATTTTAAAATTAGCTGGGCGTGGTGGTGCACGGATGTGGTCCCAGCTACTTGGGAGGCTGAGGTGGGGGGATCGATTGAGCCAGGGAGGTCGAGGCTACAGTGAGTTATGATCACACAACTGCACTCCAGCCTGGGTGATAGAATGAGACCCTATCTCAACAAATATAAATAAATAAATAAATAAAATATTATAAAAATGAAACTATGTACAAGTCTAGTGGCCAATATAAAGAACTGTCATTATGTGTTACGCTCATTACATCTAGACCTACATATATATGCTTTAAAGAACACTATGGGGCCGGGCTCACGCCTGTAATCCCAGCACTTTGGGAGGCCGAGGCAGGTGGATCACCTGAAGTCAGAAGTTCAAGACCAGCTTGGCCAACATGGTGAAACCCTGTCTCTACTAGCTGGATGTGGTGGCGGGTGCCTTTAATCCCAGCTATTTGGGAGGCTGAGGCAGGAGAATCGCTTGAACCCGGGAGGCGGAGGTTGCAGTGAGCCAAGATTGCGCCATTGCACTCCAGCCTGGGCAACAGGAGCAAAACTCTGTCTCAAACAAACAAACAAACAAAAACCACTATGAACTGTGTAATATACCAGAATATTTCTCAGCTATTACAACAGTCAGAATACCATGCTAATTCTGGAGTGCCCCCAGAACTGTGAGGTGAAACACAGACATCATGACGCTCAGCGCTACCAGGTCCTTTATACTATCTGAGTAGATATACTTGACAAATAGAATAAGCTCCCTTTCTTCACCGGGAAGCCCTTCCACAGCTCAAATCCTCCTAGTACTCCAAAGCAGTGTCCACCTCCAAGGTCAGTGGCAGCATGGCCCACCAACCTTCATGCAATTCATATTTAATTACCTTTGATTTTGAGGACACAGAGCAAGAGAAAGGGAAAAGCATTCGCTGTGGCCTGTGGATGGTTTTAATTACAAAAGTAGGTAGAGTTACAGTCACACTTTGCCACTGCTGAAAGCCAGATCCCAAGAGAACAAAGCACCTACATATTCTTCTTCTTCTTCTTTTTTTTTTTTTTGAGACAGAGTCTCCCTCCGTCTCCTAGGCTGGAGTGCAGTGGCGCAATCTCGGCTCACTGCAACCTCACTGCAACTTCTGCCTCCCGGGTTCAAGCAGTTCTCTTGCCTCAGCCTCCCAAATAGCTGGGATTACAGGCACCCGCCACCAAGCCACCTGGGTGGGCTTGTTGGATGAGAATGGGGGCACCCTAGGCTTAGTCTGCCTGGGAGGTTGAGACTAAGAGGGAGCTGAGCTGCTCTGCATGGCAATAGGACTCTCAAGCCCATTGAGGCACTTGGCTCTAGAGAGGAGGTGAGAGATGATGAAGAAAAAGGAAGGCTGTGACAATCGCATGTACAGAGAGGAGCCTCATGAACACAGCAGGACACAGAAAGTCCTTGGAGATGGGGCCCAGCCAATAGTTTTCAAAGAATGGGGAGGTTGAACCCTGAATGTGGACTTGTCTCTGCTCTGTGCTGCAATCCCCCTGCCCCACACAATCCCTTCGGTGAGTGATGGAGGAATAATAGAAGATGGTGGTGTCAAGCTCAGAATGAGGTTGTAGGAGTGAGAGGCCAGAGAGGGCCAGCGAGGGTGGAGAGGCCACAGCAGAATTGACTTTGAAGAAATGAGAGCCATCCTACTATTCTTTTCCCAGGGGAAAACAGTCCCCTGAGATGTTGGAGAGGGCTTTGGACTTCCTGCAGAACATGGGCCTCAGTTTCTCTTGCTTTGCTTTGCTTTTTAATATGAAGGAAGAGAGAGCCCTCTGGGAGAGCTGCAGACTTACAGCCATTGGATCCGGCCTCTGGGTGGGCAGGGAGGCCTCTCCCCTGGGCTGCAGCTGGACTCAGCCTCCATGCATATTCAGGTATCCACAGGGCACTAAGAGCCTCTGGATCTTCTGGACCCAGAAAAGTTTGGGTCCAGGACGGCAAACTTCATATGTTAGTTTCCCCTGTTGGCCGCCAGTTTCGGACCCTTGACCTCAAGTGATCTGCCCGCCTCGGCCTCCCAAAGTGCTGGGATTACAGGTGTGAGCCACTGTGCCCAGCCAGTAACAGTTGTTTCTACAGGATTGTACTTAACCTGCATGAATGGAGCTTGCTTTTTCACAGAATCCTAGGAAATCTCCTTGGAGTTGGGAACAATTGGACACATCTCTCAGTCCAACTGATGCTTACCTGGCTCGCTCCCATCTCGATGGGATGGTATGTTTGCTTCATCTACATGAGGCAGCTCTTGGGGTGTCTGCCAAGGTCCAAGTTCTGCCCTTAGTGTTGTGCAGAGAATGTTGGTATTTCCCCTTAGCTCCTCGAAGACAGACCAGGTGTCCTCTACCACCACCACCACTCTTTTCTAAGAAAACCTTCCTAGGGCTTCCTTCAGTTCCCCATAATAAATGATGGGTTTTTTTTTTTTTAACCCTTCTCTATCCTTGTCACCCTCTTTTGGGCCTATTTTAATGTGTGATTAGAGGAGGGGCCATCAGTCTTCTGGTTAACCACATGTAGGGTCTACTCTACTGGAGGTGATAATCCAACAACCCACCAAATTCTCCTCTTGACTTCATGTAAATTAAGTCATTGAACGTTTCCTAGATGGTGTGAAATACTCTCTCTCTCCCTCTCTCAGTCATCTAGCTAGCTCAGATGTCTTTAGATATTTTATGTTTGCTCCCTGCTGAAGCTGCATCTTCAGAGCTCCCTTTTGCTTCCTCAGCCCTTGACTGGGGCTGGGGCTGCCCCCCAGGCTTTCAGCTAAGGAGAAATCTTTCTTCTCTATCTTTGGCGATTCCAGCATCTCTGACTCGCTTAGTTCTTGGGGTAAGTGCAGAAGGGCCTTTTGACCTTGCTGTTTTGACTCCAGCACTTGACAGCAGGGACATTTGGACTCTGACATTCTGACTTCATTGTACACTCAGATTCTGTGTATTTGCCTTGGGAATTTTCCTCACACCAAGAAATCAATAAAAGCTAAGTCACTTAGCAATGAATAGTACTAGTAGAAATAATCGCTATAAATTAAACTGGCAGTAGCTAATGTAGCAAATTGTGAGGAAGATCTTTGGTCGGCTGAATAAAGTTGCAGAGGACAATATAATGACCCCAATGCAAGAAGATCGTGTTAAGTGAAAGATGTGGGAGCCTGGTGCCTCCTTCCCTACTTCTCCCAGTCCTTCACACACTAAAGCATGCCCCAGAGAAGGTGACAAGGATGGATATGAATGGAGAACCACGTCATTCATTATAAGGAACTGTAGCAAGCCCTGGGAAGATTTTACTAGAAAATTAGAGGAGACTGGGCAGGATTTTGTCCCTAAGTATTAAAAAGGGGGGCTACATTGGTAGGGCTTGGTGGGAGGGATCCCAGAGCATAGAACTCTGGAGCCATTGAGGAGGGAGGTTGACAGAAGAAAGGGCCAAGAAGAGAGACCTGGGAATGACTTAATATATATATATATATATTATATATATATATTTTTTTTTTTTTTGGTTCAGGGTTTGTTGTCACCAGGTGAGTGCAGTGCCACAATTTGGTTGCAGGGTATTCCAATACCATAATTTTTATCTGTAAGAGGAAGATATTATGATCATTATCCCCACTGAAGCCCAGCATGGTTGGGTGCTTGCTGGGGTCTCACTGGAAGCCACACAGCACAAACTCTGCCCAGAGTTTCATTGATTACCCTGTGTGATGTGTCATCCATTCCATTGGCCTCCCAGAGATAGCTCCACAAACTCTCAGAAAAGACTGGAATAGAGAGCTGTGCCAGTGGGCAAACCTCCCCTGTTCTAGCTGTTCTGGGACAGGGCTCAGGGCAGGGCCTGTAGACACCTGGCTTCGTCCATCCCAGGAAAACAAAGTTGGAAAATTCCTGTCTGTCCCTGCCCTGGCGGCCACATGTCCTGCCTCTGTGGCTGGGCCGGGGACAAGCATGTAGCCTTCAGGTACAGGGCTTCCTAAGTCGAGGGTTTCAGGTCGCACTGGAAAATCATTTTGCAAGCAGATGTCATAGGTCTCATCTTAGACTGGACGGCACGCAAGGTCAGCGTCAGCAGATCTGACCCTAAAAATAGGCCCTCTGTTGCCAGTTGGGGTGGCTGGGTGTGCGGCTGCTGCATGCCCCACGGACCAGAACCTCCTGACACGGCCAGGCCCTGGCACACCCAGGTAAGGCCATTGGGTGGGAAGGCCGGCACCCCTTGGGTTCACCCGCGTGTTCTTTGGGGGCCTAGGTGTGGGGATTAGAAGCTCCTTTTCCACCCTGTTCCTGGTGCTGTGGGGAACAGCTGACCTCCTTCTAGTGTGAAAGGTTTCTTGCTGTCCTTTTACTAGAGACACCGTGGAATTTTCTCCATTTCCCTTTCTCCAAATCTGAACTTCCAGTTCAACGACCATTTCTAAAGGATAATGGGGTGGATTAAAGCTCATCGAGCCCTTGTGAAGCATTGGATATATTGTAACATATTCCACATTCCAACGAGGTTCTACGTTTGTCCATTTAGCCAGTAAAGGGGGAGAAATCTCGGGGGCGAGAGAGAGAGAGGCCCTGGAGTGACTCGGATCCTGTTCAGGGCAGCATCAAAGACAAGAAAGTACTTAATGCTCCAGGGATGAGAATTCTCCCTGTGTTCAGGTAACGCAAAAGCATCATTTGGACAGAGTGGCAGGTTTGGAAGCATTTCTCAGTCCTGGTGGGAGGATGGGGTTGGGGATGACGCTGCCGTGGTAGAGATGGGGGGTGGGGCTGGGTCATGAAGGATCAGAGCCACTGGACCAAGAGTGTAGGCGGCACCGCGTGTGGGCAGGAGGCGGGATGGGCCTGCGTCTCAGACCTGTGTGGGCGGGAAGTGGGACGGGCCTGCGTCTCAGACACGTGTGGGCAGGAAGCAGGACGGGCCTGCGTCTCAGACACGTGTGGGCAGGAAGCGGGACGGGCCTGCGTCTCAGACACGTGTGGGCAGGAAGCGGGATGGGCCTGCGTCTCAGACCAGGGCTCTCCCATTAGACCCTGGTGCCCTTGTGCTGTGACCCTGGGGGTCCCTTCATGGGCCTGGAACCCAAGAACAGTTGGGCCCGGGGGCTCTGATTGTTCAGGAAAGTGGAAAATGCTCCAGCGAGCAGCAGGAGGGGCACGAGGAGGATGTCTGGAGAGGTTGCCACACTCACGGCTGCCAGCACCTGAGGGTCCCCGGCACTGGATATTTTTTCCACTGCCCCCACCTTTAGCTTGTGATCCCTCCTTGTTCTTGTCATGAGAATATCATTTGGTCCCACCGACACATCCAAGGACTCTGACGTTAACAAACAACACTTGAAGGGCTTCTGAGCTGAGTTCTTAACAAGGAAGGAGCGTTGGGCATGGAGGCTGGGGTGGACATGGGGTGGGTCTGAGGAGAGTTAGTGGGAGTGAAATAGGAAAGGTTCCTTTGTCCCTCTCACAGGGCATGCGATGGGGGTGTGGCTCACTTGTTCAGTACCCAGCTGCTCAAACCTCTAGAGGAGCATACAGATGGGCAGGCTGTGGGGCTCTGACCCCATGGCAGTGTCTAGGGGTGAATGTTTACAGCTGAAGCCCCAGTGGGCATGTGTTACAGGGTGCTCTTTTAGTTTGCTGTCTATAGGCGGCTTGTGTCAACCAGCTCAATTAGACCTCCTTCCTTATCACGAGGACAGAGGGATTTCTGTATCCCGGGGTTTCTTGCCTTGGTGTAGGGGAAGAATCAGATCACATGTGGGCTTGGAGAAGAGTGCAAGGTTTTATTGAGTACAAGTAGCTCTCAGCAGATGGGGGAGCCAGAAGGGAGATGGTTTTTCCCTGGAGTTGGGCCACTCGGTAGCCGACTCTTCTCCTCCGACCGCTCTGGTCAAACTCGGCATCGTTCCGCTGGTCGATGGCCTGCAGGCCTGCCAGTGCCTGTTGGCGTGATCTTCTGCCGGCGTGCTTTTGACAACCAGCCACTTGTGTCTTCTGCCTATGTGTTCCTCAGGACGTCCAGATGCTTGTGTGTCTCAGGTTTTTATAGGCACAGGATTGGGGCGTGGCGGGCCAGGGTGGTCTTGGAAAAAACAACATTTGGGTGCGAAGGCAGGAGTGCCTGTCCTCACCTAGGTGTGTAGGGGTGGAGCCCTGGCCAGGGACCTGCCTTTCTCTACCCAGCACTTCCGGCCCTCCTCCTGTATCAGGAGCTCACTTGGCTCTGAAGGATCCTCATGGGCAAAGGCAGATCTGTGCTGAGGGTGAGGAGAGAGCCAGTGGTCCTCTGCCATCAGACAAACTAGAGCCCTTACTGGGGACATTTCAGTCATGGCTGACACCTGGGTTGGGTGGGAACCTGGTCCTGTCTACGGGTGGCACTCCCGTGGCTGTTGTCGACCTCACAGTAGATAAGGGGCTTAGGGGAGGCCCTGAGGCCAGGGGCTGGGCTGTGAGCATTTTCCAGCAGCCCCAGGGAGGCCCAGTTGAGTCCACCAGGGTGGGGGTGAGCAGCCTCCATCAAGCCTTCCCCAGACACTGCGGCCTCGAGGCCTGGCGGTGTTTCCTGTGCTATGTGTCTGGCACTGTTCCAAGAGCTTTCCTGACAAGCAGGAATCATTTATTCCTCATAATTGCAACAGCTCTATGAGTGATGGACAGCACAGCCCCATTTCAGATTGGACACAGAGACACAAGTAATAAGTGTTCTGCCCAAGGTCATGCAGCCTAAACAGGGGCAGAGGCCAGAACCCAGCGTGCCTCAGAGTCTGGGGGTGTAGCCCCTTTGCTCTAGTGCCCCTCAGTGGGGTAGAGGCCTGGTGGCGTCTCACTCTCCTACTCCTCTCAATCCCTAAACTCCAACCAAGGCCCCTCTCTCAGGGAAGCCCGGCCTGGAAACAGCCACTCCAGGTTCTTGGGCCAGGAGTCAGCTGTTTGTCCTCTTCGGCCTGATTTCAGAGCAGATGGTGTTTTAATCTCCTCTTCTGGTGACCATTCATGTTTCTGGGCCTACCCCTTCCACAGTAACGAGGGGGTCAGATCTCCTAGCAGCCTGACACAGCGACCAGAGACTGACTACCTGGGGAGAGTCCTTTCTCCTACTCTCTTGCATGTCACGCAGGAGGCGATGGGCTCTGTCACCCACAGGACAATGCTCAGGCTCACACGAGCCCATCTCCTCCACCATAGCTTCCCTACCAAGACCTCCGCCCCGGCCAAACTGCTCCACCCTCCCTTTCCTATTCTCGGTTGGGAACACAACTCCCAGTACAGCTGGGAATTCCCCACCCACCCTCCAGGCCGCCTCCTTGTCCCTGCTCCCTGAAACCCTCTTTAAGCCCATGGCGGATGTGCCAAGAGCTTAGATTATCTCATTTAATTCAGCAACCAGTGAGGTGAATGTTATCCCCATTTGACAGATGAGGAAGCCAAAGCCCAGGTAGTGAGATTCCAAGGCCCATAAGAGCCGCTTGCTGCAAATTTACATGACTCTGTGCTCCACTCTGGGGAGGGAAGCATACAGAATTGAGAGGCCCAGGCATGCCCTCAGGAGCTTATACTTTGTGACCAAGAATGTAGTGAAGTATCTATTGTGGTGGGTTGGGATGTGGGGCTGTTGGGTTGAGTCCTATTTGCACCCCTTACTAGCTTGGTGTGTTGTTTCTTAACCTCCCTGACCCTCATTTTTTCATCTGTAAAGTGGAGGCAGTTATTCCCTATCTAGAACCTTTCTTTCTTTCTCTTTCTTTCTTTCTCTTTCTTTCTTTCTTTCTTTCTTTCTTTCTTTCCTTCCTTCCTTCCTTCCTTCCTTCCTTCCTTCCTTCCTTCCTTTCTTCCTTCCTTCCTTCTTTTTTTTGACAAGGTCTCACTCTGTTACCTAGGCTGGAGTGCAGTGGCGTGATCTCGGCTCACAGCAACCTCCACCTCCTGGGTTCAAGTGATTCTCATACCTCAGAATTCCTAGTATCTGGGATTACAGGCACACACCACCATGCTCAGGTCATTTTTTTTTTTTTTTTTGTATTTTTAGTAGAGACAGAGTTTCACCATGTTGGCCAGACTGGTCTCAAACTCCTCATCTCAAGTGATCCGCCTGCCTCAGCCTCCCACAGTGCTGGGATTCCAGGTGTGAACCACCACGCCCAGCCACTATCTAGAAGGTTTTGAGAGTAGATAATCACCGGGCACACAATAAAAGCAACATGATCATTTCCCTGGGTCCAGCCAAGGCCTTGATTTCTCTGCGAGATTTTGTGGGTGGCAGATTTAAGAGGTGGCAGCCTTAGCCCCTTGCCTTCCCAAGGCCCAGAGCATCCCCTGTGTAGCATCTGAGACAGGACCAGTGACGAATAAGTGGCCTGGACAGGAAGTGGTGGAGCGGCAGGACCATGGTGAGGGCTGCGCCTCCGGAGTCTTGCCCTTCCCTGAACAAGGAAGGCTTGTTCTGAGGTGAGGCCCAGTGGGAAATGGTTCCTGTGAAACTGCCTGTGGTGTTTCCACACATCTTCAGAGGGAGTGAAGGCCCAGCTGCTTAGGATTCAGGAACCACAATGGGCCTGGTCAGATGTCACGGTCTGGGTCTCCAGTGCCAGAGCTCCCTCTTTCCTGGCCGCTTGAGAAAGTCCATCCTAGCCGGCTCCCTTGTCTGAGAAGGAAGCTGAGTGTGGCCTCCAGCCTCCTCAGGGCTTCCAGGAGACCCGCCTCTGCCAAACCAAGACTGGGGAAATCAATTAGAAGTTCATAAATTACCACCCCAAGCGCTTTGAAACCATTTGAAGAGTTAATCAAACAAGTTCATGACATCAACACCATCAGAGAAGGAATATTAAATTACTTTTAAAATGAAGGCTCTTCTGTATTTTTTAATAAAAGGATTTTATATTAATTCACACAATTGCCTCCTGTTAACATACTTGCCAGAATCCAAAAGAAAAAAAAATCTGTTAAACTTGGAATATGTCTGATACATTAGGAATTAAATTATAGGCCACAAAAAATTCCTGGGTTTTTGCATCCAAGTTTTCTTTTAAAAAAAATCCACTTATTTTATTCCCTAGTTGGGATCATTTTTGTATATCTAAAATGCATAAAGACAAGCACTGACTTGTACTAAGTTAAAAATATGTACATATTTACATATGGACACTGCTGCCAAATTCCACCCCTCCCCACGTACCCCAGCAGTAGGTATTACTCTCCTAATAGAGTAATTCACCCAACCACAATAACATTTTTACTCTCCCCCTTCTTTCCAAGCATATCCAAGCCCAACTTGGGTGGTGTCATGGAAGAAACGTGGTACACAGGCACTTAAACACAGACCAGCTTTCCCCATGAGCTCCATGCTTTAGAAACATGAAAATGCAATGGATCTACACACAGGCACAGATACAGAATGCCTTCGAAGGGAGAGGAGGATTTTTCATATTTAAAAGGTTCTCACTTTGTCATCCAGGCTGGAGTGCAGTGGCATGATCATAGCTCACTGCAGCCTCAAACTCCTGGGCTCAAGCGATCCTCCCGCCTCAGCCTCCCAAGTAGCTGGGACCACAGGTGCATGCACCTCCATGGTCAGCTATTTTTTTCTCTATCTTTTGTAGAAACGGGGGTCTCATCATGTTGCCCAGGCTGGTCTTGAACTGCTGGACTCAAGCAATCCTCCCGTCTCGGCCTCTTAAAGTGCTGGGATTACAGGCCTGAGCCACTGCACCCAGCCTTTATTATTATTATTATTATTATTATTTTTTTTTTTTTTTGAGACGGAGTCTCGCTCTTTCACCCAGGCTGGGGTACAGTGGCGCGGTCTCGGCTCACTGCAGGCTCCGCCCCCCGGGGTTCACGCCATTCTCCTGCCTCAGCCTCCCGCGTAGCTGGGACTACAGGCGCCTGCCACCTCGCCCGGCTAATTTTTGTATTTTTAGTAGAGACGGGGTTTCACCGTGTTAGCCAGGATGGTCTCGATCTCCTGACCTCGTGATCCGCCCGCCTCGGCCTCCCAAAGTGCTGGGATTACAGGCGTGAGCCACCACGCCCGGCCGCCTTTATTATATTTTAAAAGGCTAAGGTGGTAACTTTTCTGTTTCATGTATATAATTTTTAAAAATATTCTTGCAGAAGACTAGGTGCAGTGGCTCATGCCTATAATCCCAGCACTTTGGGAAGCTGATGGGGGTGGATCATTTGAGGTCAGGAGTTCAAGACCAGCCTAGCCAACATGGTGAAACCCCATCTCTACTAAAAATATAAAAATTAGCTGGGCGGGATGGTGAGCGCCTGTAATCCCAGCTACTCTGGAGGCTGAGGCAGGAAAATCGCTTGAACCTGGGAGGCGGAGGTTGCAGTGAGCCTAGATTGCACCATTGCACTCCAGCCTGGGCGACAGAGTGAGACTGTTTCAAAATAAAATAAAATAAAATATTTTCTTATAGAGACAGGGTCTCATAATGTTGCCCAGGCTAGTCTTGAACTCTCGGGAGAGGAGAATTTTTTAAATGTTTACACTATAAATTGTTCTACTCAGCTAAAAACCTCTAGAAGGCAGAGAACTCCCTGGCTTAGCTCAGCACACCCCTTTCCGATCCCCTCCCATGCTGGCCTGGCCCAGCTTGACCCTACACAGGGGCATACACAGTAAAGCTTTGGAGTCAGGGCCAGGCCTAACTTCTGAGGGGAAGTCAAGGAGGGAACGATGCCACTCCTCATCCCTTCTCGTGACCCGCCAGAGCACCCCAATGTCAGCTGAGTTAGACTAAGACCAAGCTAAGCAGAGTGAATGATGCTGGCTCTGACACTGTAAGGGTTGGGGTGGGGAGGGGGGCTGCCCTCTTCATCTGAAGTCAGAGGGGAAGGAAGATCCCCCCTACGCCAAGGTGGATTTACCCCAAGCTTCAGAACTCTGCACTTGCATCAGCCGCTTCCAAGGCCCTATACCTATTTGGTTTTCTTTTACTTAAAGAAATTGAGGCCAGGTGCAGTGGCTCACGCCTGTAATCCCAGCACTTTGGGAGGCCGAGGCAGGTGGATTGCTTGAGGTCAGGAGTCCGAGACCAGCCTGGCCAACATGATGAAACCCCATCTCTACTAAAAATACAAAAATTAGCCAGGTGTGGTGGCACATGCCTGTAGCCGCGTCTACTTGGGAGAGGCTGAGGCAGGAGAATTGCTTGAACCCAAGAGGCAGAGGTTGCAGTGAGCCAAGATTGCACCACTGCACTCCAGCCTGAGTGACAGAGTAAGACGCTGTCTCAAAAAAAAAAAAAAAGAAACGAAAAAAGAAATTGAATAAGCTTCAAGATCCACAAAACCTAGATTCCTCCTGCTTTCTCAGGAGGCACGGGGGGCTAGGGTGACCTTCTGACACCACGGAGGCCTGACTGCTGCCATGGGCAGCCTCGGGGAGGACACAGAGCTGCCTTCGGGGGGCTCCCACTTGACAGGAGGCACTTGGTGCCACCAGAAAGATGTAAGGAGCGGAGTCAGACCTTGTCCCGAGGGCCACCTTCCTGCCTCGGCCTGGGGGTTTTGGGCGAACTTCTACTCCGTGCGGAACACTTCTAAAATAGAACTTTCATGGAATTTTGTTTTTTTCCCTCCATATGCTCAAGTAAAACATGTCTAGCACAGAAAATTTAGAAAAGATGGTTACTTTAAAAAAAGAAAACAAAAATCACATATAATTTCGTCACCCTAAAACGAGCATGTAGCCAGTGTTAATATTTTGGGGAAATTTATTTTTGTACAAGAAGGGGATGGTTCTGTATTTGCTACTTCACAAACTTCTGCTTTCTCTCTCCGCCGTCGCCAGCCTCTTTCTCTTTGATTTCTTGGAGTCACCGAGAACATGGCTGTTGTGTGTAACAATTCTGTTGAAGGGTTAGGGTCCCAATGAGAGGGCTGCCACAGCTATGAGTCACTGCCAAGTTGAAGGTTGGGAACCCCCGTTCTCAGTAATCTCGTGGCTATTCCTCCCCCAGAAACTCCTCACTTGGTGGTCTCTTGCCCCAGTTGCTCCTTTCCTCAGTCCTGCCGCAGGGCCCCCTCATACTCCTTCTAGAATGTTCTAGGAAACTCAAAAGTCTCTTGCTTTATTGTACAGAACAATTTAGTTCTCTTCATTTCACTCCACCTCTTTCTGAGCCATGCCGCAGAACTCATGTTTTTCCCATCAAAGGGATCCTCAAATAGGCCAAAGTGGCTCACACCCCTAATCCCAGTGCTTCAGGAGACTGAAATGGGAGGATCACTTGAAGCCAGAAGTTGGAGACAGGCCTGGGCACCATAGCAAGACAATCTCTACAAAAATAAATAAAATAAAATAAAATAAAAAATAATAATAATAATAGTAAATTACCTGGGTGTGGTGGCACATGCCTGCAGTCCTAGCTGCTCTAGAGGCTGAGGTGGGAGGATCCCTTGAACCTGGGAGATTGAGGCTGCAGTGAGCCATGATTGAACCACTGCACCACAGCCTGGGCAACGGAGTGAGGCCCTGTCTCTACAGAAAAAAAAAAAAATCCTTAAATTGTGCTTTCTGTTAAGCAAGAAGCCTGTATGTGGCTCTTCAAAATGTTAAGATGGCTGGGCGCGGTGGCTCATGCCTGTAATCCCAGTACTTTGGGAGGCCAAGGTGGGTGGATCATTTGAGGTCAGAAGTTTGAGACCAGCCTGGCCAACATGGTGAAACTCCGTCTTTACTAAAAATGCAAAAATTAGCCGGATGTGGCGGCAGGCACCTGTAATCCCAGCTACCCTAGAGGCTGAGGCAGGAGAATTGCTTGAACCCGCGAGCTCCGGCATGGGCGACAGAGCGAGACTCTGTCTCAGAAAAAAAAAAAGAAAAAAGATAAGCCTTCTTTCCTGACACATGCTCTCATTCCTAGGCATGGCTCCCTAGCCAATCTCTGCAGCCTCAAGGGTTCTACTTAGAGATTTTAATTTTCCCACTGAAATGAATTATGCATCTCTCCATGCCGCTTCTCCCATCTGCCACCTTAGCAAGCAAAAGAGTTCAGCTTGAGGTTTTTTGTTTGTTTGTTTGTTTGTTTGTTTAAAAAGCATTTTGCCCCTCTAGCTTTAGCTCCATTTTTGTCAAAGAAGGCACTGGAGCTCAGGGAGGATGGAACATGTAGATCTGAGGGTCTTCAGTGATTGCAGGGGCCAGTGACAGTGCCAGGTCCCAGGAGCAAGTGAGATGGGGTGGAAATCGCAAAATAGAAGTCACAAGCAGCTTCCTGCCAAGACTGTTCTGTTTGGCCAGCACAGTTTAAAAATATACACATGGCTATTTATTTTTTTTTTATTTTTTTATTTTTTTTTGAGACGGAGTCTCGCTCTGTCACCCTGACTGGGGTGCAGTGGCGCAATCTCGGCTCACTGCAAGCTCCGCTTCCCGGGTTCACGCCATTCTCCTGCCTCAGCCTCTCCGAGTAGCTGGGACTACAGGCGCCCGCCACCACGCCCGGCTAATTTTTTGTATTTTTAGTAGAGACGGGGTTTCACCGTGGTCTCGATCTCCTGACCTCGTGATCCGCCCGCCTCGGCCTCCCAAAGTGCTGGGATTACAAGCGTGAGCCACCGCGCCCGGCCCCACATGGCTATTTATTATAAAATATCACTATTTATTAAAAGAATCCCAAATTAGGAAACAGAAGAAAAAGTCACCCATGGTATTGACATTTTGATGTACTTTTTTCTAGTTAAAAAAGAAAACTATAAAAAGTTTTTTGCTTGTTTGAGTTTTTTTATGCATAAAGTAAAATAATGGTGTCAAATTACAGTTTCAAATTCAGATTAAAACCTTTCCTACTTGGGCAAAGGAAACCTTTAACTAAATACAAGCCTTGCAATATAAAATTCTGAAATAAGCCAGGTGCAGTGGCTCATGCTTGTAATCCCAGCACTTTGTGGGGCTGAGGCAGGAGGATCGCTTGAGCCCAGGAGTTCAAGACCCGTTTGGGCAACATGGTGATATCCCATCTCTACAAAAAACTTTTGTTGTTGTTGTTTTTTGTTTTTGAGACGGAGTCTCGCTCTGTCGCTAGGCTGGAGTGCAGTGGCGCGATCTTGGCTCACTGCAACCTCTGCCTCCCAGGTTCAAGCAGTTCTCCTGCCTCAGCCTCCCAAGTCACTGGGACTACAGGCATGCGCCACCACACCCAGCTAAATTTTGTATTTTTAGTAGAGACGGGGTTTCACCATGTTGGCCAGGATAGTCTCGATCTCTTGACTTTGTGATCCACCTGCCTTGGCCTCCCAAAGTGCTAGGATTACAGGCGTGAGCCACCGTGCCTGGCTACAAAAATACTTTAAAAAAAATTAGCCAGGTGTGGTGGTGCAACCTGTGGTCTCAGCTACTTGGGAGGCTGAGGCAAGAGGATATTGAGCCCAGAAGTTCGAGGCTGCAGTGAGCTGTGCCACTGCACTCCAGCCTGGGTGACAAAGTGAGACCCTATCTCAAAAAAAAAAAAAAAAGTCTGAACTAGAGTCTGAGTTAATGAGGAGTCCCTGTGCTGATAGCTCTTCAAAGGCAAGGTCACTTTCATGGAAGGAAATGGCACTCCAGGCCTTAGTGGTCAAGTACTGCTCGGCCTCTTGCATCTTCTGTTATCATGGTATCTTTGTTTTTTTCTTTTCTCCTTACATTTTTATTTTTAATTGACAAATAATAATTGTATTTATGGGATACAATGTGACGTTTTGATATATGTATACTGTATCTTTCACCTTTAAATGTTTTTAAATTAGCTGTACCTTAGTTTAGTTTCCTTTAAAAGCAGACCCTGAGACTAGAGTTTGGGTGCATGTTGTTTATTTGAGAGGTGCTCCCAGGAGCACGGTGTAGCATGCAGAGCGCCCAGGAGGGAGGAGAACCAGTGAAGGATGTGTGAACGAGCAGAGTCCCACTCTGGGCAGCTGGAGCTCCAACACACGGGCCAGCCTCCGGGAGACTGTGCAGGACATATTTCAAAAGTGGCCCACTCAGGGTTGAGGAAGTGGGGATGTTTATCCACCAACTCCTGCCTCTAATTGGCGACAACTTCTGGGGGATGTTAACTCCACATACTGCAGGCCTGACCAGCACAAGGACTAGAAAATGCCCTCAAGCAGGAAAACAGGCACCTGAGGTAGGAAGGCTTTTATATATAAAGAACTGTCCACTTCTGCTGCAGCGACTTGAGCTGAGGAGGCACCTGTAGCCACCTGTAGTAGAGCCTATCCTTGTAACAGGGCAAGGAGAGCATCGATTACAGGAGCTTACATTTAAAAATCAATAGATTTCTCACAACAATCTATGAGGATCATAAAAATACCAGAAAATCTGGGCTTGCATTCCCACATGGGACAGCAAGCTGCTGCCCCCTTAATGGAGGCATATGCTCCCTAGTGTGCCACACTCCCCACCACTCCCTAATGTCTCTTGCCTGAGGCCAACAGCCAGGTTTTTGTTTGTTCACTTTTTACCACCCAACCCGCTTCCTTCCTCTATGTTATCTGCCTGTCCCCTCCCTGAAGGAGCCTGAGCTTGTCACCTTTTAAGGAGGAGACAGGCTGCCATTGCATGTAGGCCAAGTCATCTCGGAGACAGCATTTGATTTCCTGGGACCAAATCTTTAAATATGAAGCTGTAACAGGAACCTGGAGGCCTCTCTTGACAGCCTGCCCAGCTCTCATTATGACATTTAGCCTGTGATTGATATTGTGTGTGTCATTGAGACCTTGGCAGTTAATCTCTGGGTCGAATCTATGGAAACCAAACAGAACAGATTTGTCTTCCCTTCCATGTTGGCTGTGATCTGGGAAACAGATGCTCCTGGCCTCTCTGAGAATTAGAGAGTTGGGAGCCATGCAGAGAGGGTGCACACAGGCCGCCTTCAGGATTTGGAAAGATTACAGGTCTGTGGTTTCTGGACGGTTCCACACTTTGTTCTCTTTCCCCATCAAATCTGCATGCTGGAGGATAATAGATCCCAGGGCTCACTCTGCGTGCCAAGCTCCTCGGGGTAGACCGCACCACTTCCTCTTTTGTCTGGAAATCCAGCCGAGGCTTTCAGCACAGAGACGGAGACGGGGATGGTTCCCTCCACAGTGTAATGAAGGAAGAACGGCCTCACCAAGGGTGAGGTCAGCTTCAGTGATCAACGGAGGCAGACGGAGGTTTCAGAATGGAATTGACTCTAGCATCTCCTGAAAATCACCTCTTCTGAAGCTTCCATTAACCGCAGGCAGAGTTCAAGATGGCCGAAACCACCACCTTTAGGTGTATGGTGCCCAGCTTCTACTCACTTCGAACAAGAAGAGTGGGTGCCGTGGATGGGCTGAGCTTCAGACCTTTAGACACTGTGGGCCTGAAGCAAGGAGAGCTATAACTACGTATGCTCCTAGGGGACGGAGGGGTCTGGGCTCATTTCTGTGAGAAAGACTTTTGGCCACTTCTTGAAATAATTTCTTCCTTCCTGACTGGAAACACAGCAGGCAGGACCCAGAATAGAGTTTGGGCCTGAATGACCACCGGTGGGGGAGGGTAGCCCACCCTGTGCCTGCAGTCCCCTCACCTTTGCCCTCCTCCAAATCAGCCTGGAGGCTCAGTCCTGCCTTAGCAGCTCTTGCTGAGCCCCTTGCACAGGCCTCACAGCCCTTAATCATTCCTTCACCCCTCAGTCACTCATTCACTCATTCCATTCATTCACTAAGCCACTTCCTCATCCAACCCATATCTCCTGAGTACCTCCTACGTGCCAGATACCAAGGCTACAGAGAGAAGCAACACTCAGGAGCCCCGAAGCAAGGTCCTCTCTCCTCCCAGCCTGCAGCTGCATTCTGGGCCAAAGACCGGGCCTCCCACCCCACTGGGACAGCAGGAGGCATTTTGAATGAGCGCCCTCACTGCCTTTCTCTTGACTCCGCAGCGCCCTGGCTCTCTAGCCACATCTCAGACAATTATTATCAAACTTTACTAAGCGTCAGACTCAGTTGGGAGCTCATTGAGATACAGATGCCTGCGCCCCTACCCCCAGTCCAGGGTGCAGCCTGGGAATCTGTATTTTTGGTCAGTGCCAGGTGACTCTGACAGAGGTGGTCTTCAGACCACACTTTGAGAGACTTCACAGGAGGGTCCCCTTTGCTGCCCATTGCCCTCTCCACACCCCACCAGGAAGCAGGAAGTTGTTGGAGGAAGTCACAAACCCTGGCTTCCCACAATTCCTACAGACACACATGGCTAGCTAGTGATCCTTTAAGTCATCTGCTATGGACTTGGGAGAATCGAATTCCCCAAAGCAGTGGTCTCAACCCTTTCCTTTTAAATTTCTATCATGGAGAATTTCAAACACACCTGAAGAGAAACAGCAACTGGCCAGGTGTGATGGCTCACACCTGTAATCCCAACAATTTGGGAAGCTGAGGTGGGAGGATCACTTGAGCTCAGGAGTTCGAGACCAGCTTGGCCAACATAGCGAGACCTCATCTCTATTTTAAAAAAGGAAAAAAGAGAAACAGCAACTACCTTATAACCATCATCCAGCCCCAATCACCATCACTCATAGCCAGCCCATCTCATTCACACCTACATCAATACCCTGCCCCAACATTATATTATTTATATTTTCCAACTATATTATTTTTGAAGCAAATATTTCAGTATGTTTTTCTAAAAGATAAGGCCCTGTGGTATAATGTAACTGTCCTCGGAATCTCCAGCAAGTTGGCTGGTAGATATAGACCTCTTTGGTGAGATGACTCCTGCCATGGTGGTGTGCTCTTCTATTCGAAGGCATATAATGTCTGATCATCTCTTTTTATTCGTACATGGTTGGCAGTTTATGCTCAGTCTCTGGATGCAGCAACTCATCAGGTGGTGTAAAATTGTGCTTCCTTCTTTATTAATTATCTGGAATACTTCTATAAAAGAACATTTCCCGTATCAACCCAGTAGTATATAGTTTGTAAAAGAGAGGAGCAATATATGCAGATTCTTCTCCTTTATCTATCCATCTTCAAAATAAGGAGCTGGTTCCCAAACATCTTCCAACCGTGCATAATTAAGTTTTGGGTTTTTTGTTTTTTTTTTTGATAGGGTCTCACTGTGTTGCCCAGGCTGGAGAGCAGTGATATGATCATGGCTCAATATAGCCTTGGCCTCCTGGGCTCAAGTGGTCCTCCCACCTCAGCCTCAGCCTCCTGAGTAGCTGGGACTACAGGCATGCACCACCACACCCAGCTAATTTTTGCATTTTTTGTAGAGATGGGTTTTGTCATGTTGCTCAGGCTTGTCTTGAACTCCTGGGCTCACGCAATCCGCCCACCTCAGCCTCCCAGAGTGCTGGGATTACAGGCATAAGCCACTGCTCCTGGCCTGTTTTCAGTATTATTATTATTATTTTGAGATGGAGTTTCTCTCTTGTTGCCCAGGCTAGAGTGCAGTGGTGCGATCTCAGCTCACTGCAACCTCCGCCTCCTAGGTTCAAGCGATTCTCCTGCTTCAGCCTCCCAAGTAGCTGGGATTACAGGCACCCGCCACTACACCCGGCTAATTTTTTGTATTTTTAGTAGAGATGGGGTTTCGCCATGTTAGGCAGTCTGGTCTTGAACTCCTGACCTCAGGTGATCTGCCCACCTTGGCCTCCCAAAGTGCTGGGATTACAGGCATGAGCCACTACGCCCAGCCTTCAGTATTATTATGACCTAAGTGTTTGATGTGTTTTGATCCACTGGAATTATTGTTATTTTTCATGTTCAAATTGTTCCATTTTTGATAAGTGGGAGCTTCTTCAAGTTGTATTCTGAGTCCCTTTGACGTGTTCCTAATGGTCTTTGAAGCCATGAACCCTTTCCTACATTCTCTGCATCCCGGGCCTGCCCCTCCTCACACTGCACCTCCCATCTCCCTCCCCCTCACACTAAGACCCTGTGCTACAGACAGCCTCAATTCATTATCCTCCTTATCTGTAAAATGGGGCTAATGATGGGATATTAGGATAACCCTACCTCAGTGTTGTTAAGATTAAATGGATTTACAATCATCAAGCACTTGGAACAGTGTCTGGCACACCATAGGTGTTATATAAGTATTTGCCAAATAAAACAAATAGCATTCCCTCCCAGTCACTCACCTCCCTGGTTCTCAGTCTTCTCACCTTTTCCTCCTTCTCTCCAGTCTCAGAGCAGGAGCACAATTTCCTTTCCCAGGCTGACCATAGGTACATCATTTACTCAGCTCAGGAAACAATCACTGTCCAATTCCACTGCAAATTCCTCTCCTTGGGGACAATGGAAAGTCCTCTCCCGCATTCCACTGGCAGAGCCTAACGAGCTCTCCAAATGCACATTTCAGTCTGGAGGCACAGCTTTTTGTCTTGGGGCATGTCTTCCAATCCCCTTGGTAAGTTAACGCAGTGATGGCCAGGCTCCTAGTGTGAGAGCGTGAGCATTGCCTTCAGCTCTTCCGACAGGTTAACCCTCAGGCAGCCACGTTTCCTCCCCTCTCAAGGCTTCTGAAGTCCTGCTGATGTGTGTGTGGCCCAGACCCAGGCCCGGGCAGGTATGGCCTTGGCGATGTACTCTTTCCACTGGCTGACGGCTCCATGCAGACACTGAGAGGGCCACCGGCCTGGAATGTCAGGGATCTTCTGGGCCTTCCTATTTTGGGTCCCAAATGGCCCAAACCAGTAGGTTTCAGTCAGATAAAGGAAAAAGTAAGAACCAAAGGAGTAAAGTCTAAAGAAAGGTGGGAAGGGACTGGCTGCTTGCAGGATTTCTTAGCTCCAGAGCCCACCTTGGCCCACGTCCAAGGACCCCAGCTCTCCTGCTCTAGAAAGATTGGAACATTGGGGAAGTGTCATTTAACTGCTATCATGGCCTTCCTTGTTTACCTGTGTGGCCTGGGAAGAGGAAGCGGGGGCATAGCAGGTTGGGGAAACTCTTGCCAAAGTTTAAGATAAGCTTATTCCCACCTCTTTTTCTAAAGCCCATTCCCTGCCTCAGTGTCCCCTGCTAAACCCCATCCTGCTTCTCTCTCATAACCAGCTGCAGAAAGGAGAGAAAATCCCTTGGCTCTAAAATGACATCTGGAGAAGTGAAGACAAGCCTCAAGAATGCCTACTCATCTGCCAAGAGGCTGTCGCCGAAGATGGAGGAGGAAGGGGAGGAGGAGGACTACTGCACCCCTGGAGCCTTTGAGCTGGAGCGGCTCTTCTGGAAGGGCAGTCCCCAGTACACCCACGTCAATGAGGTCTGGCCCAAGCTCTACATTGGCGATGAGTAAGTGCCCAGGCCCAGGCTCGTTTGGGAGCCGGCAGCAGCCCCTCCCCAGGCCACGCCCTGCACCACCTCCTAGCCGTGGGCTTTGGAATTTGTAGTTGTTCTGTGAGAACTCAATTAGTTAGGGCTGGGCTTATCTTCACATTACAGAAAACCTAAACAAAGGCTTAGGCAAGATAGAGGTTTATTTCTCTCTCACATATAAGCGCGGAGGGAGGTGGGCTGGGGCTGGCACGGCCACTGCAGGGTCATCAGGGACTCAGACTCCTGTGTTTCTGCGCCACTGTCCTGGGGACGTGGCTTCTTCCCTCCAGGTGCTGCAGGGTCCCAGATTGCCGCCAGGACCCCAGCCATCAACTCTAGGACCCAGACAGCAGAAGGGAAAGAAAGAGCAGAAGGGCATCTTCCCAAAGCGAAGTCCCATCCCAGACTTCCCCTGTCCCTAGCTGCAAGGGAGACTGGGAAATGTAGTCTTTTATTTTAGCTAGCTATAATACCCTCAAGAATAAAATCAGTTCTTAGGTTGATGGTGCAGGAACACATCAATATATGGCTGGAAGTATGGGAGCCTAAGTTTAGGTCACTGTCACCTCCTTTAGATTTTTATAACCACCATTCTCCACTCCCTACACAACTGAGACGCACCTACTGTAAATAATATTAATAATGATAACGACTATCCTTTCTTGAACACTGTATGCCAGGCACTGTGCTAAGCATCCTGCATGCATGATCTCATTTTACTCTCCTGATAACCCAATGATAGAGGCTAATTAATCCCATTATAAAGATAGGGAAACTGAGGCACAGAGCAGTTAAATAACTGGCCCAAGTCCCACAGCTCAGTTGGTGGCAGAGAGCTGGGATTAAAATGCAGCTCTGCCCAACCCAGAAGCTTGTTCTTAACTGCTCCTCCCTCCACTCTCCAGGACTCCAGCCATGTTCCATCTCACCATGGAGCAGATGCTGTAGGACTCCTCCATATGTTATTGTATTTATTTTCTTTTTCTTTCTTTTTTTTTTTTTTCGAGACAGTCTCGCCCTGTCACCCAGGTTGAAGTGCAGATTGGAGTGGTGTGACCTCGGCTCACTGCAGTGAGCCGAGGTCACACCACTCCAACCTCTGCCTCCTGGGTTCAAGCAATCCTCCTGTCTCAGCCTCCCAAGTAGCTGGGATTACAGGCACCTGCCTCCACACCTGGCTACTTTTTTATTTTTAGTAGAGACAGGGTTTCACCATGTTGGCCAGGCTGTTCTCCAACTCCTGACCTCAGTTGATCTGCCCACATCAGCCTCCCAAAGTGCTAGGATTAAAGGTGTGAGCCACCGTGCCTGGTCTATATGTGATTTAATACACATCTTGCTGCTTAATATCTAGAGATAATCGTCTAGCCATAGGAAGATCCGGGGTAAGCATCCCTTGCCTTTCGTCTTTCTTTTTTTAAATTGAAAAAGTTACAAATATGACATGCTTAATTACACTAGGTTAAATGAGGTAGAGGGTTATAAAGACAAACTGTCCCCTCTTAATTCTACCCCTGACTAACCAGTGTTAAATTTACTTGCATACTTCTACTACCTTGTGTGGGTTATTGCCAACATAAGGAAACATATACTCACATATAAAGGGTTTACTTTTTATTTTTTTTTTTGAGATGGAGTCTCCCTCTGTCACCCAGGCTGGAGTGCAGTGGCACCATCTTGACTCACTGCAACCTCCACCTCCTGGGTTCAAGCGATTCTCTTGCCTCAGCCTCCTGAGTAGCTGGGATTACAGGCATGCACCGCCACCACACCCAGCTATTTTTTTTTTTTTTTTTTTGAGATGTCCCTCAGTGGTGCAATCTCGGCTCACTGCAACCTCCACCTCCCAGGTTCAAGTGATTCTCCTGTCCCAGCCTCCTGAGTAGCAGGAGTAACAGACACTTGCCACCACACCTGACTGATTTTTGTATTTTTAGTAGAGACAGGATTTCACTGTGTTGGCCAAGCTGGTCTCCAACTCCTGAACTCAGGTGATCCACCTGCCTCAGCCTCCCAAAGTGCTGGGATTAAAGGTGTGAGCCACTGCATCCAGGCCTATATATTTTTTAAACAATTAAAAATGAATCATAGGCTGGGTGCTATGATTCACACCTGTAATCCCAATACTTTGGGAGGCTGACGCAGGAGGATCGCCTGAGGGCAGGAGTTGGAGACTAGCCTGGGCAAAATAGTGAGATCTTGTCTATACAAAAAAACCCCACAAAAAACAAAAAGCACCAGCATGGTGGTGCACACCTGTAGTCCCAGCTACTGGGGAGGCAGGAAGATTGCTGGAGACCAGGAGAGCGATGCTGCAGTGAGCCAAGATTGTGCCACTGCACTTTAGCCTGAGGGATAGAGCAACAGTTTGTCTCCAAAACAAACAAACAAAACCCCATACTATATATACGTACTGTTGTATACTTTTACTAACCCATAGTTAGCTGTGCCACAATTTACCCACAATTTCTCAGTTGTGAACATTACGGGAAGGAAGGAGAGGGGTGTACAGAAACTCTCTAAGGTTTTCTTCTTTGAATTTGGCTTTATTGAGAAATAATTCATAGACCATAAAGTTTACCCTTTTAAAGTATACAATTCAGAGGTTTTCTTATAGTTACAGAGTTGTGCAACCATCACCACTCTCTAATTTCAGAACATTTTTGTCACCTCAAAAGGAAACCCTGTGAGTTCATGTCCTTCGTAGGGACATGGATGAAGCTGGAAACCATCATTCTCAATAAATTATCACAAGGACAAAAAACCAAACACCGCATGTTCTCACTCATAGGTGGGAACTGAACAATGAGAACTCATGGACACAGGAAGGGGAACATCACACTCCGGGGACTGTTGTGGGGTGGAGGGAGGGGGGAGGGACAGCATTAGGAGATATACCTAATGCTAAATGATGAGTTAATGGGTGCAGCAAACCAACATGGCACATGGATACATATGTAACAAACCTACACATTGTGCACATGTACCCTAAAACTTAAAGTATAATAATAAAAAAAAAAAAAAAAAAGGAAACCCTGAACCCACTAAACAGTCACTCCTCATTCCCTACCTGCCTCTCAGGCCCTGGCAACCACCAATCTACTTTCTGTTTTTATAGATTTACTGATTTCTAGACATTCTGTATAAATGGAATATTATAATATGTTCCTGGCTTTCTTTTACTTTGCATAATGTTTTCCAGGTTCATCCAAATTGTACTTGTATCAGTATTTTATTCCTTTTTATTGCCAATCTCCATGTGATATTTGCACGTTTCTGTAAGTCTAAAATTAGTTCAAAATAAAAAAGGCACACATATATTTTGACCCAAAATATCACTTTAAGAAATGTAATTTACAGAAATAAGAGTAGCAATAATGAGAAAATATGTGCAACAATGCTTATTATAACACTGTTTGAAGTAGCAAAAAAAAAAAAAGGAGGGACTGACATCTCTAGTCTTTTAATAACAAAATATTAAATAAATGTGGTAAATATTTCCTATAATGAAAGTAATAGGCCGGGCATGGTGGTTCACTCCTGTAACCCCGTAACTTTGGGAGGCCAAGGTGGGAGGATTGCTTGAGCTCCGGAGTTTGCAACCAGCCTGATCAATATAGCGAGACACCATCTCTACCAAACATTTTTAAAATTTTTCTGGGCTTGGTGGCAAGTACCTATAGTCCCAGCTACTTGGGGGACTGAGGTGGGAGGATCACTTGAGCCCAGGAGGTCATGGCTACAGTGAGCTGTAATTGTGCCACTGCACTCTAGTCTGGGTGACAGAGTGAGACCCTGTCTCAAAAAAAAAAAAAAAAAAAAGTAACATATGCTTATTGTGTAAATAGAGAAGTCTCGGTTTCCCTATTCGTAAGAGGCTAATAACCTTCCTCATAGGGCTGTATGGATTAAGTTGGGTAATGTGTGTAAAATAGTGCACTGCCTAGTACATAGGAAGTGCTCAGTAAAGTTTAGCTATGATAATAAAAAAATGATAAATGTAAGAAAGATTGCTTTCAATATCCCAAAGCAATCACCAAAGGCCATTACTTCAAAGATACTCCTATTAATATTGTAGTATATTTCCTCCTAGACTTTCCAAATATTACTTTCGGTTTTGGAATTTACTTTTATATAATTGTAACTACAATGATTATTCATTTTCTCTTATTTCTCACATAGCATCAATCATAAACATTTTCTTTTATTACTTCTTATATATTTAATTATAATAGGCATGACAATATATCAGATGAACAGAAGAGCATTTGTTTAACTACTTCCTTATGTTGGGTATATCAGTTATTTTTATGTTTTCACTTTTATAAACAACGCTGCAGTGGATATCTTTACACGTAATGTTTTTTCTATATTTAGAATTATTTCCTCAGATCTGACCCTAGAAATGGTACAACTGAGGAAAGAGTGATTAAGATTTTGAGACTTAAACTGTCTCTGTATCTTTATCCATGCTATTCCCTTTGTCTAAAATGTCTTTCCCTGCACCTCATGTCCAAGTCCAGATCCTATGCGTTCTTCAAAGTCCATTCAAGTCACTTCTGCCATGAAGCCAGCTTCCTCCAATCCCCATAGTGAGAAGTAAGCTTTTTCTCTGTATATTATATACTGTATTTACCTTTCCTATGGCTTATAATAATAATAGCTAAGTTGTATTGAATTCTTAGGTGTTAGGTGTCATGCCTTGTGCTAGGCGTCATTTAGACTCCTCAACAACCCTATAAAGGAGGAACCATTATTATTCCCGTTTTACAAATGGACAAGTCACAGCTCAGAGAGTTCATTCATTCATTCGGTCAGCCAGTAACCCTTTACTGGACACCTTGCTTGGAGCTGCGGGGGAGAAAAACAAGACACTGAGGCTCAGAGAAATCAAGTGACCAGCCCAAGTTCTCATCACCAGAAAGGGGTAAAATTTATACTCAAATCCAGATGAAAAAAAAAAAAAACATGGTCAGTCCAGTCAGGTACAGAAGCTATTTCAGAGTTGAGGAGGGGAGAGGGAGGAGATGTGTAGAAATGTAACAGGGAACAGAAACAGCAGTGAGTACTGGAGGGGAAGGAGCACAGGGTTTGAGTCTTGGCTCTGCCAATTACCAGTTGTGTGACCTTGGACAAATTATTTTACCTTCACCTTATATGGCAACAATAATGGGACTTATCTCACGGGGTGAAGATTAAATGAAATCAAACAAATGCTAGAGTAGTATCTGGCATGTAGTAAATGCTCAGTAAGTGCTTGGTGCTATTATGGATCTGAGAAAGATCACAGAAGACATGGAACCAGGCTCGACTTTTGAAGATGGGTAGGATTTCAAAGAACTTCCAGGCAGAGGAAGCAGGATGGGAATAGCTACAGAGGTGAGAAAAGCAGGGGGATTCATCTGGAATACAGGGGATGAATGTGGTACACTTTCAGAAGGTCTGAGATTAAGCCAAATTCTGCTGCTGTGTGGTCAGTTTCGATTAGCTGTGCTAGTCTAATAGCTCACCCCAACATTTTGGCGGTCTGCCACAGCAATGATTCCTTCTCACTCACACTGCAGTCCATGGTGGGCCAGCTCTGCTGCGCTCCTGGCCACTTTACTCTAGGACCCAGGCTGATAGAGCAGCCCTGATTTGGGATCTTGCCGGCCTTGCAGCAGAGAGAAAAGAGAGACCTAGCAAACCATAAGCTGATACAGACGTGACACATGCCATTTTTGCCCATATTTCACTGGCAAAAGCAAGTCCACGCCAAAGCCTCATGTCAGTGGGGCAGAAAAGTATAACTAGCACAGCCGGAGGGGCTGCAAACTTTCTAACAGTAATGCCATCTGACACAGCCTCCTGGTCAGGTGCATTGGCTTTGGGCAGGTTATTTTACCTTTTCCTCAACTTGAAGAATAGTTGGCCAGGCGCGGTGGCTCACGCCTGTAATCTCAACATTTTGGGAGGCCGAGGCAGGTGGATCGCTTGAAGTCACAAGTTCGAGACCAGCCTGGCCAACATGGCAAAACCCCACCTCTACTAAAAATACAAAAATTAGCCGGGTGTGGCCGGGCGCGGTGGCTCACGCCTGTAATCCCAGCACTTTGGGAGGCCGAGGCAGGCGGATCACGAGGTCAGGAGATCGAGACCATCCTGGCTAACACGGTGAAACCCTGTCTCCACTAAAAATCCAAAAAAATTAGCCTGGCGTGGTGGTGGGCGCCTGTAATCCCAGCTACTCGGGAGGCCGAGGTAGGAGAATGGTGTGAACCTGGGAGGTGGAGGTTGCAGTGAGCCGCGATAGCACCACTGCACTCCAGCCTGGTGACAAAGCGAAACTCCGTCTCAAAAAAAAAAAAAAGTAATAGACAAATGCAAATATTATTGTTAACAAAAAAGAAATCTGGAAAGGTAGGTCAGGGCCAGCTCATGGAAGGGTGAATGACGGCCAAGGGACTTCATTCAGAAAACCATTGAGTGTCTGAGCAGAACTGACGTGTTCTAGTTAATCGAGTGCTAGACAATAAAATATGCTTGCCTCCTTGATGTTTGACCTTGAACTTGCTTCTTTCAACCAAGAAAATGGAAAATGCCACTGCCCTTTTAATTCAATCCAACTCTGCCTAATCGAGCCCCAATACAAGCACACACAGGTGTGTGAGACTTGCACCCCCAGCTGAAGGAGGGAGCCTCAAGTCAGCATGGCGTGGTGCTTGTCCCTGATTGCTGTGACACTCACTTAACAAGGTTAATGAGATTCACAGATGCTTATTGCAAGAGCAATTAACTCCACCACCAATGCAGCCATGCAAAGGTTATAACCTGGGCTGTGAGCAGGCAAGGCTGCCTGTGTTTCTTGGTCTCTTTGCAGGGGTTGCCCAAAGCAGCCAAAAGCTCCAAGCTTGTTCCTCATGCACAAAGCCTCAGTTTTAATTTGATATTTACATTTTGGTTAGGTTTTTTCTTTCCCTAAAAGCACCTAAGATTTTTGAAAGCCCAGTACCAAGGCTCTGGAAGTGAAGGAGGTCAGGACCCAGGAGTAAGGATGGATGTCCTGGGATGGCCAAAGCTACTATCCAGCCTTGGAGCCCAGGCCAGTGACTGTTGGGCCCTCAGGGGGGCATATGTACCTCTAAGATGAAGCTCACTCTTTTCCCTGCTCCTTTTTGTGGAGAGAGGTGGAGCGGCCAAGCATCTGCTCTGGAGCCACAGTGTCTGGACTGAATACTGGTTTCTGTGTGGCCTTGGGCAAGTCACTCAAGCTTTGTGACTTTCAGCTTCTTCACCTATGTGGATTCTATGCGTTAATGCAAGCAAAACATGTCTCACGGTGCCCAATACATTCATCAAGTTTGAACTATGACAAATCAGGCAGGTTCTGGAAATTCGATTCACAGTGTATGAGGAAGGTAAAGAACAGTCACTGTGCCTTGCCACGCAGGGTCCCCCATGCTAGGGGAAGCCTTGGGAGAGAAAACAACCCTGGGTCAGATTTCTCCCATGAGATTCTATCATGACCCAGGGCAGAGTGTTGGAAGGAGGGCCTGCCCTCCTAGGCCTTCCAGGGCGGTGACCTAAGGCCTAAGAAGGCAGCCATATCAAAGTTCCTTGGGCCTGCGGGTTTCAAAATCGCTAAAGCATTTTCTCAATCCCAGGTTAGCTCAAGGGGATTCACCAAGTGGGCTGCCTGGTAAATCCAAGTCCTCACTGCTCAGCAGCCCAGGGGAAGGGAAAGGTGGCCCTGCCACTGCAGCCTGATGAGAAAAGGCTACAAACAGGAGGGCGACATGGAGGGTGCTCACTCTGCCGGCTCAGCAGAGGGGTCGAAGGGGTGGGGCCTGGCTAGCCACCTTGCAGATATTCCTGGGGTTCCGGGGAAGTCTTCTTCACACAAGGTGTAGCCACCCATTCCCCACTCATTCCTCTAACCCGATAGGGGTCTGAATCGGCCACAAGTGGAACTGCAGGCTCAGCGTAGAGTGGAGGGCTCAAGCATGACTCAGCGCAGCGTCCCAGTCCCCACTGTGTGTGGGTGGCCACGAACTATGGGTGGCCTTTGACAAAGCATTTTATTGTTCTGGGACTCAGTTTCTTTATTTGTAAAATAAAGGATGATTTCAAAGATTCCCTTCCAGCTCTAAAATAAAATTATTTAAGAAATGGCCTATTAAATGAATTAGGCTTTATTAGTTTCAAGCACACACTTGTTTTATTACTTTTAAGTCATTCAAATTAGATTCAAATTAGGTTAACCAAGTGTTGCCCTCCAGAGAGCCAGGGACTGGCGTCAATGATGAGATAAGAATAATTCATCACCTCTTATCAATCAGCAGTCCCTAAATGGGTGCTTCAAAAATGCTTGAGTACGCTCGAAAGCACTAAGTTTCTGTAATTTAAATATTCTCACTTTAATCTCATTCACATCTTTCATTTGCTTAGCAAAATCTTTTTTCAGTCCTTTTTTTCCCTATAGTCAGCAGGAGGGGAAATATCCTGGCTACCATCGAAGTGATTGCAAATTCCTAGGCAGGGCAGCCTCCAGTGACAAGGCTTGGCTGAAACAGGATAATTGAGAAATCTCTCTTCCCTCTCCACAACGCGGGTGTCAGAGAGCCAGTGCCAAGGTGAGGTTAAACTTCCGCTGCTCATGGAATGGTGGGGGCCCTCAGGAGCTCCTTGTTTTTGTGTAAACTACAGTTGCCTCCAAGGTCTGGTATTTGGGCTCAGATTCCTGCCAAGGCCTGCGGCCTGCCCCACCCACCCAGCCCAAGCTGGCTTTCCAGGGAACCTCTGTCTTGTCCTTTCTGCTTTTCTGCTTCTGACCGTCCGCCTCAGAAGCCAGAGGCATCTCCATGGCTGGCCTGGCGTCGAGAGCCTGGGAAGTGAAGTGAAGGCAAGTCAGTCAGCTGAGACAACTCCTCCTTCCTTCCGAAAAGGAGGAACTAATTCCGCCTTAAGGCACCGAGCAGGGATGAAATTAACCTGCTTCTTCGAGGTGTGGGTGGCATGGCCAGTTTAGGATGCAGCAAACACCTTCAAGGTTGCCAATTTAACATGCTGGGCGTTACCTGAAAATAACTAGGACTTCCAACTACTGAAGGCGACTGAGGCACAGCTGGGCAGCGGTCATAGGCAAGACAGTCAGGGAGAGAAGCCTGAGGCCCTGGCCTGGCCTGGCCTTCTCATTGCCAGAATACGGCTTAGCAGTCAAGGCCTCAAGCAACATAAACCATCTCCTTGCATGGTTAGGCAAATGCCAAGTCCAATCACTCACACGACATCATTTCTCAAAACCAGGCCTCCTGGGTATTCTCTTCTCTTCACCTCCATCCTTGGAGGAATAGAGTTTGGAAGAGTGGGGCAGACAGGAGATTTCCAGCAGAAGTTAAAAACCCCGAGGCCACCTTATGCCTCTACAATGGTCTCTCTTGAGAACTAAGGAAATAGCAATACAAATCATGCTATACATTTACATAGTAAATGAATATATGACTCGTTCATTACTGAAAATGTACAAAATGTAGAAAGACAAAAACAAGAAAATTTAAATTACATATAATCCCATTACCACATTTTGTCATGGGATAAGCACATTCTGACATTACATCTTTCCACTGCCTTTTCCACCTGGAGTCATCTTTTAACCTCTCAAAGAAGCTTCAATGTTGCATCATTCAACTTCACAAGACTCTCATAAAGAAAGTACTGCCAGTGTAATCGGTGCTGTTTAGCAAACAAAGAAAACAGAGGCTCCCAGCGGTTCTGCCGCCTCAGTTCATGCATCAGTTTCAGCTGTCAGCCCTATGTTTTCTCAGGTGCCTCAACACGGAGGAGCTTCACCATCAAGTAACAAGAACACCCAAGACACCGGAAGGCCAGTTCATTTCACTTTCCCATCAGATGAATTAACCGAGATCACATGCCAGAAATGTTCCCACTGTTTTAAAGTCCACTTTCAAGGAACGGGCACACTCAAGACTGCACGGTTAAGACTCCACTGGGTTTGGGAGGTGGAGGCAGGTGGATCACCTGAAGTCAGGAATTTGAGACCAGCCTGGCCAACATGGTGAAATCCTGTCTCTACTAAAAATACAAAAAATTAGCCAGGTGTGGTGGCAGGCACCTGTAATCCCAGCTACTTGGGAGGCTAAGCTAAGATAATTGCTTGAACCCAGGAGGCGGAGGTTGCAGTGAGCAGAGATCGCACCATTGCACTCCAGCCTGGGCAACAAGAGCAAAATTCTGTCTCAAAAACAAGAGACTCCATTGGGGAAGGTCACTATCAAGGCCACGCCCATGAAATGATGTGCGACCACGACAGTGTCACACCCATCCAAAAAAATAAGGTGTGAGATGGCAAGGTACAGCCTGTCAGCAAACAGAAGTCCATAATCAGGTGCGGGAAATGTGCGGATTCTCCACAGATATTAGAGTGTGGGGAACCGCCCCGATCATGAGGGGACTTCCTTCAATGCCCAATGTAGAGTCTGTGCAACATGGGAGCAGCCTGCTGCTGCCTGAAGGAAGCTGCGGGGGGGTTGTACAGATGTATATATTCAGGGCTTGCGCCTCCTCCCCTCTGTGCAAGAGCACACGCCTGGGAAAATGGGCTTGCTGGCACAGGCTGAGGTATCTAGGCTGACAACAGGAGGGTGACAAGGAGTCTGAACAAGTGAAATGTCAGGAGCACTGCCCAAGAAAACCGCCTCATGGAGAGGCAGCTTATCTGTCATTCCTCCAGGGTGGGGCTTTGAAGCGAGCTTCCTGGGAACAACTCCAGAGGGGCTGGCAGGTGTCCAGGCCAGGCCAGAGAAGCAGGAAGGGAGGGAAGGGCTTAGCTGAGGAAATTGGGCCATGCAAGAAGGAAGTCGTTTCCTCAGCCCTCCTCCAATATGGAGTCTGAATCCAGAGCTAGGCTGGAAGTTCACAGGAAGGGAGAAGAGTTCAAGAGAAGTGAGTCAAAAAGGGGATATGACTGACAGTGTTCTTCAAAAGTAAACTGCATAGGCCAGGCATGGTGGCTCACGCCTGTAATCCCAGCACTTTGGGAGGCCAAGGCAGGTGGATCACTTGAGGTCTGGAGTTCCAGACCAGCCTGACCAACATGGTGAAACCCTGTCTCTACTAAAAATACAAAAATTAGCCAGGTATGATGGCACACGCCTGTAATCTCAGCTACTCGGGAGGCTGAGGCAGGAGAATTGCTTGAACCTGGGAGGCGGAGGTTGCAGTGAGCAGTGAGCCGAGATGGCACCACTGCACTCCAGCCTGGGCGACAGAGTGAGACTCCGTCTCAAAAAAAAAAAAAAAGTAAACTACATGATTCCAATGAACTGGGAAGAGTCAAAAAAGTGTTAAAAAAAAAAAGCAAACTGCATGAGTCCAACAAATGTGTAAACAATGTCTGTCATTGCTAAAATGAATCAGTGAAAACAAGACACCATTAATTATTTTTGTCTATGAAATTGACAAAGAATACGGACTGCAGTTTTTAGCAATTTTTAGCAATTTTAGCAAGTTTTCTGTAGGGCAATTTAGTAACAAGTATCAAATGTATTTTAAAATGGCCATATCTGTTGACCCAGCAATTTCACTTTTAAAAATGTCTCCTACAGACATAAACAGAGGAGCGCCCAAAGAAACACATCAAAATGTTTGGTAAGAAAAAATTGGGACTTACCTATATAATGAAATAGCATGCAGTTTGTTTTTTTTTTTTTTTGAGACAGAGTCTCGCTCTGTCGCCCAGGCTGGAGTGCAGTGGCGCGATCTCGGCTCACTGCAAGCTCCGCTTCCTGGGTTCACGCCATTCTCCTGCCTCAGCCTCCCGAGTAGCTGGGACTACAGGCGCCTGCCACCATGCCCAGCTAATTTTTTGTATTTTTAGTAGAGACGGGGTCTCACCATGTTAGCCAGGATGGTCTCGATCTCCTGACCTCGTGATCCACCCGCCTTGGCCTCCCACAGCGCTGGGATTACAGGCGTCAGCCACTGCGCCCGGCCAATAGCATGCAGTTATTGAAGTCTTATATGTTGCCATAGGAAGATCAGATGTTTACAATATATCACATCAAAGGTTTTGAAACTTTATATATATAGTATTGTACCAAAAAAAACCCTTTCTATAAAATATACAAATCTATGCATAGAGAAACAATGGGAGGTTCTTACATCGAAAGCTAACAATAGCCTTTATCTCCAGGGGAGTGGAAATACAGGTGATTTTTTTGGAGGGGGGAGTATGTTTTCTACATTCTAGATTGAGCATGTGTTATTTTTGTCATGAGATGACATATTTATTATCTAAAAATTGAACAGATTGATCACATCTAGGATTGTGCCTAACCAGAAACTAAAGCTCCTGTGTCATCTAGATTCTGGAAGTACATTCTTAAATCTGCTTTTCTTTCTGAAGTCTTCTCTCCCTCAGTGGAGGCATTTATGTGGACCCCAGGAGTGGGGCACACGGCCTTTTCTCCATACCCATCACCTCAAAATGCCCCAGTGTTTCTTAGTCTCTTTTCAACATATGTGAGCAGATAATGTATCTGGCCCTGAAATTTAAAAACAAAACCAAAGCAATCTAGTGTCAGACACCACCCTTTGAGCCTGCCCCACTCCCAATAATTGCTGAGCTGGGCATCTGTCCCAGCTGGGGATTGGACGATGGGTGTCTGTGATGATGGCTCTGCCTCCCCCACAGCATCTGTGTAAGAGGCACTCCATTTATTTGCAGATTCCCATTCTGCTGTGGATGCTCTTTCAAGCCCTCAACTGAACTCTGAGTGAACGAAGCTGGGGGAAGTCCCCAGAGTGATGTGTGAGGGTACCAACTCCCCTTCCCGTCCAGGAAGCCAAGACCCTGAAAACTTGTGGTGGGCCTCAAATACCCACCAGGTCTCGGGGTCCTCACGAGCTCCTTTCTCTCCCTCAGGCACAGCCAACGTCAGCCTGGTGTGGTGGATATGGAGGTGTCAGGCAATGAGTCTTGCTGCATATCTACCCCACTCCCCAAAAGTGGCAAAGTGCAAACTGTTATTCACTCAAACTGCCACTTGATTATGTTGAAAGCCGGTTACTGAACCCAGAGAGAACAGTCTTCATGGTGGGTAGGAGCTTCCTGTCAAGAAGAGTTAATTTTAATTCTTCCACTGAGCTCAACCTCAAAGTGAGGTTGATTGCTACTCAGCAAGATGGACCACATTAGCGGCGGCTTTAATTGGGCGCAGATCTATGTCCCCAAAGCATAATGTTTGTTGTATACATACTTTGGGGCAAGACGAAAAATGAAAAGCAGACCTTTCTGAGGAAAAATGGAAAGCACAATGTGTCCCACGGTCAGAATGGCCACACTAAGAGCCAAGTGGAGGGGGGCTCAGTGGGACTTCCCACCTCCCCATGCCACAGTTCTGATGGGCTGTCTGCAAATGTTTCCAAATGCTCAATTCCCTTCCCAAACACTGGACACCATCATGGTTCTCATGCCAAATAAAAAGCTCCAGGAAACCAGTGAAAGACGAGCACGCCCTTGGCCGAGGGGCCATGGCATATATTTCTGGTGTGAGGCTTCCTCTTGGCCCAGGGTGTTGGTCCCTGCTAGCATCTAACATGGTCACTTCTGTCCACATGCTTTTACTAGTGGCCTTGAGATGAGCCCTCAGCTGGAGTGCAATGCCAGTTTTACCCTCTTAACTGGTACGGCTCCAGACCCTTGTCACGTCTTCCCTGAGCTGAAATCCTGGTCTTTGTGCTATTGAGGGAAATGTCTTCTTAAACCCAGATTGTATCACTTCTCTTTAAACACTCTCTAAAGCTCTCCTTGACTCCCAAACACAGATCCTAGCATCCAGGATCCCCACACATCAGCCAGATTGATTTTTCTTTTTCTTTCTTTCTTTTTTTTTTTTTTTTAAGACAGAGTCTCTCTCTGCTGCCCAGACTGAGTGGTGGTGCGATCACAGCTCACTGCAGCCTCAACCTCCCTGAGCTGAGGTGATCCTCCCACTTCAGCCTCCCCAGTAGCTGGGACTACAGGCACATGCCAGCACACCCATATCTTGTAGAGATGGGGTTTCATGATGTTGCCCAGGCTGGTCTTGAACTCCTGGTCTCAGGCCACCCTCCCGCTTTGGCCTCCCCAAAGTGCTAGGATTACAGGTGTGAGCCACCTTAAATCACATGAGGTCAGGAGCGATTGATCTTTAAAATCAGATGAGGTCTGGCCAGACTGATCTTTAAAAAAGTAAAAAATGCTTACTTCTTTCTTAAAATCCTCTAGTGGACTTCCACCACACTTGCAATAATACTCCTTCCTATGGTGGGCAGGGCCCACCACGAACCAGCCCCTCTACCTTTCCAAACTCCTATTCCCCTTGCCACTTCAGCCACACTGGCTTCCTTCCTGTTCTCAGCACTTTTTCCCTCTTCCTGGATGAAACACTTTCTAACTCGTCCTCAGCCTTCTCATCACTCAGTCTTGGCTTAAACACCACCTCCCCACAGTGGCCTTTCCTGACTGCCTTGCCTGAAGCAGGACCACAGTCATTTTGTATCATGTCATGAAGTTTTAGGTCCTTCGGATAGCTCTCACTGCTATCTAAAATTATCTTTACTTGTTTTTATTTCCTACCCCCTTTAGTATCTGACCTTCCTGAGGGACCTTCACTAACCTGTTCACTTCTTTTGTTTTTTTGAGACACAGTTTCACTCTGTCGCCCAGGCTGGAGTGCAGTGGCGTGGTCTCGGCTCACGACAACCTCCACCTCCTGGGTTCAAGTGATTCTTGTGCCTCAGCCTCCCAAGTAGCTGGGACTGCAGGCATGCGCCACCACACCCAGCTATTTTTTGTTTTTTGTTTTTGTATTATTAGTAGAGACAGGGTTTCGCCATGTTGGCCAGGCTGGTCTCGCTCCTGACCTCATGTGATTTGCCTGCCTCGGCCTCCCAAAGTGCTGGGATTACAGGCGTGAGCCATTGTGCTCGGCCCCTGTTCACTTCTTTACCATCAGCACCCAGCACAGTGCCTGGCACACAATAGATTGCAAATCATTATTTGGGGATGGATAATTGATTACAGGAAATAGACAATGCTTCCTGAAAGGCCTTCGTTGTCTCCAGCCTCCATACCTCAGATGGTGCTGTTTCCTTGGCTTGGCCCACACTTGCCTCCTTCTTCCCCTCCATCACCAAATGTTGACACTTGTAGTGACACAGGCCTCTCCCTGCCCCACCCCACAGGCAGGAAGAACCCGTGTTTCCTCTGGCAGCCCATCTCCACTCCGGCCCAACATGCTGCCTTCTCATCGAGTCATATTTCAGAGCCATCTACTTCAAGAGGATTTTAGTGTTCCTGGAAATTCTTGCCTAGAAAGATAAAGCTGTAGCCCATTAAATAACTTTACTGCTGGCTTCAAGAACTTCCCTGCAATTAATTCAAACAACAGATGGCTCAAAAAGCCCTCCTTCTCAGAACAATGCTCTGCCCAGCTGGGCAACAGCTCCGCAAAGCAACACTTTCCCGTTCACATCGTGCCAACGTGAATTTGTGAACTTTGCCCAATCCCAATCCAATCCTCTTATGGAAGGCCTTGCTTTAAACCATTCAGTTGAGCCTCCATCTCCAAACCCTAAAAACATCCAGCAGGTTCAGAGCAGAGGCTGGGTGAAGGCAGCCCTGATGAACAGGTTATTCTGGAGGGCTTTCAGGCGATTTGGCAGGTCCAGATCTGCGACCACCGTAGAGTCCAGCACCAGGCTCCGCTGTGTATACTGAATGATGAAAGAACGAATGGACGAACGAACAGCTCAGCTTGCCTACCCCAGCCTCCACCCTGTCCTTTCTTGAGACAGCCGAGCCAGAATCACAAAACAGTGCAGGTGGCCTAGGGGACCGGGTAAGAGCAGAGCTTTGGGACTTCATTTGCAATAACTAGTCTTTATTCTGGAACTGGAATTCACGTCGGAAAGCGTGGGTGGCCCCTGAGTTTCCCGCGCGCACACAGATTTCTCTCTCCTGCGCCCAGGGCGACGGCGCTGGACCGCTATAGGCTGCAGAAGGCGGGGTTCACGCACGTGCTGAACGCGGCCCACGGCCGCTGGAACGTGGACACTGGGCCCAACTACTACCGCGACATGGACATCCAGTACCATGGCGTGGAGGCCGACGACCTGCCCACCTTCGACCTCAGTGTCTTCTTCTACCCGGCGGCAGCTTTCATCGACAGAGCGCTGCGCGACGACCACAGTAAGAGACCCGTGGCCCCGCCCCGATCCGCCCCGATCCGCCCCGCCCCTCCCCGCCCGGGCTCGCCCCGCCCCTCCCCGCCCCGACTCGCCCCGCCCCGCGCCGACTCGCCCCGCCCACAGCCTAGGCCCCGCCCCGTCCCGCTAAGGCTCCGCCCCTAGCCTAGGCTCCGCCCTTAGCCCAAGGTCTCCCCGCCCGCGGCCCAGGCCGGAAGCGGGATGTGCGCGTGCGAAATCTCTGTCTGTCGCAAAGGTAGGCCACTGGGACTGCTTGTGGCCGAGGGTAAAGGTCCGAGCCCCTGGAAGCTGTGAAGGTTTAAGGACCTGCACCACGCAGCGTGCTGCTGGTGGGGTTCGGGCCTTGATTGCAGCTCTCGGGAATGGAAATAGGGCGTAAGAAAAAAAGGCCTTTTGGTCGGAGTCTTTGCTAAAGAACATTTGCCATCCTTCAAAAGGCAGAGGCGGTCTGGGAGCCCTCAAAGCTGGGACTGCGGCCGGAGACACTAATTGTGCCCGGGCCTGAACCCAACTAGTAGCCAAGGGCTTTGATGCCAGAAAACTCTCAGGGAGCTGACTTGAGTGGGAATCCATGGAGAGACCTTAAATTCTCCTGCCCACCAACCCAAGTTCACGGCCCACCTTCTCGCCGCCATGTCCCCAGTTAACACTCAGCCTAGTGAGGCCTCCAGTAGAAAGCTGACAAGCTGGGCTTTACTGGCACGCTGTATTTGGGGTATAATTTGGGTTTTGCACCTCCAGCGTCCAAGTTTTCCCAGTGTTAATTATCCAGCTTTTAAATCACAGTGCTAGTCTTTGTGCTCAGAATGCACTGTTGGCTACCCTAATCCAGCAAAGGCTACAAGGCTATTTTGGAGAGAAGGGCACAGCTTAGGGACACATCAGGGGTAAGACAATATACAGTTATTGCTGCAGGGTGTACTTCAGTGGCATTCCACAGAGGCCAGAGGGACTTCAGCTCCCTGATCTGTGCTCTGACTTCAGCCCAATGTGTCACACACCCCTTTGTGGAGCCATCACTTAATTCAGGGTATCCGGTTACTGAAAGCCTTTCTTGCCACAAGAGGTTGTGATTACAAGGCTCAGTGACTGACCAGTCTGCTGCAGGAACTTGCAACCTGGAGCTGGGCCTAGGCCAGGTCTGCTGGACAATATCAGACCTTAATGGACATCCCAAGGTGACCCTGGCCCCACAGCCAACCATAGCCACCAACAATTTGTCATTATTTTGGCTCAGAAAGCAATGTCACAATGAAAAAAAAATCCTTAGAGCTAACATGCCTGTATTAGAAGAGGCCTCATTTCCAGGCCTTCCTTTTGTGAGTCTATTTATAAACCATCTTTTGTGCTGTGTACATTCTGGGTTTCCAAGCAGGATCAAAAACGCAACTGAACTGAGTCATCACCACAAGATAAAATTTGCCTCATAGTATTTGAAGTTAACTGAAAACATATTTGACATGAAAAAAAGACTGCAACAACCTAATCCTTCAGTTTCTGTTTAATGCACTCACTTGCCATTACTATATTTTAGACCTTACCCGTCATGGAAGGGGCCTGGCAGACTTCGGAGAAGACAGGGCTGGGTTTACATTTCTGTCACACAATTTACTAACGATGTGATTTCTCTGAGCCTTGGTTTCTCCATCCAGTGATAAAAATATTTACCTTCAGAGGTTATAATGAGGATCAGCAGTAACGCACTTAAAACGCTTAGCATAGAACCTGGCGGACAGCAGGCTCTCGGATGTATTTGATAAAGCATGGTCATACACCGTGAAGCACATAACCATGCCAGCATGTGCACATCATCATCATAAAGTTTCCAATCCTCAAAGAAAAAAAAAAGACATTCCAACTTTGAACTGTAAGATATATGAAAGCTTGTTTTAGGTTCCTGGCACTCAATTTTAGGGTCTGCCCCCACTGCCAAATCCAGAAAGAATCAGGCTCTCAAGTCGAAGCTTAGGCCTAGGCAGATGACAGAACATTATGAGGAGGTGTCAGGCTGCTGTGGATCATGACTTAGACCAGGTGGCACCTAGCAAACGAAGGGCCAACGGAGGAGAGTAGATACTCAGATCAGAGACTATGAGTGGGATAGAATGAATGGATGCGAGTGCCGGGTCTCGACCAGATGGCTAGGGATGGGGAGCAGGACATGATCCCACTGGAGATGGCAGAGTAGGCTCTGCTCTCAGCACCTTTGCACTGGCATAGCTAAAGAATTCAAGTCAGGGCTCAAACGCCTACCCTGCAGAACCACACAGAATGTAAACAAAGGAAGCTGGCTGCATGTACAGCAGAGGGGTGTGGGGAGGGGGCACTTGTGGCTAAGCAGACAGCCCTGTACCCCTTCAGAGGGGCACCTGTCACTCAGCCTCAGCTAATGCTTGTCTTGTGAGAGTCAGTGCAAATGTGGGAGATCTGACTTTTCAGAAGTCTCCAATCTGGATTATAAAATCACTCGATTTTTCGGTCTTGGCGACAGATTGAAATTTCTTAAAATGCTGCAAAGGACAGACTAAAGCAACCCAATGGCCATCGGGTTGTAACCTGTGCCCCGAGTGGCCAGAGCAACCAAACAAAATGCCCGCTAGCTCAGGAGCAGCAATGCCACAAACTTCATACCCAGTGGACGGCAGGTGCTCAGCCCACCTGCCACATGCAGTGGGTGGCCCAGTTGTGTCTAGGCAAGGGACACTGCTTGGCATTTTAGTGCCAGACCCAAGGGAAAACCAAGGGACACTGCTTGGCATTTTAGTGCTGGACCTACTTGTATGTTTCTTACACTCTCTATGTAAGCGGTGTGGATAGACAGTCTGGCCAAAAAGCAAGGCATCACTCTTTGCTTCCTCTTGTCTATGTTCTTTGTTCTCATTGACTGGTTTCAGCCAAGTGTACACCATTCCCCCCACCCGGCTTCTCACAGCCAGTCTTTTTCACTCTTTTTGAAAAGCGTTCCTTGTGGAGCTATACTCGTGGGCTGTAATCAGCCCCTGGGGCCCTCTCCCACCCCATCACTACCCTGACTTGACCCTTTAGAAAGAACTCCCCAGGCAACCTCAGTCACTCTTAAAATATCTCGGAGATAATCCAGTCCCTGGTCCTGCCCTGACAGCTGGGCAAACAGAGGCCCAGAGAAGACAAGTGAAGTGCCCAGGGTCACAGAGCTAATCAGAGGCAGCGCCATCAGGACACCTGCCTACCAGCGGGGATTCCTTCTGTCACCGAGGCCTCACAGAAGAGTCCTCTGCCCTTATTTTGAGCACCTGGTGACTTTGCTGTATAAGAGGTCACCGAATATCATGGAAGGCGAGTCATGCCAGCTGGTTATAGGATCTGTAAAAACTGAATTTGTCACTCTTCATCAGAAAAAGAAGTACTCACAAAATACAGGAACCCCACTTGGGTTGCTTTAACTGCCCCCGATGCGGCATCCTCCGAGGTGAATTAGTGTGGTTTTAATTTAATGAAGTCTTCTAAGAAACTCCAGGGCAAATGCCACGAGGCACTAAAGATCAGATTTTAGTATCACACTCTGCTTTTGGCTGCTCTTTCTTGTTCTTAAACAGTCCATAGTCTGCTTTTGAAGGCATCTTAAAATCTATTATGGATAAGGAAGTATGAATAAATAAATGAAGCCTGCTTTCAAGCAGGAGGTTGATTCTCTGGTGCTTCTAATAAGCTTTAACCGACCAGATTTTCACTGTTTTTTTCGTTTTTGTTTTTTTGAGATGAATCTTGCTCTGTCACCCGGGCTGGAGTGCAGTGGCATGATCTCCACTCACTGCAACCTCCACCTCCCGGATTCAGGCGATTCTCCTCTTTCAGCCTCCCAAGTAGCTGGGAGGTGCCCACCACCACACCTGGTGAATTTTTGTATTTTTTAGTAGAGACAGGGTTTCACTATGTTGGCCAGTCTGGTCTCCAACTCCTGGCCTCAAGTGATCCATCCGTCTCGGCTTCCCCAAGTGCTGGGATTAGAGGCGTGAGCCACCACGCCCGGCCGATTTTCACTGTTTGCAGGGTCTCTTGCCCTATCTCCCTCCAGCCCCGGCAGTTCATAATACACCTTGCACCTTTTTTCTCAGAACTTCCACACACCTAGAACCTCTTGGGAAGAAGTAAGGGCTCTACCAGAATTTCTTTGCAAGTTGCTAAGAAAGGCAGGTTCCCAGATAGTGCATGAGAGATGGGCAGAGAGCATCTCCTGAAAGCAAGGAAGGAGTCTGCTTAGCAAGGAGCACACCTGGCTGGGGGGCGGGGCATGGTGCAGGGTAACAGCCTTAGCCTGTGTCTGATTTTCATGACAGAGGCCTACCTTCCAGTCACTCCTAAAAGCATGCAATTGAGGAGCAGTAGAGATTCTGGATTTGGATTTTCGTTTTTTGAGATGGAGTCTTGCTCTGTCGCCCAGGCTGGAGTGTAGTGGCGCGATCTCAGCTCACTGCAACCTCTAACTCCTGGGTTCAAGCAGTTCTCCTGCCTCAGCCTCCCGAGTAGCTGGGACTACAGGTGCACCACCACGACTGGCTAATTTTTGTGTAGAGACGGGGTTTTGCCATGTTGGCCAGGCTTTAACCACATGGACTCCAGGTGCTCTGATTGTATGTGAGAACATAAGGACCTGCAAGCATAGGTATGCACTAGCTGCTGCTATTCCTAAAGATGAACTCTGGTCAGGCATGCCTCAAGGGCTCTGACTGTAGTCAAGAAGAAAAGTATCTCCAAGCATGAGAGGGGTGCTGATCTCTCCCACTGCAACAAGTGTGCTCTGGCCAGGGAGACCCTAGGAGCTCTGACAGAAGTTGGGAAATAAAAGCCCAACACAGTTACAGTGCTGGCCCCTGTGACTGTAAGAGATGTGCTCTGGCATGATGGGTCTCAGCTGATCTGACCACAAGAAGGAAAAAAAGTGTTGCCTGGACCTTGATGCTTCTCAATAGGGCTGACTCCTCCAATAGTAACAGATGTGCATTCACCCAGCTTGAACTCCCAACCTCAAGTGATCCGCCCACCTCGGCCTCCCAAAGTGCTGGGATTACAGGTGTGAGCCACCACGCCCAGCCTCATGCCCTAGTCTTGGAAACAAAATTCAGCTCTTGGAGCTCCTACCAGAGCTGAGTGTCCTCTGTCCCTCCTTTTCCCCTTTCTCTCCCGCTCCCTCCACCTCCCCCTTTCCTGCCACCCCCTCCATCTCCCTTCCAATTCTTGCTCCCCTCCCCTCTGCCACTTAACAGAATTCAGGCCCCCAAAAGGCTTAATGAACTACAGCTTTCATCTGTTTCAAGTACTGAGTCATGACAGAAAGAATTACCCTGTTTTCTGGGAGAGGAAGAAACGCTTTGGTTATCAGCAGGGCTGGCCAGAGGCCCGGCAGCCTCCGGAAAGGTCTGTGGGATTTGAATGCCAGGGGTAGACATGCATCCAGCTGGACACATTCACACCCCAGGAGTGCGGTCATGCCAGGGAGAACCTGGGACCAGCCTCCCCCAGACCCGAAACAGCAATCAAGAAGTGGGTGCTTGCTTTCTGGCCATGATGCTCAGGGGAAAGGCAGCCCAGCCACACTGTAGGAGCTCAGCAGCCATTCGTTAGCACAAACAAATTGTACTAAAATCGAGTTATTTACAGGGCTATTTGCCTTCTCAACAACCCTATGAAGAAGACACCGAGAGTGTCCCCGTTCTACAGAGGCAGCTGTGGGGCACAGTGCCGAGTCACTTTCTGTGGGCTAGAGGGTGACAGGATGGGAGTGGGCCCTACCTGTGCCCCCAACACCTGCCCCTCAGTGTGGGTTTTCTTCTCCCTGCTCCATCTGCAGGTAAGATCCTGGTTCACTGCGTCATGGGCCGCAGCCGGTCAGCCACCCTGGTCCTGGCCTACCTGATGATCCACAAGGACATGACTCTGGTGGACGCCATCCAGCAAGTGGCCAAGAACCGCTGCGTCCTCCCGAACCGGGGCTTTTTGAAGCAGCTCCGGGAGCTGGACAAGCAGCTGGTGCAGCAGAGGCGACAGGCCCAGTGCCAGGATGGTGAGGAGGAGGACGGCAGGGAGCTGTAGGGCCAGCAGAGGCACTTGGGGACAGAGGGGAGAGGCAGAACATAGCCCTGGCCTAGGACTCCAGAGAAGGGACGGTGAAACCGAAGCTCAACTTCTTCCAAACCATCTTGTTCAACTTCCCCATGTGTGCTGGGGACAGGGAGGACCCAGAGCTGCCCCCAGGCAGAGCTGAGTGCTCAGCCTCTCAGCAAAATGGGAGGGACGGGCTCCCCGGCTCTGGGTCACAGAGGAGCATGCCACACTGCACAAAGTCTCCTGCTTTGGTTTTGTTTTTTTTGGTGAGAAGGAAGAGGGAAAGGATTTTAAAATGTGTAGGCATTATGTTGTGATTAAACGTTTGGCTTTGTCTGAAAGGAAAGTCACCTTCTTATAAAAAGTATTTTAAAATAGAAATTGCTTTTCCAAGCACAGAACGGTACCGGGCGAGCGGTGTCACAGGAGCGCCTGTGTAGCCGTGGAGGCCCCTTCCCGGGCATCCTGCGTTTCTGTGGCATCCCCTGCACCCCGTTTGTCTTTTCAGCGGAACCCCTAGGCTCGCGCCACCATCTCTAGATGTGCTCCTCCAGCAGGGTGGGGAGGGGTCCTGAACCCCTGTACAGAGGCCCCTGCTTTAGGCTTCCCCCACTTTCCCAAGGGACCCAGGGCTCCTCAGACTCTTAGCCAGGGCTGCCACTACTCAGAAAAATTCAATGAATTGTGGTGAATTTGGACAAGTAGTAGTTTGACTTTCTAATTTTGGGGAAAAAAAGGGAGGAGACCCTCTCTAGCGGGGACCTCAGGGAGGCTCTTTTCATGTAGGTTCTGGTCAAAGCAACACGAGCTGCTTTTCAGTCATAGCAGAAAGTATTTGCAAATTGTTGTCTGCTATGGAATGGGACGATGGGGCAGCCAGGTAAGCTCAGGTGTGGAGTTTGCCTCCCTGAGAACTAAGCCAGGCACGATGGCTGCGTGATTTCCACTCTGAAGGAGAAAACAGCAGCAGGCATGAAGCAGATAGTGACAGCTTCCAGGGCCAGGAATCCCAAACCAGACAGAAACCAAAGAGAGTTGCTGCTGTTGGAGATGCTGGCCATCAAGGACCAGGCATGGAAACGGCCTGGAGAAACCAGCATGTCATAAAGGCCTTCTAGGAAAAAACGAAAAGGGGCCTGGTTCTTCAGTTTGGTTGTGGTTTTCAGCAGAATGAAAGAGGAAGTTATTGATGGGTGGAGGAGAGAGTCCAGGGCCTCAGCAGATGTGTAAGCCACCTGAGAGTCACCCTGTGACCTTTGGGGATATGCCCTGCTTTTGTGCCCCTGTGGCTGGGCCTGGCTTCCTGGGACTGCCCCGAGTCTGCTCTGAGAGTCGCCTTGGCCCAGGAGGAGCCAAGGCCCTCATGTTAACATGCACACAGGGCTTGGGGGGACATTCCCCGGGGACTCCCTCATGGTAAGAGCACTGGTCTTCTAATACATTTTGAAACCTGAAACATTGCAAAGGGGTCGCAAAGCAAAAAGGCAAAGATGATACAGAAATAGAAATGTGCAGTGATTGGTATATCCTGGTGCTAAGACAGAAAAGGGGGGACATGTTCCCTCTGAAAGCGCGACAGTCCTGAACTGGACAGAGATTGGGTCTATCAGTCACAACTCATGAGGCTGTGAGGGAGAGAGCAATACTGGGTGTATGACGACTACGGATGATGGAATTGCTTAATGACTCATACTTGGGTGTGAGGGGACCATATTCCAGCTCTTGGGAAAGAGATGCAGGCCAAAAGGGATCCAGGGCCATAGTGGCCCCAACCTAGGCTTCCCCATCAGGATCCTGCTACCCCGGTCTGAACTCGGTTATTGCTTAGCTCTGATTTGTTCCATGTCCAGAGAGAAGCCAGTATTTCTATTTTAATGAATATTTACATTTAGATGGATTCACATTGGGGAAGATAGAGCATAGCTAGGTGCATTGTTGGTGTTTCCTGAGCGCCCCACACCTTCCTCATGCTCTCATCTGTCTGTGGGACTCTGGGTCCTGCTGAAGGCAGCAGAAGCTGAGAATGGCAAAGTTGCGGTTTTGGTCTCTTCTAGATGACTCCTGGGAGCCAGAGGCAGGAGAAAGGAGGAACAGAAGTTTTTGCAAAAGTGTTTCAAGTCTTCAGAAGTAAGATATTAAATATTTGTTTGGTCACCAAGTGTCTATTGAGAACCTACCACATGCCAAAACCTGGGTTAGGGGCCAACAGGAAAAATGAAAATGCACATTGTGATAAGGCACAATGCAGGAAATAGGCATGGAGGTGGAGAAAAGTGGGGAAAGGGAAGAAACCCTCTTTAGGCGGGGTGGTCAAGGAAGACCTCTCCTAGACTTGAAGGCACAAACCTTCCAAATGTGCTGGAGAATTCGAGGCTGAGGAACTGCCCATCAGTGAGGCCGGAGCTGGTGGCTGAGAGTGGGAGTGGAAGGAGAGGGGCAGAGGGACTTGATTCTATTCCAGGTACACAGAAGATTCACTGAAGGGTTTTAAGCCGGGGAATGGTATGATCTGTTTCAAGATCACTCTGGAAAGATCCTTTGGCTGAAGTATGGAGAACAGGTTGTAGAGAGTTAAGGCATGAGGCAAGATCAGTTAGGAGGCTGTTGACAGGAAAGGAGGAGATGGGCTGGACTGACAGCACCAGGGGATTCGTATTCAAGCGTATTTTGGAATTAACCCAGAAAATGGACGGGACCTGCCGAGATGGGGAGGGAAATGAGGGCTAACTGATCTGGTTTCTCGGCGGTGCTTTAACACTGAGATGGGGTGGACCAGAGCAGGAATGGAGGAGCGGTCGGAAATCACCAGTTCCGTTGTCATGCAGATGTACAAAAGGTGTCCCAGGTCATTTGACGTGGCATCTAAAGCTCAGAGGAATGTTCCCAACTGGGGATGTAATTCCGGGTGTCACCTGCAGAGAGGTGGAATTTGAAGTCATCATACTAGATGAGATGATGAGAGAAAAGTGAGAGAACACTCCTGGCCCGAGCGTGGCAGAACATCAATGTTTATAGCTAAGCCTGGGTGGAGGAGGAAGGTTCAGGAAAGGGGACGGAGAAGGTAGAAGGAACGATGGAAACCTGGGTACAGAGAAATGGAAGGTGCTGCTTCATAATGTAACAGTACTTGTACTTTGAGTATCTAAGATTGATTGTAGACCAAGGCTTGCTCGCAGCCACAAAGGAATCTGTATTTATATAGCACTTAACAGTTTTTACAGCAACATGTATTCATTAGCCAAGCCTTTAAATCAGAGAGGTGACAAGTTAGGGCCTTTCGGAATACAGTGTCCTAGAAAAAAAGAGTTGGGATTTGGAAAGAGCTGGGTTTGTTTCAGCTCACATATTTTAGCTGGGTGAGTTTGGGTAATTAATGTAGCTTAATCTGAGCCTCAACCTCCTGATCTGTACATTGGAAAGAATGGCCCCATTTCCTGCACAGGGTGGGTGTGTGGGAGGAGTTTGTGAAAGCTTTGTGACAATATTGTGGGTCATTACTTCTAAAATAGAATGTTGGTGAGGAAGGCGGATGCCCGCACACCTGGGTAGGCACCACTTGCAACTATTAAAAAGTGAGGCTGGCAACTGACCACCACTTGGTACGACTCTTATAAATAACAGAACACAGTTAGGGTTTAAATGATGTGGCCTGTTAATAAATCTCAATCTAATGGTGTATTTCAGCTTTGATGAATCCAAGTTCCTGTTTCGCCAAATCCTTGGCGTCACATTCAGATGTGAACTGATTTCTCTAGTGAGAGTAGGTGAGGTGGAGGGCAGGGTGTTCTGAGGCCATCTCAGATCAGCAGTTTCCTTCCTATGCTAAGCCTTTCTGTTCCATCAAGGAATGTTGGGACTGGGGCCAGCGGGGAAGCTCCTAGTCCTAGCTATGCTGCAGTCCTTAAGGACCCTGGGCAACCGAGGTGTCCCTGGGACTGTTCTTAGATTAAGGTTTGGCAGGTCTGGGGCAATGATCGGGACTCTTCCACAAGTTCCCTTAGAGGGCTGTTAGGCTGGCAGGGTATGGGAACTCAGACATCGCACAAACCACAAGGTGTGATTAGCAGGCCATGGCCAAAGGGAACACAGAGGGGAATCTCAGCCCCCAGAGAATCTTAACCCAAGAGGAAAGAGACAAAATATGTGACAGGTTGGAGCCCATTGGGGGCTCTGTGTAGCTTCCTGATCAGATTGCTTCCAGGCCCCAACCCCACCTCCAGGGCTTGGGCAGCCTGTTGCCCGATGTGTGGCCCACTGGGCTGCCCAGTCCTTGGCCACTCCTGAATGGATGCAGCGCTGGATTCGTGCAGGCATAGACCACCACTTCCCACTCTGAGGATGGCTGATAGGTTTCTTTTCCTACTAGCACAGCAGCTTAAATGGATCTTTTCCCCTTGTGCTGAAGGCCCTTCAGACGTGTCTTCTTGGAAGCCCTCCCTCAGCTGTTACATATATTACCCCCATTGACTTTGTAGTTGAGGAAGGAAGGGACTAAAAGATAAAATCGTGACACTAAACCCAATACACTTTGTAACTGTGAAAGAAAATAATGATAAGGGTGAGAGTACAAGGCAGAACTCCACTGGGTACCCTCCGTCTGCACAAGGCCTTTTATTCTGCTGTGTACGCTGTATCCTGCCTTTGCACGATTTTGGGTCCACTTTAAGGCTTATGTCTATGCTTTGTAAAACAACTAATTTTTGTGTGTGTGTGTGTTGAATCAACAGTGCGAAAGCACTTTTTTCCTCCACAGGGTAGTGACCTGCTTAACAGAGGAGTTGCGAGCACACATGTTCAGACACCTGGAGAGCTTATTAACGGGCTAGTTTCACACGGGTGCTAGGTCAAGCATTCATTTCTAGACTTGTTGCTCAAATAACCAAATTCAAGCAACACTCAGAACTTTCTCTGAACGCTATACTTGTGAATATTCACTTTTGGCAGGGGGTCTAAACTTTAGACTCTAAAGAAAACATACAATTAATCATTCACAACAGAGCAAAACGTTCACACTTTTTAAAAAGAAAACCATTTTTCAAATATACAATCCCAAATTGGGTGCTTTTTTGGTATGAATCTTTATAAAAAGGAAGTTTGCTACCCTGGTGCAAGGCTCGGAGGGGTGTTTCTACAGACAGTGCGAGTGAGGCAGCTGGATATTTGTGCGGGATCTCTTTGCAAATGAAGATCAAAGTCCAAAAGAAAAAAACAATTTCACTTTATTTTAAAGACAATGATTGGCATACAGAAGGTATGCACTCGCATAAAATAAACTTTCATGAAAAGCATTAAAATCCATTATAAATTAATTTATTAAATAGGTATTTGGTATATGTGATGGTTTTATTAGATATTACTCTTATTTATTGCCAACCCCTCCCCCAAAGTCAAAACAAATCAGAAAATCCCATAACTCCAATTTACACTAAATAATTTATTTTCCCAAAATGTGTATGTGTTCTGAGGCGTGACACATGATACAGTTCCATTGGTCATTCTCTATCAATCATAATATGACAGGACACAAGAGGCTAAAAATGGCTCATCATAATTTATTTTATGTTAAAATGTACAGCTTTTTTTTGTTTGTTTTTTGTTTTTTTGAAGTGACTGACTAAAAAGAGAACAGATAAATACAAGAGTGTCGCTGGATCCTATTCTATACAAGGATTACGCCTCTCCTGCTTGGCTCTTACTGTCACCCTGTACAGGTACAAAGGCTACAAAAAAGGAAGCAATATAAACAGACACAAATAACTTTTTTGCTTTTTTACATGCGATTTGTAAGCTTAGTTTGAGCTATTCACAAGCTACTTTTCTATTTTTCCTTAAAAAATAACTCCAATATTTTATAAAGATAGAAAAATCTACAGATGGAATGAAAATGTAAAGTTAGAGGCATTTCCATAAAATAGCAACTTTACACCAAATTCACTATTTTTTTTTAAATCCTGCCAAGTATTTGGACATATATGAAATGTTTCAAAACCTGACAGATAAACACTGAGATATGCTTCATTCAATAAACAGAAGTCTGCATTTATAAAACAGAAAGCTGCCTTTTTTCCCCAAAGAAATCTGTCACCAAAATGGAAAAGGGTCTCAACTTTACACCAAACATTTAGCAATAAAACCCTTTTGACTAACCAAATGGGAATAGCTTTTATAGCTCTTTACAGTTTTATAATTAACAAAAATATAGTTTTTTTTAAAACCCTCAAATTAGGGCACCCTAATCAAGGCAAAAAACTTAAGAAATGGCTTACTGTTAGCACAACACTTGTACAGTACTACAAAATGCACTGTCACTAACAAAGACATTAGCGGCATGCTGAAGTGTCACCTTAAACAAAATATACAATAACTGAAATGCTAAAGGCATTTACATGGAGTGGACAGGGAAGGGAAAAAAAAAAGCTCTAGGTTCAATATTAAAACAGATAATTTTGGGGGCGGGGGGCTTGATATCCACATTGTTTAACAGAAGCAGGCACAACAAGTGGCTGCCTCCAAATTGTAGTCCAAAGAGAGGCCTTCCTTTGCAGAGAATTTTATATAAAGGTAACAGAAATGAAGGTACCGAAAAAAAAAGAAAAAAGAAAAAGGAAAAAAAGAAAAACAACTTGTATAAGGCTTTCTGCTGCATACAGCTTTTTTTTTTTTTTTTTAAATAAATGGTGCCAACAAATGTTTTTGCATTCACACCAATTGCTGGTTTTGAAATCGTACTCTTCAAAGGTATTTGTGCAGATCAATCCAATAGTGATGCCCCGTAGGTTTTGTGGACTGCCCACCTTGTCTACCTTCTCATGTAGGAGCCATTGAGAGACTGTTTGGACATGCCTGTGTTCATGTAGCCGTGATGTCCGGGGGCCGTGTACATCATGTTACCGTGGGGTGGGGTCTGCATTGGCTGCTGGGCATATGGCTGGGTGCCCATCATGCCCATCTGCATCTGCATAGGGTATTGGGGTGTTTGATTCATATAGCCATGATTGCTATGGTAGCCACTGTTCATCATTGGCTGGGACATGCTGTACCCATTCATGGCGTTGAGAGTGTTCATGTTCATGTTCACAGAGTTGACATTGTAGGCTGGGGCTGGCATCAGGTTCACACTCATGTTCATGCCTCTTTGCATCGTTAAAGTCCGTGTAGGACCCTGCATGGCCACAGTCTGGGAGCGCCCATAGATTTGTGACTGATGGGTGGCAGCGGCTGGTGACAGAGACGCTGACTTGGTTCTCATGGAGACGTGGCCCTTGCTGGCAATCTGGGTTTGCAGTCTTTGGCTGTGAGAGATGCCAATATTTGATGCAGCCATGTTCCGCTGCAAAAGAGGCGGCGGCAGATTCATTGGAGGAGGAGTCAGGTTGGGGGGTGGGGTCATGGTAGCTTGTGCTTGGGGTCCCCCAGGGACGGAGTGTGGAGACTGAGAAAGCTGAACAAGCCCTGTGTTACTTAATGGTGTGGACAAAGAGGCACTGTTTGCATAGGAAGTCACAGCAGCGGAATGCCTGTAAGGCAATGAATGATCAATAAGTGTATTAGTTAACTGCTGCAGTTTGGCAAGGCTGAAGGTGGCTGACGGCTGTGGGTAATGCCCAGCCCCAAAATCACTCTGACCCATTCGCTCGTATAAGCCAATGTTGGCGTTGCCTGTCTCAGGGATTTCAGCCAGCTGCATGGGTGGGGTGAAGTTAGCAGCCATGCTGCACTGAGCCAGCTGCTGGCTGCTGCTCGGAGGCCTCTCCACCACACAGCCTTGAGGAGACTTGACGCTGCAGGTCGGAGGGGAGCTGATGCTGGTTTGCTGCAGCATGCTGCAGCTCCCGCTGATGTTGGACATCTGCTGGGTGACAGCACAGCTGCTCTGTGTCAGACTGCTGGAGGTGAGGTTGCTATAGGAGCAGCTGTTCTGTGAAGAGCCGTTTCCACAGATGCTGCCTCCCATAGTAGAATCGTAGCTGCTTGGGTTTTCGTAGTTCTCAGTTGTGCTCTCGATACTGCCCAGGTCACTAAATCCACTGTCTACGACTTGCTGTGAATGATCTGAAACTGATGGGACATCCATCATGGGACTGGTTTCCATGTTCTGCAGAGATGGCACTGAGATGGCACTTTGATCTGGGCTGATTTGGGCATAGCTGTTTTCCAGAGCAGGGACACTTGGGCTGTTGACAGAACGTACGGACTGGCCAGGATGGGAGTGGACGGATGAAACCGGGCTACTGTGGTCCGACTGTTGGCAATCGTCGAGCGTGGCGGCAATCTGTGGACTCTGGTCTGCACGGGTGTAGTTCTGTAGGCTTCTACAGGCCTCTTGAGTCTCGGCACAATCCTGAAAGGTGTCGTCCTGTTCGCTGCTCTCCTGGGTCAAAGACTGAACTGCCTGGACGGTCTCAGAGTCTATTTCCATGGTTGCTGGGTTTCCCTCTTTGAACTCTGTATCGACTTCTTTGCTGTTCTTTTGGTCCTGCTTCTGTGCCTGTTCTCCTGGGGGTGGCTCCTCGTCAGATTCAGGTACGGCTTCAGGGTCCCCAGCAAGCTCCTTGGGCTCACTGTTACAAGAAGCTGTCAGGTCGACGCCACAGTCCACTAAGACCTCTGGGTTCGAGTGACCAGGCTGCACATTAAGGTCTAAAAAAGCCTCCTGGTTTTCCAGTACTTCTTTGAAGCTTTCTCTGGGCAGCTCTTCCTTCTCCACTTCGGCAGACTCCATGTGGCTGTCATCCTCGTCATCGGCATCATGGTCCTCGTTGTGAGATGGCTCTTCATCCTCTTCCTCCTCCTCTTCGTGATCATCCAAACGTGCAGAGTCTTCTTTTTCCGTGGAGATTTCTGGTTCCTCTTTTTCTTGGCTTTTAGCATCATCTGGATCTTTTTCTACATTTCCTCCTCCTCCTTCTTCTTCTTCCCCTTCCTCTTCTTCCTCTTCTTCCTCTTCCTCCTCCTCCTCTTCCTCTTCCTCAGGTTTGATGAGATCATCTTCCGGTTTTTCACCTGGTGATGTGTTTGGACTTACAGGGGCACATGTTTCTTCCCTTCTGTTTTCCTCTTGAGGCAGCAGGGCTTCCCCAGTTTCCTTGACCTCCTCCTCAATCCTAATGGGACTGGGGCTGGTTTTGCCTTCTGAAGTCTCCTTCTGTTCTTCCACTGTTACCTGCTCATCAGGCTCCATGGGTGTTTCTGGCGGGGTGTACAAATTCAGTTTAAATCCGGTCTTCCTCTCTTTGTTTTGCCTCCACTTAGATAGACCTCGCTTTGTTCCTTTTGGCCACACTTGTTTGCACTTTAGAGGTTCGGGATTGTCTTTACTGCCTTCTTTCAAGTTACTTGAATCATCATTCATATTGTCTTAGTGAAGAGACAAAAAGGGGAAGGAAGAAAAACAGTCTTAGAAAGCATAACCATGGGCAACTTAAATTCATTCCTCTAAATTAATTAGCAAACACTGCTTTCAATTTGGCATGTTAAGAGTTGATGGTAAAGACATAATCAAGGCTAATGTGTAATAATATTGTGGTATAAACCAAGTAAATAACCTAGGCCTGGGAAAGTAACATATTGGGAACACATGGATATAGGCAATGCTAATATGCTTATTTGAGTTTAATGAACAAGACATTCTCTGATGCAAAAGCCTAGAGTTCCACAGTGTAAAAAAAAAAAATCAATTTGAACATTTACAAATTAGGAAATATAGGGGAAAGGAATTAATGCGAGCTTATATACAAATCATTACTGCCCTGGAAAAATGACTAGAAGCCTTAACTCTCATATCTACCTAGAGAAAGTAAACCTCTGTTTGTGGACATTTATAGGATGTAAATGATCTTGGATGACATGATTTATTTACTTTGATTTGAATGTTCTCTCTGGCATAAAAATAAGCTGTGTACCTCTGAAACAAATCAGTAAATAACTAAATACCCAAAACAAATGCATTTGTAATCATCATTATTAGGATCATCATTTTTGCATGATACAAACTACAATGTAATTACTAGCAAATTCCTGAACATGTAAAATACAGGTATTCTTTTTAACGCCAATTCTGTCCACACTGAATTCTGGATCAGTATGTTGCTGATGTAAGGTTTGCATATTAAAGACACTTAGAAACAAACCATAATTGTGAAGTTCATTTCAGTTCAGGTGAGCTTATTTTTACTGAACCTATAGGCACATGTGAATATAAATGTAAATATGTACATATTTCTATAAGCAGATGAATAGCTATATACATATTAATAAATATATATTAATAAATATAGGCATGAAGCACCCAAGTATTCTTACGATCTTTAGATTACACCAATCTTCTAGAATCAGTGGTCAATTTAAAGGAAAAGCTTTTTATACAGAACAATAGTCTTATTGGAAACTCTATTTTGCAGAATAAAAATAAGATCTCACAATCATCATAAAACAGAAGAGAGTGAGTTCTAGTCCAACTGGTGGATAGCACAGTAAGCACTGGCTGATTTAGGTAATAAAAGGATTATAGATAAACTTACCTGCAAGTATTACATTCAAACTGACCAGCTGAAAAGAACACACATGTGATGTAGAATGGTTCCTTGAGAAGTGCCGAGTACCATGCTCGAGTTAAGAGTCATCTCAGGACATTTCTATGGTAACAGCCATGCCAGTACCCCCAGATTCCACATTCTTTTTATTTTTGAGACGGAGTCTTGCTCTGTCGCCCAGGCTGGAGTGCAGTGGCATGATCTCGGCTCACTGCAACCTCTGTCTCCCAGGTTCAAGCGATTCTCCTGCCTCAGCCTCCCAAGTAGCTGGGACTACAGGCATGCATCACTATGCCCGGCTAATTTTTTTGTACTTTCGGTAGAGATGGGGTTTCACCATGTTGGCCAGGCTGGTCTTGAACTCCTGACCTCAGGTGATCTGCCTGCCTCGGCTGCCCAAAGTGCTGGGATTACAGGCATGAGCCACCATGCCTGGCTGGATTCTGCATTCTTATTCTACATGCTACTGGACCCACCAGTTTTTGTTGGAACACCTCCCAAAATCAGAAGAGTTTTCTGACAATTATTTTTAAGAAAGAAGGACATCCTGAAAGGAATCAGGCATAATATGAGAAGACAGCCAAGAAGGGGAAATAAAGCTCATTCTCACACACAAAATGATCGCTCACCACAGTTTGTTGTTATTTGTTTACAAAAAAAAAAAAAAAAACCCCAAAGAATAAGGCTTGGTTTCTCTATACCCAGGGTAAGAAGTCATTCCTTCAGCAAAATACTGTATGCAGGAATAGCATTTCTATGAACTAAGAAAGTCAAGAAGATGCTTGCATATGTTCTTAAAACTGTGGCTTTTCAAAAGCTAGAGTGATCCTGTGGTTTCCAGGGAAATGAGATGGCCTGTTCCCCAGATTAGAGTAAGTTCTGGATAGAGTCATCTCGGCCAGGGAAGACAGAGTATACCATAAACCCTCATGATTCAGCTGGGAGCACACATTCTCAACCTGACAGGCAAGGATGGGTGCTTTTAAAGATGATTCACTGGTGTTCAGTATATTTTTTAGAGGATGGGATAGAGGTGTCCCTGTCAATTTAAAAGGAAAGTCAGTTTACTGATTTCTATGTTATGCAATATTATCAAAGCTAATATTGATGTGTGGGTAAGTTTAGATGGTTCTTTTTTTTTTTTTTGAGAAAGGGTCTCATTCTGTCACCCAGGCTGAACTGCAGTGGCACGATCATGGCTCACCCTGAGCTCAGGTGATCCTCCCACCTCAGCCTCCCAAGTAGCTGGGACTATAGGCGTACACCACCACTCCTGACTAATTTTTGTGTCTTTTGTAGAGATGGGATTTTGCCATGTTGCTCAGGCTGGTCTCAAACTCCTGGGCTCAAGTGATCCACCTGCCTCAGTCTCCAAAAGTGCTGAGACTACAGGTGCACACCACTACATCTGATTAATTTTTGTATTTTTTGTAGAGAAGGGGCTTTGCCATGTGCCTAGGTTGGTCTCAAACTCCCGGGCTCAAGTGATCCACCTGCCTCAGCCTCCCAAAGTGCTGGGATTACAGGTGTAAGCTATCATGCCCAGCTTAGTTTAGATGAATCTTTATAGTAGTATATACTACGACACTACTGATTATAAGATGTACTATTGATTTACTAATATTTGTTTTCTAGGAAAAAAAGAAACGATTCCATTCAATGCTTACATTGATAATAATATATACCTTGATTTCAGAAATAACTAAATGTGAAAAAAAAAGTACATATTAGAATCAAAGAAATGTAATGTGTTTCTTACCAACAGGCTTCAAGGTTTTTGGGGATAAGCCAATTTCTGGTAAGTAAGATGAACCCACCTAGAGGAATGTTCTGGCCTTAGAAGTTGTTTAACATAAAATCCAATTCCAGGAAGAAGGGAGAGAAGCTTGTAAGGATGGGAAAGGGCAGATGGGCACTTGCTCCAGGTGCATCAGCACCACTTCCCAGGTGCCTCTGGGCATCACGCCAGAGGCCTGCTCTTTGGCACCCAGTCAGATACAGACATTCTCAAGGGTAAGGTTTTTATCATTCCTCTACTTACTTCTACAAGGGTCAGCATTCTTGAAGCAATGATTGTCTTTTCCTTCCTCTTCCTCTGTTTGTCTTTTCTTCCCAGGCTGATGTTGGAATGCTTTTCTCAGGACTGGCTTCCTGCCATCTTCCTCCACTTCAATCTCACAGGTAGGCTCCAGCTGTGGCATTGGCCTCTCTTCATCTGAGTTGTCGAAGGGCTCATTCAGTACTTCTGTCGTCTCTGAAATGGTCTCTGTTGTTACACTGCTGTTGATCCTCCTGCGTTTACGACCCCTTTTCTTCTTTAGTACAAAAGGCCTCTGAAATTAATTCCAAACATAACACATAAGAGCTCATGAGAAATTAAATGGTTGAGTTGATATGCAGTAGACATGTACTGAACACGTGTCTGAGAATCTTACACGTAGAGACTTCTGTAATGCCTTTGTACTTAACCTTCCATTTGATGTCTAACATCCCTCTCGGGCTCCAACTACACAGGCAAGTGTTTTCCAAATAAAACAGTTGTTTACTCAAGCAGATGCTTTGAGAGGGAACATCCTAGCAGCTTGACTGGAGATTTTAAAAACTAAGCTTTGCTTTTCTAGCATATATTTTTCCAATGGTACTTGCTGGCTTCAATATTCCTCACATCACAGACATTTAAGGTCATCACAGACATTTAAGGTCATCACAGACTCTAATGTCTTTATAAATGGTGCCATAATTAACTAGCCACTGGGTTAACCCATTTAATACTTGATAACTTTTGAAGGAGCACCCACTATATGGACAGCACTGGGAAATATGATACAAGACCAATCTACTTTTTCTCATTCCATAGGACTTCAGGAGCTATGAAAAGGAAAGGAAAGGTACTTGAAGAAAGGAATACTGTTTAAAATGTTAACAGAGTCAAGTATTGGTGGCTGCTAAGATGTGAGCAACTGATAACCTGGCAAAATATTTTAACAGAAGGCATCTAAAAATGTTAAAGACATGCCAGATGTCTTATTTGTATGATATAAAAATATTTTTTTCTTTTATTTTTCTTTTTTGTACAGACAGGGCTTTGCCATGTTGCCTAGGCTGGTCTCGAACTCCTGAGCTCAAGTGGTCCACCCGCCTTGGCCTCCCAGAGTGCTGGGATTATAGGTGTGAGCCACCGCACCTGGCTTAAAAATATTTTTTCTGTTTGCACTAAAGGTTGGCACAAATGACCCTCCATAATTGTAATTATAAAATATTTTTCCCCCAGCAAAAAAGTTTTTAATGACACAAAATTCAAATAGAGGAATAGCAGGAATTGCTGCTAAGATGTAATTGTTGCCCCCCAAATTAGTGAAAATACACTGCAAAGAAAGGTTCAATATGCTTGGTTAAAAGCTAACCTTCACGTAAACTGTATTCAATAATTGTTATTATTATTTTTTAAATATTTATTTATTTTTTATAGAGACAGTCTTGCTTTGTTGCCCAGGCTGGTCTTGAACTCCTGAGCTCAAATGATCCTCCTGCCTCAGCTTCCCAAAGTGTGGGGATTATAGGCGTGAGCCACTGTGTCTGGCCTCCAAGAATTCTTGTGTCTTACTTTTGTTAACGCTCTGAATGCTCACTGAAGCACACACGTAGCGGGTTAATCATATTCTATAATTTAACATTTACGGTTATTATTCCCCCCAGTCTGCCTGCCCTCTTTAATCCACGAGAATTTTCCCTAATATGAGGGAAGCCAAGGTAGAGAACTGGTTTTCTTCAGGTTGAGTCCAGTTCAGATCATGCCTTGGATGATTCTGGTTTTTGATAGTTTTAGAACAAGTTTCTTTTATTATATATACAACACATGAATACACACTCCTCCTAAGAAATGGAAACATTATTCTTAAGCCTGAAGTCTACTTTGTGGGATGCTCCTTTCTACCACCTCCCCATGGAGACCCTTCCAGAAGACTGCCAGGCCTAGAAGAGCGCTGAGCTGGGAGTTAGAACAGCAAGTTCCCTAACAGATGCCACATTGGATGGCCTTGGGGCAGAGCCTTAGCTTGTATTGTGATATCTCTATCAGTCTTGGCTCTCCTCTATGTCCCAGATAGATACTGAAGACAAAGATATCAGATCTGGGTGAGCAGTTACCTAAAAACAAAGTCAATTCTTTACTTTCTGTACCATTGGAGATGATATGGTCTATCTAGAGACACCACTGGGCTACTAAGATCTGAGAAGATTCAGTAATGCGCAGTAGGCCACAAATGCAAAATATCACCATCAAAATTAAGGGCCTAAAATGCTTTGTAACAATTCTGTGCCAAGAACAAGAGAAAGAAACAGCATGAAGAGCACTGGGCTTGGAGTCTGTTTTGTTTTGAGACAGAGTTTTGCTCTTGTTGCCCAGGCTGGAGTGCAATGGTGCGATCTCGGCTTACTGCCAACCTCTGCCTCCCTGGGTTCTCCTGCCTCAGCCTCCCAAGTAGCTGGGATTACAGGCGCGTGCTACCATGCCTGGCTAATTTTTTGTATTTTTAGCAGAGACGGGATTTCAACACGTTAGCCAGGCTGGTCTCGAACTCCTGACCTCAGGTGATCTGCCCACCTCGGCCTCCCAAAGTGCTGGGATTATAGGCGTGAGCCACTGCGCCCAACCCAGGCTTAGAGTCTTGAGCACGCATTTGGTTCTGCTTCCATCTCTAATGAGTCATATGACCTTAGAGAAGTCTCCTGGCCTCTAGGTCTTGGAGGGTGGTTTAAGTGGTCTCTGGGGCCCCTTTCTGTTGTCATAAACCTCAGTTACTCTACTCCTGCAGACCAGCAGGTGGCAGCGACTACTAGACTAGGAGGCTGGCCTGTCCCTGGTTTCCTGTCACAGCACTAACAAACCTCAAAAGTAAACATAATCATGACTGTGAGATAAACGATTATGATATATGATCAGCGGGACTGGGTACACATAAACTACGACTAAAGAACAGAGAGTGAAACAAATACTAATAGACAGAATGTCTGCAATGACAAATAAGATTTGATTGAAGGCGACTCACAGAAAATCTAAACAGACACCTACCTTTCTCTTTATGGCAACTGACTGTGGTTTCGTCAATCTTGGGGGAGAGCTTTGAATATTTTCTTCTTCTTCTTCTTCTTCCTCTTCTTCCTCCTCTTCATCCTCTTCCTCTTCTTCCTCATCCTCCTCTTCCTCCTCCTCCTCCTCCTCTTCTTCTTCACTGCTCTCTTTAGACAGCTCCAGCAGCTGCCCTCGCTCCCCTGTGACTTGCCGGCTCTCCGGGGAATGCAAATATTTGTTTTTTGATTGTACTTTTGCAGGTGATTGCCTACTGTTAGCTCTAGTTGACAGGATTTCTTGTTCCTCCTTTTCCCAGCAGCTAGCTTGTTCCATTAGCCGCTCAGCCTAAGTGGGGAGGGTAAAAATGGTGGCCAGTGAGAGGGCAGTTACACAGCCAGAGCCTCTGAGGATCAATGGCAAAGTGTCTCTAAGTCGGTTCTGATCAGGACAGCCAGCCAGCCAAGCACATTCCAGCTGCCTCATCTCAGGAACCTTTTGCATCAGTTAGGATAACAAATCAAAGAAGATTGGGTTTCATGGGATATTTAGCAGTATTAATGATGCAGCGAATTGATTTGAGTCCTTTATCACTACATTACATGCTCACTGGCATGGAGCACTTTAAGCAAGTTCATAAACACAAAGAATCGATTGACACTGCAGCCTTGGAGCTCAGCACCGAATTTGATCTGATTACATGCTCTCAGTAGTGAAAAATGCTGCTTTGTAATCAATGATAAATGTTTCATTTTTCATACTCAATTCAATAAAATTATCATGTCTTACCATGCAACCTCAGTTAGGATAAATTAGTGCCATATCATTTCACATGCTATCTCTACATAACCAAGCTTCTGACAACGATCTTAATGACTTTCTTAGCTTAAGAATGCTACAAGATCGAAGTTACACAACTTAGGATGATAAAGACAATCATTACCTCTTTCTCAGCTTCTCGCTCTTCTTCAGACACTGCAGCATTAGAAATTAAAATTGGGGTCCACCTCAGACTGTCTGGATCAAGTTCATTGGCTCTGGAACAGGTTTTCAGCTTTTCCATGTGGCTCAATATCAACTTTTCCCGTCTAATGATGACAAACCTGTAATGTGATAAGGCAGAACAAGATGTAATCACAAGCTGAAATTTCACTTCAGCTTCACATACGGACATATGCTAGCACTAATGTTATCTGGGTTAGGAAAAATCAGAAAGCATCTCAATGAGAGGGTACAGAACACTGGAATCCAACCAGCAAAAAAGTGTCATTTCATGTGTTATTTTTAGGAGAAAAGGTTTGATAATACTGTTAGGGAACCTCAATCTTTAACTGGAATGAATGCACCTATCTCCAGGGACCCTTTCTGGTGTGGGATGCCTGAGCCACGGAGCTGCCCAGGGTCCCAGGACTCACCTGCCATCTCTCTTGTCGATCATGTGGAGGTGCTGCAGAGTGGTGGCAATGTCATGTGGGCACATGCCCGTCGCTCTGCTAATTGCTTTGATGCTGATGTGCCTCTCATGGTGGTGGTAGAGATACTCCAAGATGACGCTCTTCCAATATGCCAGGTAGGAGAGACGGCCCAGATCGGAGAGAGGCTTTTCAGGAGACCCTGCTTGGCCTTCTCTTCTAGAAAGCAAATAGCCTAGGGCAGAAAAAATAAATGGGCATTCCTCACTGTGGCATTCCCAGAGCTTAGAACAGGAGCCACTAGAAATAATATGAGTAGTGACAAGGTAAAAACATCACAACACAGAAGTGCATTTGCTTTAGCAACGTAGCCTCCTCCCAGTTACAGTGATTTGATCTCCGTGAAGTTTATGCTCCTGAATCTTTGACAGTGGCACTCTAAGTCAATTCACGCAGCTAGCAGCAGCATTCCAAACACATATTGTGGCATATTTAACAAAGTCTAAAAGCTATGGTTGAAGACATTACTCCTGCTAAGTCTCAACATCTAAGTCTCTCACAGCTTTAGATTCTTTCAAAAACGAAATGTCAGGCACTTACTCAGAAATCCTGTCAAGGGACCACCCCCAACATTAATGGGCAAGTTGTTTTCCACAGGAAGGACCTAATGACCATTTGACAGCTGGGTCTTAATAAAAAGAGAAGGACCTCTGTTGACTCAGAGTCTATATTGCTTGCTACATTTAACTAGCAGGTTGATCTGAAGCTTTGTTTTAGGACTAATAAAAGAATATCTTTCAAGTCAACTGCTGCAACTCACATCAGCTCCACTAGCTCTATTTTCACCTCTTTCATAGAAATTAATTTACAATCCAATCCCAGAACATTGCTCCTACAAATTAAGACAAAACAAAACAAACTCCTTAAAACAACCTATTGCATGTATGCTCAGAAAATCCCCCAGGATCTTAAGCTTTTGAACGCATTTTACAGCATTACTGTGAAGGTTCCTTGGCAAAGGAACTTTAAAAATGAAAAAAAAAAAAAAAAAAAAAAAAAAAGAAACCAGCCCTTTAAATCCACTTGAAGGTAATGAATGAAAGCTGGCGGCTGTCTCGGTAATTAAGAGCCACTTATGGAGTAGAAAAGAAATGCTATAAGCTAATGATGTCTACCTTGCTCTAATTATCTATTTCAACAGCCTCACCTTCATCAACTGCCTAAGTTTAAACAAACATCAACCACATACAGTAGGTGGCAGCAATGACAAAATCATACTGCTCCGTAAACCACCCAAATCTTCAGCATTTTTCTTCTTTATCTACATTTCCAAAATGGCTGCATTCTCAAGAATTTTCTCAATTTTAGGGTTATTTTTTGTTAAAGAAGAAATCAATGCCTCTGATGTATTTTCCTGCGTCTCAAAATCACTGCAAATACAGTAATGCAGAAATACAAAACAAGAATCCAGCCTGAACCCTCGAAGGGTATAATCACAGCATTTTGCATTTTGATGGCTTTAATCTGAATGCCATTATGAAGAATAGGCGTAAATTTAACTTCAGGTTTTGCTAAGGTCTTTTGACTTACTTGTCTCTTTAACCCATGTTTAAGTGCAAAGTATTTGACTGAATGCAAACAAGCACCGCAACATTTTACAGTGAAACCACTGTCTACATGTAATTTGGCAGCAGACTGGGGCTTTCAATAGCAGTGTGTCAGGAATGCTAACACAGTGATGGCCACTGTGCCGAAGCCAGCCCATATTGTGTCCTGTCAACACGAAGAAGAGCTCTCTATGTCTCTGTGTTGCCAGAGTACGAAGGGAGCCCACACCTCAGAATACAGATAATTGGCACATCCGTCACCTGCCTCCAAAGTGCTTGGCACATGCTGAGAAATGTACTCTGGAGGCTGGGGGGTCCCAGCTTTGTACTCCTGGGGGGTGAGAACCATAGAGCTGTGGATATAGAACCATCCCCTTTTGTCCATGAGATCCCACAATTAAAAGTCCCCTGCAGTGAGTGTGAAAGTCCCCAGGTCCTCTACTGGTGCTTATTTGAATCTAGCAGTCAAGGACAGAAAGCCCCACTCCTCTCAGCCTTGCTGAAAGAATTCTGTACAACCAAAGTGTTCATACCAAGGTGGTATGTGCCCCCCAATACCTTATGTCCCCCACTATGATGGGCCAGCTTACCCAGAAGCACATGTGTTCCTTTGTTCTGTCTCCCCGCTACAGTCCCTAATCTGGAAGGCAGCAGCAGCCAGCATCAGAAAACCCACGCTTTCCGCAGCTGTTCGTGCTTTCACACCCTGAAGTGGTGCACACACACCCTGTCAGGGCCTGAGCCTAAATGGGTTAGGCCACACAAACTAGCAGGCAACTTGCGGTCCATGGGGAACATTTAGGCATAAACCTTTTAGCACCTGCTACTCCTACCATGTTAAGTGGCTGTCTCCTGGGACACTCCCTTGGACACAGACTTCAGGCTATGACTGTTAGTCACGGAAGAGTCCTGGGGAGGTGGCAGCAGGGTGATCAGCCCTGATGGGCGTGGGTACACTGAAAGCCCAGTGGTCTTTTTCAGCAAACACGCTTGCACTGTGCTTGCAAAGGCCAGGAGAAAGCAGGGAGTGGCCAACACCTGCCAGGAGGCCATGCTTCCCTGGGTGCTGGAAAGAAGACAACTGCAAACCCAAGCTCCAGCCAGAGCACAGCAGGCGGATGTGCAGGGATGACGTGCACCAACACTGCAGACTGCACAAGGCCACTATCCGAAGGGACCCCTGAATGGCTTGCAGTGGGTTTTTCCCTCTCCTCTCTGACTCATGAGACCCTCAAGGAACTAATAATAGCAGGAACTGGCACTTATGCCAGGAGCCATTTGGAAGTCCACAAAGTCTACTCATGTAAGAGAAAACAGAATCCATCAAAACGATCAAAATGAACAAAGATAGGCCGGGCGCGGTGGCTCACGCTTGTAATCCCAGCACTTTGGGAGGCCGAGGCGGGCGGATCACGAGGTCAGGAGATCGAGACCACGGTGAAACCCCGTCTCTACTAAAAATACAAAAAATTAGCCGGGCGTGGTGGCAGGCGCCTGTAGTCCCAGCTACTCGGAGAGGCTGAGGCAGGAGAATGGCATGAACCCGGGAGGTGGAGCTTGCAGTGAGCCGAGACTGCGCCACTGCACTCCAGTCTGGGCGACAGAGCGAGACTCCGTCTCAAAAAAAAAAAAAAAAAAAAAAAAAAAATGAACAAAGATACATTTCTGATTCCTTACTACTTAAGTGAACTCACTTGTAATATGTTAAACTGTACAGCTTAGAAGAAAAGTGTGTGTCATGCCCACTCCACTGGCACACCTGGCGGATGTAGGACATAATTCCATTTGAACCTGCAGCAGCACTTCCTCTCAGAAGGCTGCAGCTGGTGGCACTTCACTAATCTGACCCTCATAACATGCGATGTTTGAAAAAAGGAATTTCTTGCCACCTTTTGTTTCTTTGTACTTTTATTTTTTGAGACAGAGGCTTGCTCTGTTGCCCAGGCTGGAGTGCAATGGTGTGATTTGGGCTCGATGCAACCTCCACTTCCCAGGCTCAAGCAATTCTCCTGCCTCAGCTTCCTGAGTAGCTGGGATTACAGGTGCCAGTGGCCATGCCTGGCTAATTTTTGCATTTTTAGTAGAGACAGGGTTTCGCCATGTTGGCCAGGCTGGTCTCGAACCCCTGACCTCAATCCCTCAAGTGTTGGGATTACAGGCCTGAGCCACTGCGCCTGGCCTCTATTTTTTTCTAGGCTCTTCATAACATAATTATGATGTAGCCCATTGAAAGAAAAATTTTTGGTAAGAACATTTTACTTATTGAGTAATCATAGAGATGTGGTGGTTTAAGTTACAGCTCTTAAATTTAACTTACCAAAAAGATTCCAAATAATTGATCTAAGATGCAGGGAAATAAAAAACACTTATCTTGGCTGGGTGGGGTGGCTCATGCCTGTAATCCCAGCACTTTGGGAGGCTGAGGCGGGCGGATCACCTGAGGTCAGGAGTTCGAGACCAGCCTGACCAACATGGAGAAACCCCATCTCTACTAAAAACACAAAATTAGCCGGGCATGGTGGCGTGCGACTGTAGTCCCAGCTACTTGGGAGGCTGAGGCAGGAGAATCACTTGAATCGGGGAGGCAGAGGCTGCAGTGAGCCGAGATCATGCCATTGCACTCCAGCCTGGGCAACAAGAGTGAAACTCCGTCTCAAAAAAAAAAAAAAAAAAAGCACTTATCTTAGAAGCTGGTGTATTATCCTGAAGCATCTGAAACAAGTACAATACACCCCTGGTGAATAGATTCCCATGGTGCTCTAACACTTCTCCTTAACTCGGGATACTTTCAGTAGAAAACCTCAGCTCTCCCTGGAGAAACCTGGCTGTTTCAGATGGAAAACAAAGTGATGTTTGGAGGACAAATCCCAGTAGCTGCAGTATAATTAATCGCTGGTGAAATTATTCCCTTGAACTTGTCTGTGAGCCAGAGGTGCTGGCAAACAGCACTTACTCTGTGAGTGGGAGCCTTGTAATTGAAAACGGGGTAGCCCATAAACCCCTCATCCACATTAACTATCTTGATTGTAGCAAAAGCTGACTTCCTCTTTTGCTTTACTGGAAGTACTTATCCTAGGGAAGGTGACATCTGAGTTTCAGTATACAGGCCACATAATCAATTCAAAGGACTGTCAAGATGTCTGCTTAAAGGGAAAGGAAGAACAATGCGATTTCTGTCTATAAAAAGTAAGCATTTCTAAGCTGTACTGCATGGAACCTGAGTGTGCCTCACCTCTGTTAAGGCTGAACTACTTGTAGTCAAAGAATCAAATCTCATGTTAACTAGCCCTGTGTTTGAAATGGTTAACTCTCTCTCAGGGGGAGAAAATAAAAGTGGTAGGGAGTTATCTCATGGAGACAGATCTATTAGGATAAGGAAAGAACTATCTAGACAAGGTCAAGATATGTTTTTGCAGACCCAAATTCCCAAATTAAATTTAATTCCCAGCATAATAACTGTAATGTTAACGCTCATTGAAAATGAAAATTCCTTCCCTTTAAACTAGGGGTATTCAAGAGTGTAAATGGACCATAGTAGAATAATGTTCTCAGGCAAGGGCATGGATAGGGACAGGGATCTCCCCCGACAGGGGCAGACACCCTCACCCCTGCACACCTCCATCTTCCACTACCTGGAACCAAACCAAACCACATGAACCTCCTCAAACACCAAAGTGTAAACTTTGGCAAGCTACTCACTCCCAACTTTCATCTCTCTGGATTGTGTGAGTTTGGGATCACCAGCTGCTTTTAGGGGATGATAATCTTTGAGGATTACACACTTTTCATCAGACACCTGTTTAGCTCAGCGAGTCCTGCTGAAAGGTCTGTATCAGTCGACGGCACTGGGTTTGCAAGCCTGGGAACAGACACCAGGCCAGGGATTTATGGCAGCTTTTGAGCACAGGAAGTCTGATGACTGTAACCAAGTTGTCTCATGCTTGGAGATGGCAATTCACTGGTTTGTACGCTCATCTGTTCCTGGTTTCTGGTGCAGAGCAACACTGTGACCAAGTGGATGAATGGCATGTTATCAGTTTAAATAATGACAAATGAACCTGACAGGCTATTTATATCTCCTCGTTTAAATTTTGTGGTGATTTTGCAATTAGTGCAGAAGGAAGCTGAACCTTAGTTCTCACATCATTTTAAGAGAACAGCCGTGCTCTAAATGACCTGTGACCTGCCTGACATCTTACTGCTTTCCACTTATTAAAAGATATAGGTGCCTCCTTGGCAAAGATGGAAATTTTGAATTTTTCATATATTTTACATTTTAAGAGATTGGTGTTGAAACTGTGGAAGTTTAAGACCTCTCTCTCGTAAGTCCTATGGGCATGACATAATTATATAAGAACTTGAATAAATGCTGTTTATCAAGATCTCAGTGTGGAGACCTGTGGCATCAACATCACCTGAGAACTTGCTAGAACTTTAAATTCTCAGAACCTATCTCAGACCTGCTGAATCAGGATCTTTGGTGGGGAGAAACAGAGCCCAGCATCTGTGCTTTCAGAAGTCCCCCAAGTGATTCTGATGTACCCAAGTTTGAAAACCACCGCTAGAACACTGCTCTGAAGCTGCTGGCTTTGATGAGGGTGTGGCCACTTAAGAGACAGTAGGACTAAAGAATCTCAAATAGGTGGGACCTCACTCAGCTCCTTGGATGCAAGATAACTGGAGAATGGACTCGCCAAAGCCCCACCAGACTGAAGTTTGGCTAGGTCACTGAGTTGCCAAATCGCTTTGTGCAGATGTTCTACACCTCTGCTTCTCAACTTCCACTGTGCAGACAAACTAGCTCTGGTGAACAGCATGGACTCCGGTTCAGTAGGTCTGGGGTGGGGCTTGAGATTCTGCACGTCTAACAACTTCCTGTGCCATGGACCACACTTGAATAGCAATGGTTTATACTTTAAATCGGTGGTTTTCAAATGCTTTGGTCTCAGCACTCAGAGAGCTTTTGCTTATAAGGGCTCTATCTATTAATTTTACTGAGAAATTTGACAAATATTTATTAATTCATCTAAAAGATAACAATAAACCCATTATGTAACTTTTTTTAAATTAAAAATACCCTATACTTTCTAAAATATAAATAACATTTATAGTGAAAAGAGTGGCATTATTTTACATGTTTTGCAAATCTCTTTAACTTCTGGCTTCAGAGAAGCCAGTTAGATTCTCTCTTTCTCTCTTTTTCTTTATTTTGTTCTTTCTTTTTCAAGAAGACAGGGTCTCCCTATGTTGCTCAGGCTGGTCTCAAACTCTCAGGCTCAAGCGATCGTCCCACCTCAGCCTCCCAAAGTGCTGGGATTACAGGCGTGGGCCACCGCACCCGGCTTGCTAGATTTTCATAGATTGCTTTGGTATTGAATCTGCTGTGATATCACAGGTCATGACATTCTGGAAAACTCCTCTGTATACTCATAAGAAAATGAAAGTAAAAAGGAAAAAGAGTATCTTAGTACTACTTGGAAAATAATTATGACCTTGTAGACTCCCTGAACCATACTTTGAGACCATGTGCATTAAACAAAGATGAGAGTTTTTTAAAGTTGGACAACAGGGCACCCATATTTTAAAACAATATGTCATATTGCATACAATACAACAGATTGTGAGAGGCTCTATGGGTGGGTGGACAGCATGGGCTCTGGAGCCAGACTACCCAGAATGGAATCTGGGGTCCACCATGTACCAGTTGTGTGACCTCGGGGATTTTATTTAACCTCTCTGTGCTTCAGATCCCTCATCCATAAGATGTGAATAATAACTGGACCTAACTCTTACAGTTCTGGTAAGGATTGAGTTAATATGAAGCATGCAGAACAGTGCTTGACACATCACAGTAATCCTAATAAGTGTTAGCTATGATTATTATTCAACATATTGAATGAATCAAGTCTCAAGGTGCTCATTTGGGTAACTAAATATCCTTAAGGTAGGGGAAAGAAATAAAATTTGGACAGAAGGAAAACAACAGAGACAGACTGCTCTATAGAATCAGATTGAGAAAAGCTAACTTTCTTTTCCTACTTTTGCCTGAGGAACCTAAAAACCATTCCATGGACTCAGACAGAAGCTCTCCTCTCATCCCATCCTTCCTTCCTCTCCCCTCCCCCCAGCTAACCACCCAGATATCAACTGAATTAAAGAAAGAGGCCATGAAAAAAAATTTTGCCTCAGAAGTGGTCTTAAGAAATGGCAACACAGTTCCCAGCAAACACAGTTCTGTGCCCCCAAATTCCCTTTGGCCCCTTAGTCCTTAACTTCAAGGACTACCCTTAGCAAACGGCAAGCCCATCCAACCACAGAAACAATGACTGCTTAGGGCTTCAGCAGAGCCCAGGGACAGTCCCAAGACAGATGAAAGACTCAAATATTCGACAAGACTCAAGTGTGTCTCTGGGAAAATGGCCTGACCCAGTGAAACCCTGAGCACGGAGACAGCATGTCTTTGGGGAAGGAGGCTGGCTGCCCTGGGTCACATACCAGCCTGTTACTCTAAGCCCCTCTCTTAGATCTCTCTTCTCTGGGATCCCACAAGCTCCTCAGCAGACCTCCAGTGCTGAGCTCTTCCCCAAGGGGCCACTGATTTTTCTTACTGAATGTCCCCATCCCTTCAAGTCCATTCCAGAGTGGAATGATCTTCCTTCAACTCCCCCAGTGGAAGATGTATGGCAGGAGTGTGACTCCCCCGATGCCGTGTGGTGTGCCTGTGTCTCTGGGCTGAGATTTACCAGATGGTTCCATAGTTCTGTGGGTAGGTGTGGACTCCCTTGTGGGGGTGGTCATTCTGCAGGTCAGTCCCCCAGGGAAAGGTACAGGTGCTTAGAAAGAAAATGAACTCACAAGTAGGGCATCAGGCAGCACGAAAGGGGACTTCCCTCCCTCTGCACCGCCCCTGTCTTGAGAAGCGTGGACCTCTGTGGATGTGCTCCTGAGCCGGAGGTGCCAGGGTAGCACGTGCCACATGGAAGCAGCCTGAGGGCCAGAGACAGCTGTGTGAGATGGCATTTATACCTGATTCTCTTACCCAGTGAGATAATTAATTGCTCCTTTTTCTTTTATTTTTTGGACATGGTCTCACTCTATCACCCAGGCTGCAGTGCAGTGGTGTGATCTTGGTTCACTGCAGCCTCAACTTTCTGGGCTCAAGAGATCCTCTCACCTCAGCCTCTCAAGTAGCTGGGACAAGTGCACACCACCATGCTTGGCTAATGTTTGTATTTTTTGTAGAGATGGGGTTTCACCATGTTGCCCAGGCTGGTCTCAAACTCCTTGGCTCAAGCAACCCTCCTGCCTCGGCTTCCCAAAGTGCTGGGATTACAGGTGTGAGCCACTGCACCTGGCCTATTGCTCCTTCTTCTGTCTTCAAGTGTAGCCCAGTGGTTCTCGACCCTGCCTGCACATCAGAATCACCTGGGGCTTTAAAAAGCCACAGATGTCTGTGTTCTACCCAACCTCATGACTTGTCTGGTTTCAGATATATTATGGGTCCCAGTAAGGAAAGAGCCTTGGGGGACTATACTTGGGCCAGAATATTAAACGGGGTGCAGCACCAATTCTTCATTTTTGCCACCTGACAGGGCTGTGGTGGTAGCTGTGGTGCCTAATGAGAAATCCCAGCAGCAGGCAAATCTTCTCTGAACTGAGGCAGGGGAGGATGGCCACTCCGTAAAGAACTGTGTGGTACATTTCACAGAGTTTCATTTCATCAAACATTCAACTGAGGAGTATTTGTGAGTGTATGGTGTGTCACCACAACCGAGTTCCTGGTCTAGTGGATTAGAAGAATAAAATTTTTTTAATAAGGTGACTGACTATGATATAGATTCATCCTTCAATTTCCTTGTTAGGAAAATGAGTCACCTGCCACACAGATAAAATGATCATGGAATGAGAGATGTTATACTCTGTCAGTATCATTTATGCTCAAACTAAAATTGTTTGGGGAAGGCAAGAATTTTTAAAAATATGTTGATGTAAGAATAGCTTACCAAATTGTTGAAGTAACTAAATTGTTCACGAAGCCCATTGCCTGTCACCAAACTAAGTTAATGCTCTGATTTGTGACCCAGAGGCACTTTCAGTTAGGTAATGAGAAAGCCCCAGGGCCATGGCCTTCGGCATGACAGAAATTAGAAAGGCATGCAGAGGAAGGTCTTCCTCTTTGACCTTTTAAGTTTTCCACAGTTCAAACCACTTTTAAATTCTGGGATATTTTAGGAAAAACAAATTTATTTTTAAAAATTTAAAGATGAAGTAATTTGGCATTTTAAAATTATTTCCTCTCTTATAAATAGGCAAAAGTCTACCTTAGAGATTCATTAAAAAAAGAAATAGTTTTTGAAATAGAAAATAACACAATTGAAATAGAAGACAACTTAATTCTTCAGTTTTCACTAAAAGAAAGCATTTTAAATTATCTGGCTCCCCCCAGGCTTGCTCCCCAAGTTGAAACTTGGATAAAATTGTCATGTCTAAATTACAAAATTCTGGTAACAAGAACTTACCACTGAAAGGCTTTAAGATGGCAAACTTGATCGAACACATATACACTTCAAATAAAGCGTCTGCGCCAAACAAATGACTACATGCACTTAAAATGCTTTACCTTTAAGATCGTTCTCCTGCTGCGAAAACACTGCGATTGAACATTTTCCTTAACTAAACCACTAAATGCGAAAACTGAGACTTCTTCTGCCTACTTTTATAGGTCTGAGGTTCTATTGAGGCAGCTGAGATACTTCATTCTAATATCTAGTCATCTGGTCTGGTCCAACCCCACAGACCGATGGTGGAAGGTGGGAGAGGGGTGGTATTTACATAATCATGGCAGTACTACTGATTTCAGAACCAGGTTTGGGAGACAGGATGGTTGGAATAGCAACTTGCCTTTCCATTTGCTCTCCTACAAGCCCCCTAAAATGCTGTGTGTATATGTGGAAGGGAGTGTTGTGTGTGTGTACCAGCTGTAATTTTTAAAAATAGGACAAAGTATGTTGTAATTCCAATTCTGGATGATGAGCTTTCATACAGCAAACAAAAATACACAGCAAGATTGAAGAAAGAAAAAATGAGAATACAAATCTCCTTAGAAATTTTCTTTGTTTTCAAACAAAGTACATTTCAAAAGGGAATCTGTCAGTTTTGGAGATAACTTTTTAAAATCAAAGTACAGCGCATCACCTAATCTGACTGATCAACCACTGTTGGAAATGTAAGACAGAGAAACTGTCGCTAGTTGTCCTCAGGTTACCTAGACGAACAATCCCACTCCACTGGTCTACTTTTCTTTTCGCTTTGAAACGTGATTTGAGGTAAGAAGCCTCTGGAAGTCAATGGTTGTGTCCCCTGGGTTATTGCTGAGGCCCCTCTGAAGCTGTGCCGCACACAGGCACCCTGGGTAGCGGAGCTAGGGTGGGAGGGGGGGCCAGACAAGTGACTGGCTGGTTTGCCCATGGACTTGGTGTCATGTAGGGACTTAGCTTTTTTTATCTGAGATGGAGTTTCGCTCTTGTTGCCCAGGCTGGAGTGCAATGGCGTGATCTCGGCTCACTGCACCACCATCTCCCGGGTTCAAGTGATTCTCCTGCTTCAGCCTCCCGAGTAGCTGGGATTACAGGCATGCACCACCACACCTGGGTAATTTTGTATTTTTAGTAGAGACAGGGGTTGCTTCATGTTAGTCAGGCTGGTCTCGAACTCCTGACCTCAGGTGATCTGCCCGCCCCAGCCTCCCAAAGTGCTGAGATCACAGGCATGAGCCACTGCGCCCGGCCAAGGACTTAGCCTTTAATCTTAGGGAATCTTAAAGTCCAAACTGGCTACAGTAGATGTTAGCTGTTAGAAAAACAAACACATATGCAGTATCGTCACCAGCAGCGTTAAAGACAGCAATGACTACCTCTTAGGTTGTAGATGACACATTTCTCTAAGCCCCTGGAATGAACCGTTATTCTGTCCACTGTTTAGCTAAATTTTAGACTTCAGTAACAATACATCAATATTAGCAGAGCTTCACCACAGTATACTAATATTATCCCCATGAGACTTTATATTATGTTAATCAAAGAATCTCCATTCCACCTTCAAAGGCTTGAAATGGTTTTGTGCTATGTCCAACAGTTGAGTGCCTACTAGGTACTAGGCACTTTTCTAGTTAGGTTGTATACAGACACTCTATTTTCCAAATTTAATGAGAAAAAAAGCTCTGGGAGTTTAATTTGTTAGCTGGTATGCAACTGCTGAATGCAAGAACCACAAACTACGTAAATGACAGGAACTCAAATAGACATGTTAACAGCTAAAGTTCATTTTAAAAAAATGAATTCAATATGCTACACTGCAAGGAATCAATCACACTGCAATCATCATTTACAAATCAAAGTACAACACACATACTCATGGGGGTATATACAACTAGGTAGAAGTGTGTGATTATGGACAAGTAGATTGAAACTGTAAATTATGTAACTGTCTCTTGTAATTACCCTGCTTGAGAACTGAAACAAACTTCCTGTATAATTTTGCAAGAGAATGGAGATTGAGATACAGAATTGCTTTTTAGTTGGTTTTAACCCTTCCACAGCTATTTAATTATGTGTGATGAGGTCAAAGAAAGTTTATGCTTAATTTATGAAAAATTGGCAGGGAGGTATTTCAAAGTAAATCCTCTAAAAAGCTTCCGATTATTAATTAAATCTGGTAATTTCTCTTCCTCTTCAAGGAAGATTTATATAAATTATTAGGTAAAATAAACAATGTTTAAAACAAATTCACGGGCATCATTCATTTTATTTCCTCTCTAAAAACATTCATTATGTTCTGTAAGTTTTTAACTGGATGCAACTCAAAGGCTACAGGGATGAAAGGCTGTCTTCAAGAGCATCTTCTGCTTCGGTAGAGAAAAATCTTATTAATGTCCTTAACTTCATGAAGAAAATCTCCAGCGCTGGGCAAACCCCAGGGCAGGACTCCTAGTCTATGAACAGAGAATCACCTTCTTAAGAAGAAGGAAGCCTGTTTTTCTGATAAATAGCAGAGCCTCATTTCAAGACATTTTAAGTCATCCTAGCCTTTTTCTTCCCTTTCTTAAAAATCTAACTTTTAACATCTTTTCTCTAAGTTCTGTTTCTAGTGCCTAAAGATCTACCCCAAATTTTAGAACTGCTCAGCAACCTAGGAGGAGGAAAGGGCAATTTTCCTGTACACATCTTACAGTGTCAGCTGGTGCTATTCTTCCCACAAAAAAAGAAAAATGGGAAAACAGTTCTCGTGCTGCAGTGTCTCTTCTTTCTCTCCTCGGGCTCACAGTTAAATATTTTCTCTGTACTCCATCCTCACTCTGCATCGCCATTCCTTGTCCAAATCCTCCATTTCATCCTCATTCTGTCAACGCACAACTCTTCAATTACGTTTTTCTAAGTTTAAGAGTGAAAGTGAAATTTACAGGAATGCTGTTCTCTAATGAACTAGACTCAACACTTCAGAGGATTTGATTCAAGTAAATTTCAGTACATTTCCTTCACATAAAAATGGCTCTGCAAAGGCTGACATGGAGTTGATGCCCGTACACTAAATACTTGTGCACTCAAGTTTTCATTTTCAAGCAGTCAAGGTGAAAACTGTGTCTCTCTTTAAAACATGACTAATAGGATGCCACCAATAAATCGAGTAAGTTTTCAGTTTTAAGAGTTACAAAAACCCAAGCACTAAGATACTATAGGATGTCACCTCCCATTTTAAGATGATCTCTTTCTAAAAAACAAAAATAAAACAGAGATACAGAAAATGACAAAAAACAAATATACAGCTTAAGGGATTATTATAAGGCAACTGTCCTTGTAACTATCACCCAGGATCAAGAAATAGAAGTTTGCTGGCTACTCCAGAAAACTTTCTATCTGCTCCAGCCAATCACCTCTGCTTTCTCTCTCATAAGTAACCGCTATCCTGACTTTCACAATAATCTCTTGCATTTTTTTAATACTTTCATCACCGAAACAGCCCAGGCACTAGAACAGTCTTGCCTATTAAAAAAAAATTTTTTTAATGTCATTTTAATCTAAGGGTTCCACCTTCACCCCTTTCTTTTCCTTGTAATCTATCTGTGGATGAACTGGGGCCCCTTGACCTATACTGTCCCCACTCTGGATTTTGCTGATCTCCTACTTGCACTGCAGCTCAGTATGCTCCTCTTTACTCTGTATCTCTTGCAAAATAGTAACTAGATCCAGTGCTTGCTTGATTAGACTTGGGTTCAATCCACTGGCAAGACTACGAATATCCTTGATCAGAAGATACATAATTTCTGGTTGTCCTTTTTGTAGCTGTTGATGTTGTTCATTGTCTAGATCCATTAATTCACGGTGGTGGTGGGGATTACAAAATGGTTATATTTTAATTCTGTCATTTTCTTTTCTTTTCTTTTTTTTTAAGATAGAGTCTCACTCTGTTGCCCAGGCTGGAGTGCAGTGGCACGATCTCAGCTCACTGCAACCTCCGCCTCCCGGGTTCAAGGGATTCTCCTGTCTCAGCCTCCCAAGTAGCTGAGACTACAGGTGCATGCCACAACACCCGGATAATTTTTTGTATTTTAGTAGAGATGGGGTTTCACCATGTAGTCCAGGCTGGTCATGAACTCCTGAGATCAGGCAATCCGCCCGCCTCGGCCTCCCAAAGTGCTAGGATTACAGGTGTGAGCCACCATGCATTTTATTTTCATTGGTTAGCTGGAATATGTTTATAAAAAGATGTTTCTGGCCAGGCGCGGTGGCTCAAGCTTGTAATCCCAGCACTTTGGGAGGCCGAGGCGGGCGAATCACGAGGTCAGGAGACGAGACCACGGTGAAACTCCGTCTCTACTAAAAATACAAAAAATTAGCCGGGCGTGGTGGCGGGCGCCTGTAGTCCCAGCTACTGGGAGAGGCTGAGGCAGGAGAATGGCGTGAACCCGGGAGGCGGAGCTTGCAGTGAGCCGAGATTGCGCCACTGCACTCCAGCCTGGGCGACAGAGCGAGACTCCGTCTCAAAAAAAAAAAAAAATAAATAAATAAATAAAATAAAATAAATAAATAAATAAATAAAAAGATGTTTCTGGCCAGGTGCGGTGGCTCATGCCTGTAATCCTATCACTTTGGGAAGCCAAGGCAGACGGATCGCTTGAGCGCAGGAGTTCAAGACCAGCCTGGACAACATAAAGAGACTACAGAAAGTGAAAAAATTAGCTGGGCATGGTGGTGTTTACCTGAAGTCCCAGTTACTCAGGAGGCTGAGGTGGGAGGATCTCTTGAGTCTAGGAGGTTGAGGCTGCAGTAAGCTGAGATCACATCACTGCACTACAGCCTGGGTGACAGAGCAAGACCCTGTCTCAAAAATATTTTAAAAATTTAAAAAATAAAATGATGTTTCCCCTCCTTTACTACTTGATTACTTCACTGTACAGTTTATATAAGAAAGGCAGGACAAATGCTTTAATTACAATTTTTGCACTTTTCAAGATAATAAACTGGTTCCTATTATCCTCTAAATCAGTTGGTTTTTTAGTATCATTATGAACTTGCGAATTTAAACATTTGATAAAAGTTGCAATAAACTGCAATTTTTTATCTTTATTATTATATTTATTGTCTGGTCAGAGCCTCTTCAAATTGACTCCTGAGTCTTTTTGACATGACCCTAACAATTTTTGCTTCCTTGCTGTCTAGTATGACAAGGAGGACTTTTGTCTTGTTTACAGAAATAACTCTTCGACTTCATTTAAAATGATGACTGTATTTGTCCCCAAAAAAGGACATAAGCAAATTTATTGTGGAGACTGACGTCCACCTGTATTACATTTTCTCATGATTTCAGCAACACCTTTTCGTACCTTCTGCCGTGTAATTGTGCTGCATATTTATTTCCATGTGGACGAATGGTTACATGTGAAACTGAATTGCTTTTAATCCACTCAACCATTTTTATACACTTTAGAAACATTAATTTAAAACAATTTTGCTGAAAAAAAGAGTTCCTCTATGATGTTAACTCAAAGCAGGACTCCATATAAATAATTACAAAAAAGAGGTTTTTATATTGGTAAACATGAAAATGTAGCATGAATATTAGAGTACAAATATGCTAACCACAAATCCATGGGGGAGAAAAAAAAATCAGATTCCTAACTAGTATTTTCCTAAACAATTCTAAACAAGTTAAGGAAAACCTTTTGTTTTACCCAATATGAAATTATATTTAAAAACAAACAAAAAACCAACAACCAAACAACCAACCAACCAAAAAACTACCTTACAACCAGCTGAAGTCATAATCGTGTTGTTTAGGGCCAGGCGTGGTGGCTCATGCCTGTAATCCCAGCACTATGGGAGGCTGAGGCAGGTGGATCGCTTGTACTCAGGAGTTCGAGACCAGCCTGGGCAACATGGCAAAACCCTGTCTCTACTAAAAATACAAAAATTACCCGGGCATGGTGGTGCATGCCTGTGATCCCAGCTACTCAGGAGACTGAGGCAGGAAAGCTGCTTGAACCTGGGAGGCAGAGGCTGCAGTGAGCTGAGATCATGCCACTGCACTTCAGGAAGCCTGGGCAACAGAGCAAGACTCGGTCTCAAAAAAAAAAGAACAAAAAAACGAAATGCCATCATGAGAGGGGTAAGTGGAAGCAAACTTTTATCTTAGAATATTCTATCTCAAACATAATGTCTCTATTACAAGCTGGAAAATATGTTCAAGGGGGAATAGTTCTCTTGAAACCTGAACCAGGTATAGCACTAATTTCAACTAAGCAGAGCAAAATCTTTCTTGATCTTGTTTTAATAACAGCTCAGGGCATAGTGGCTCGCACCTGTAATCCCAGTGCCTTGGGAGGCCGAGGCAGGAGGATAGCTTGAAGCCAGGAGTTGGAAACCAGCCTGGGCAACAAAGCAAGAGCCTGTCTCTACCTGACCTCCGACCCCTCCCCCTGAAAAATGGCCAGGAATGGTGGCATGTGCCTGTAATCCCAGCTACTTGGGAGGCTGACATGGGAGGATCACTTGAGCTCAGGAGTTCAACGCTGCAGTGAGCTAAGATCACGCCACTGTACTCCAGCCTGGGTGACAGAGTGAGACCCAGTCTTTAAAAAGAAAAGCAAGGAAAAATGCGTCTCTTCTCTATATCTGAACTGGGTAAATGGAAAACAGAGTTGGAAGCATTTCCTCCTCTGCACTGCCACAGCCTCTCTCACATTTGAAATTGCAGGGCTGGGAAGAATTTTGTGTCTGACCCTCTACTACCCTATAGGCAAGGATTAAATCATTCATCCTTATGTCCTCATCACCTAGACCATCCCTGGCACAGTGTATTTAAAGCATGTTTGCTGAAGGATGGGACGAAGGGATAAATAAAGTGTAAAAAACAAAGACTGAGAGGAGATCTGAGTTTAAGCACTATTGGTCAAAAGCTAGCTGGCTGCATCTGGCAGGTGTTGACACTCATACAAAGAAGTGGATTAACTAGACTCAGGCATTCATTGATTTCTCCCAACAATCCTTTATTGTGTATCCTCCATGTGCTAGGCACCGTGCTCATGGCTTGGAGTTTAGCAATGACCAAGTTCCTGCCCTCTTGATGGTCCCACTAAGGTTTCATTTTGTTCCAGTTCTGCTGAAGATTAGGTTATTCTCATACCAATTATTTGAATGGAATTTGTCCAGTACTGAATTTCCAAATGACTCAATGCAAATGCCAGTCAATGTTAGAAATCCAAACAGACAAAAAATTTGTTTGGGGAAAAAAAAACAACAACCACCTGCATGCCAAAACTTGAAAAAATTCTGAGCTATGTAAGGCAAAACACTAGCTTTCAGAAAAAATGAGAGAGACTGCAGACCGTATGTTTCATATTTACAATGTTTTCATTGAGGCAATGAATACAAACTATTCTATAAGAGCTATTTATTTGCTCTTATTTATGACAAGCTTAGCTTAAAAAAAGATACACAAATAAATCGTTAGCCGCACTGTCTCATGCAACTCATTTCAGTGCATTCAGCAACAGTCAACCTCTGAATAAATCACTGAGAGCTCAATTTTCAACCTTGATGTTATCTTTAGCATATTAAAATATATTGTACCTCAGACCAATGTAATAAAACAGTAATGGCAAAAGCTTTTAGTGTAACATATTATAATGAGAAAATAAGGAAAAATAGCCATTTTCCTTATTATAGTACAGACTAGAATCCTATTAAAATAAATGTCATCATTATACTTGATTACATAGGTCAAAACGTGTCTTCCATAACCCAGCAAAAGCCCAAGGATACAGCTGCTGGTCCAGTATTTTCCAACAAGTGTCATGGGGGCAAAGGTGGGAAGCTCCTTATCTTAGAAAAGGCTATGAAGTACTTGAGCACCATTTCAAAAGCATAACTTATTATTCTTTAATGATTGCCTTGACTGCACTCACCCAGGAGCATAGCTGCTGGGAAGGCTAAGCAAAGAGAAGCTTTCTTGACAGCTTCTTATGGCTAAAGCTGGAATTTTCCTTTCAAAATAAATGCAATCAAGAAATGAATTATCTGATAAGAGAAACAGTAAGCAAAAGATAAGTGTCTCTTCAACCCGCTATGTACAAATGTGGATTATGTCACAGCTCTGCTTTCTCCGCCCAAGGTTTAGAGCAGGCAGTGACATCTTCTTTCTGATGCAACTGAAATGATCTTAAGATAGGGGCAGCATTTCCGCAAAAATACCAGACCTCGAAAGAAGACAGGGCATACCTGGCATCATTTGGAAGTAAGTAAACCAGTGCTGATGGTTTATGTTCTAATAAAATAAAATTCTCCCTAAGAATCACACACAAGAAGGGAAAGCACATTTTAAAAGTTCTTCCCGTCATAATTAATTTAACATTTGTTCAACAATTAGCCCCAGGCTCTTCTAGAAGATCAGAATGCAGCAAAGAGCAACGTCCACACTCACATGAAGCTTACTTTTGGTGAAAGACATGGGCAATCAACAATAAATACAGTCATGCACCACATAATGATGTTTAGGTCAACGATAGACCACATATTCAATGGTAGTCCCATAAGATTATAACAGCATATTTTTACTGTACCTTTTCTACATTTAGATATGTTTAGATACAAAAATACCATTATGTTACAACCACTAACACCTACAGTATCCAGTACAGTAACTGCTGTTCAGGTTGGTCACCTAGGAGCAATCAGCTATGCCACATAGCCTAGGTGTGTAGTAAGCTATAGACTTAGACTTAGGTCTGTCTAAGTACATACACTATGATGTTCACACGACAATGAAGTTGCCTAATGGTGCATTTCTCAAAATGAATCTCAGTTTTTAAATGATAAATGACTGTATATAAAAGATCTATGCAAGTTTATAAATGACTCTGCACTTGCTTAGCCTAGTTTGTTGTTGTTTTTCTTTTTGGTTAGTACCACTAAAAAGAGAGAGAGAGAGAAAACTAAATAACACAAGTCCCTAAGAGATGCTGCCATGGTCCCTCCAAACACACCTCTGAGGCTCGTTTGTGGGGCCCGTAAGTGGGGAAAGTGGAATATTTACTCTGCAGCCTCCCCCAGACAGACTTTATGATTCAAGTGAGTGCTTCATGACCTCCCTCATCATGTATATGACAGAATTTACACAACTCCTGAGGCTGCTAGAGGTGAGGTGACAGGCACTGGAGCTCCGGACACCCAGGAGCAAAGGGAGCAATATCTCTGCTACCCATACCCATCCTCAGGTCCTGTCTTGGGAGGCACAGCCCTAAGCTGACCACACGGTGCAGAGACGGCCAGAGACCCTTGCTGGAGAGTATAGTTTCTCACCAGGGCCTTGAGGGCCGGGATGCAGCTCCTGAGGGTAAGCCGTGTGCCCTGATACTGTGCTCACCCTGCCCTCTGGGAGAAGCCGGTGGCTCCTGCACGGCCCTGGTTCCAGGGGGCGTAATACAGTCAGGTGAAACGGCTTACTGGCATCCAACCAACTGGACTTCTAAATGAAAACTCCTGTTTTCCAGAGGAGATAGGCCAGTGGGTATCAAATATTTATTTCAAGAAGGCAATTTTCAGGTAGGATGAAAACACTCAGTCTCTGCTTAAAAACACTCTTAAGTTTCACTTAAATTGTATTTTGAAAAGCTTGTAAGTGGAAGCTCTTTTAAACAAAACAGTCCACTGAAGGCAGACTGTGAAAACTAGTAGTAGCTGGCAACCTGAACTACTATGACATGTACTTCTGTATTTAGCCATCATATAATACAACATTTAAACCAGTAGCTTGCATCTAAGATTCTGGGAAGAAGCAGCTTTCTCTTTGAGAGAGTGGGTATGATTAGCCTCCTGACATGATACCCCTCTGGGTAGAAATGAAGTATGTGGCTTTCTTCCTAATTCGCTTTATGGACTTAAAAGGGCAGAGAAGCAGGGAGCAGGAAACCAAAGAAAAGATGCTTTTCTCTTCCAATGCGGTGCTTCCTCAAGAAATCAGCCAAGAACTATTAAGAGGCTAAGGGAGAGACAAGCCCGGGGATCTCTACGGACGTGGGTCGTTGTGGCACCTAAAGAAGAAATCTCTGTCATTAAACTAGAGGAGGAAAGAACGACGGTGCAGAAAACCACACTGATTAATACTCAAGTGAGAAAGGAACTAAGGTACTAAATCATACCCTAAAGCATCTTTCCTCAAAAGTTTATTGTAGTTCCTGCTTTCCTTAAATCTGGTTGGCTGTATATGTGTGTGTGGGGGGGGCAGGTGGTGGTGGAGGGGAGTATCATTTCTAAAAAAGGGGACATGTGGAAGGACGCTGCTAACCACACTGAAGACAAGAGCCAAGTTCATAACCTGGAGGCACAAAACTGGGCCATTTGCACCATCTTCTAGCAGCGCTGATTAATTATAGACTCAGTTTTTAAATAGCACACGGACCTCACAAAAGCTAAGGTGAAATCCTCAACATATGAAGAGCCAGCAAAGGGGATTCCCCGAAGTGAATGCCGAATTCATTCAATCACTTCTGCTTCCTATGGTTACAGCCTTGTTCCATGAAGGACTGCCCAATATTTTAATATTGAATAAAGAAAGCCAAAAATTGAACCTGCTGACACATTTTTATGATTATTCCACAAACATACTAATTTTAGAAATGCCTGAATGTACAGTTAATTGATATTTAACTTAACTGACGAACTTGCCATTAATATTAATTAATTAATATTATTAATTAATTAATATTAATATTAATGGCAAGTTTATCTGGTCTCAAAAAACTATAGACGTAAGTCTGTAGACTTGGATCCAGCTGTCCTTTACCCTTTATAGCGTTAGTTACACGTCCCTCCGTCTCCAATAAAAAAGAAAAAGTTAATCTGAGATTTAGAATCTTTATAGTTCTAGTTAGTAGGTTTAAGTATTTTAGTTAGGAGAGACTGTTGAATTTCATCAAATGCCAGATCTGACTTTGTAATAAACCACCTGCCTGGATGTCGCTTTTTGTTTTCCCCTCAATTTTTTCCATCAGCGCTGCTCTTTCTTCTCCCTACTGATGTACATACACATGCTCCAGGGTCTCCAGCTTAAAAATAAAGACAACTAGATTCCTGTGTCCCCAGCCCTTGACGGTCAAGCTTTTGTTTTGTTTTGGTTTGTTTTTAAAAAAGAAAAAAAAAAAAAGACAGAGTCTTGCTCTGTCGCCCAGGCTGGAGTACAGTGGTGCGATCTCAGCTCACTGCAACCTCTGCCTCCCAGGTTCAAGTGATTCTCCTACCTCAGCCTCTTGAGTAGCTGGGACTACAGGCACGTGCCACCACATCCAAATTTTTGTATTTTTAGTAGAAATGGGGTTTCACCATGTTGGCCAGGCTGGTCTTGAACTCCTGACCTCAAGTGATCCACCCACCTCAGACTCCCAAAGTGCTGGGATTAGAGGCGTGAGACACTACGCCCAACCAAACAGAAAAAAAAGTCAAGCTTTTTGAATGTACTTCTTTTAATCGCACTTAATATACAGTTGTCCAAAGAATACTTCTTACGACTTTCTCTCTGGGGCACTGAATCTCTGGGGGATGATCTTAGACAAGTCTCTTAGTGTCTTGTCCCAGAAGAGAGATGGTCACAGTCACCTACCCCATAGGGTCTCTGTGAGGACTGAGTAAATGTGTGTAATTCCGGTAACAGTGTCTGACATATAGCAAGGGCTCTAGAAGTGTCAGCTATGATGATTATTGTGACTGTTACTGTTGAAATACTGACCTCTTCTGGTTTTCCTAACACCATTATCTCCCAATTTTCTTCTGACTTCTGGGCCCTTTGCAATTTCCTTGGCGAGCTCCTCATTCTTTATTAGTCCCTTAGATGTTAGACTCCAAGCACTCCACCCTCAGCCCTGTTTCCCTACACACTTCCCCCTGGTTGTCCTCACCCACATCCATGGTTTCAGCTACCACGGCATGTCCACGACTCCCGGCTGTTCCCTCTAATGCAGACCCCCTGCTGAGCTCTAACGTCTGTGCAAAGTGCACGTAGACATCCAAACGCACAGTGAAGGCTACATGAACAAAGCTGCGCCCACTGTCTCTCCAAGCTCAGTTATGCATTCAATAAATACCAGTATTTTCTGAGCACCACTCTGCACCAGGCATGCTCCTGCTACGGAACTAACAGGACCTGCCTCTTTTCCATGCATCCTCACTGTCAGGCCTCCATTGACTCTCACCTCTTTTCTTTTTAGTTACAGCAAAAAGTATAAATAAGGAAATAAAAAGTATCTGTAATTCTAATTCCAGAAGTCATCTAGAAATGTATTTGCTTTGCTTTGCATATTTTTTACATAATTGAGAACATATTACATATATAATTTTGAAAGCCACTTGTTTATCATAAGCATTACAAATTCCCAGATAACTTTTTTAAGAAACAGGGTCTGGTTCTATTGCCCAGGTTGGAGTGCAGTGGTGCAATCATAGTTCACTGCAGCCTTGACCTCCTGGGATCAAGCCATCCTTGATGGAGGACTCAGCCTCCTGAGTAACTGGAATTATAGGCACAAGCCACCAGGCCCAGCTAATTTTATTTATTTATTTTTGTAGAGATGGGGTCTTACTATGTTGCCCAGGCTGGCCTTGAACTCCTGGGCTCATGTGATCCTCCTGCCTCAGTCTCCCAAGGATTACAGGCATGAGCCACTGCACCTGGTCAGAACATAATTCTCAGCAGCTAATAATATTCCATTATATGGATGTGCCATAACTTTCTCATGGGAATGGTTCTCTCTTGCCTTTGAAATATCAAGTCTGTTTTAGTTTTTTTCCTGTTATAAATAATGAGTGTGAAGGACAAATATACCAAAACATTAACTCTTTGGGTGACAAGACTGAGAGGAATTTCATTTTCTTCTATTATTACACCTATTTTTTTAACTTTCTACTATGAGTCCATATTGCTATAATCAGGGGCTGGGGGAGGGAGGCAAAAAGAGAAGTCCACTATTTAAAACATAATAATATGAAACAAAACAATGTTGCTATATTAACTATGAAAATAATGTTTGTTGATTAAAATATGCTGATTTCCCTAGAATAAATTCCTTTAGAAAATAACCATTGGATTGGCTGGGCGCGGTAGCTCACGCCTGTAATCCCAGCACTTTGGGAGGCCGAGGCGGGCGGATCACCTGAGGTCCGGAGTTCGAGACCAGCCTGACCAACAGGGAGAAACCCCGTCTCTACTAAAAATACAAAAATTAGCCCGGCGTGGTGGCGTATGCCTGTAATCCCAGCTACTCCGGGGGCTGAGGCAGGAGAATGGCTTGAACCCGGGAGGCGGAGGTTGCTGTGAGCCGAGATGGCGCCATTGCACTCCAGCCTGGGCAACAAGAGCGAGAAACTCCGTCTCTTAAAAAAAAAAAAAAAAAGAAAAGAAAATAACCATTGGAGGCTGGGCACGGTGGCTCACACCTGTAATCTCAGCACTTTGGGAGGCTGAGGCAAGAGAAATGCTTGAGCTCAGGAATTTGAGACCAGCCTGGGCAACACAGCAAGACCCTGTCTCTATTTTTTATTTTACTGTTTGAGATGGAGTCTCACTCTGTCGCCTGGTTGGAGTGCAATGGCACAATCTCAGCTCACTGCAACCTCCACCGCCCAGGTTCAAGTGATTCTCCTGCCTCAGCCTCCTGAATAGCTGGGATTACAGGCACCCATCACCACGCCCAGCTATTTTTTGTATTCTTAGTAAAGACAGGGTTTCATCATGTTGGCCAGGCTGGTCTCGAACTCCTGACCTCAGGTGATCTGCTTGCCTTGGCTTCCCAAAGTGCTGGGATTACAGGCATGAGCCACTGTCCCCAGCCTATTTTTTAAATACATAAAATTTTATTTTAAAAAATAACCATTAGATGTTTTTGATACACACTGTCAAAGTTTCAGAAAATGCCTACCAATATACATTTCCTTCAGTGTAAATAAGATGTCCATTTTCCACCAGCTTAGTTAGATTTGGGTAAGTTGTAAACTCTTGGTTAGTGTGGTAGGCAAAAAATTGTAATCTTGCAGTTACTAAATTTGCATTTTTAAACCACCAACAATTTTTCTTCATATTTGAATTAGCCATTATACCTGAAGGACTTTGGAGTGGAGTGGCTAACAGTTAAAGTGCTTGGGTTCAATTTGCAGCTGTGCAACTTATGTGTGTAATTGTGCCTCAATTTCAACACCCATAGAATGGGGCTAAAAGCACATATCTCAACTGTTGCCGTGAGGACTGAATGAATCAATCAATAAATGCAGGACTCATAGGAAAGGGGTTGGCACATGTTACTCACTCAGTAAATGTCAGCAATGTTGTGCCCACCAGTGATTTTCCTTTTCTGTACATTATGTGTTCCTGTCCTCTGCCTATTTGTTTATATATTTATTGAGAGGCAGAGAGAGAAGGAGGGGAACAGGGGGCGGGGAGAACAGAGAGAGAGAGAGAGAGAGAAAGGGAGAGAGATGGTCTCCTTGTGTTGCCCAGGCTGGTGTTGAACTCCTAGGCTCAAGTGAGTCTCCTGTCTCGGCCTGCCAGAGTGCTGGGATTACAGGTATGAGCCACCATAGCTGATCCTCTGCCCATTTCTCTATTAGGTTTTTGTTTTAATGCTACCAAACTTAAAAGTATATATATATTTATTTAAACACTATAGATACTAAACTTTGCCTGGCACGTATGTTGTAAACATCAAACATCTTTTTCATTATGTTTGCTTTAAATATTAATACTTTTTACTAGATAGAAGCTTTATATTTTTATATAGTCAAGTCCATCTGCATATTCTTTCATTGCTTTGATGGTTATGATGTCCTTGACCATCCAAAGATCAGATAAATAATTATACATAATCTCTCCTCTAGCTTTTTTTTTTTTGAGACCGAGTCTCACTCTGTCGCCCAGGCTGGAGTGCAGTGGTGCGATCTCGGCTCACTGCAAGCTCCACCTCCCAGGTTCAAGTAATTCTGCCTCAGCCTCCCGAGTAGCTGGGACTACAGGTGTGTGCCACCATGCCCGGCTAATTTTTGTATTTTTAGTAGAGACGGGGTTTCACCATGTTAGCCAGGATGGTCTCGATCTCCAGACCTCGTGATTTGCCCGCCTTGGCCTCCCAAAGTGCTGGGATTACAGGCGTGAGCCACCGCACCCAACCTCTCCTCTAGCTTTTTAAGTGTTTTTGCGTGTCTGTTTTTTGGTAATCGAGTCTCTAATCTACCTGGAGTTTCTGCTGCTTCCTCATGCAGTCATGCTTGTGAATATGCTGCTCCCCTCTGCCTAGAATGTTTTCACTTCAACTTCTTATGAGCTCTCAAAGCATACTGTCCAAAATACTATGCAACATTTGTTGATTTGTCAGTGAACTTGACAGCCCAGCAAGAGCTATGTCTTCTTCCCTTTTGGTTGCTGATGTTTAGCAGAATGTAGAGTGTGGTATCCCAATCAATAAGGTTGAAGTAAAGAGGTAAAAAATGAAGACATGACTCTTCGCATCTTCCTTTATCCTCCAGTTTGGCATCAGATAAATGCATATACACAAACACACATGTGAGTGATGGTGCCACCTCCCTCACCACCATCTGGCACTTGGTTCTCTCACCTACTGCTGAATCAGTTGGTGTTCCCTGGGTCTCTCCTGGGTCAGAGCCCAGGAGAACGGATTTTGTATCCTGCTCATCAGCCAGGGTTCTGGCTCTGCAGGCCTGAGTAAAACACAATTCATTATCTGCTCACTTATTACCTAGCCAAACAGAGTCCTAACAACTGAAAGGATATCTAACATACAATAACTGCTACCTAAGTATCTATCAGTCAAAATATGCCCAAGATTACTCATGACACTTTTTAAATTGCAAAATATTGGAAACAACCTATACAGCCATACATAGCAAAGCAGGTAAGCAAACTATATACATGCATGCAATGGAGTAGAGTGCAGCTGTCAAAGAAAAGAAATCTCTACGAAGTCATTTCCAGGATATACTGGAAAAATCAAAATGCAAAAAACTACCTATAGTATGCTACCTTTTGTGTTAGAACAGAGGAGAAATTAGAAAAATGCACATCTATCTGCTCATTTGTACACAAAGAAACACAGGAAGGATAAACTACAAGCTAATGAGAGTGGAGACCTGTAGGAAAGGATGAGGGAAAGGGAATGGGTAGAGAGGGCACATTCACTGAGAATACCCTTTAATACGGTTCCACTTTTAAAATCATGTTAATGTTTTACATTCTAATTTAAAAAGGTAACAAGTATAAAATAAAAAACAAACAGAAACAAATAAGCCTAATTGTATTCCAATGAATACTACAGTAACACTGAAGGGGGAGAAAAACTAACTCAAGTAACATTTAAACACAGTGTTTTGACTAAATACACTTGGGGTAAAGCCAAAAGGAACCATATATAAATATTGACCTCCACTTAAAAGGTTTGTTTTTCACAATGGCATCAGTTAGCAATTCTAAAACTACTTACTGTGTATTCTAGGGTGTGGCACATAAGTATATTGTGGGTAATGGAAGTCAGGGTTCTCATTGTCAGAGAATGGAATTACATGGGAAGCGGGGAGGACAGAATACAACCGTATGGTGGCGCGGATCTGGAATGGTCTGAACTCATGAAGGGAGTGTGTGTGTACATGCATATGTGTTTATAACACCCATATGTATATGTGCACATACATGGATATAAATATGCATGCTATCCTAGCTCTGTCCTCTGAGAGGGCTAGAAGCAGTGACACCCAAGTAGCAATGGGCACATTTAAGTGATCAGAACTTGGTTTCCTCTTTTTTTTTTTTTTTAAGACAAAGTCTTGCTTTTTCACCCAGACTGGAGTGCAGTGGTGCAATCTCAGCTCACTGCAACCTCCACCCACCGGGTTCAAGCAATTCTCTGCCTCAGCCTCCCAAGTAGCTGGGACTACAGGCACCTGCCACCACGCCCAGCTCATTTTTGTGTTTTTTTTTTTGTAGAGACAGGGTTTCACCATGTTGGCCAGGCTGGTCTTGAACTCCTGGCCTCAAGAGATCCGCCTGTCTCGGCCTCCCAAAGTGCTGAGATTACAGGCATGAGTCACCGCACCCGGCCCAGATCCTGGTTCCTAAATACTGTCCTCTACCATAAGGAACCACGGCTTGGGAGAAATGGATGATTCCAGGGGTGGCTTAAGAAAAGGATAAGCTAAATCTGGAACATCATGCTGTGGCAGAAAGGAAGGAAGAATCCACAGGATGGAAGCATGTGGAAAAGGCACAAGAACCCACTTGAAACATTTGCTGCTAAATAAATCTGGGACAATTTGATGTTTGGGGAACATCAAAATCAATCATGGTAATGACAAGTTATAACCTATAGAATAAAATTAAAACCCATAATTATACAAAAAAATTAAATAAACGGGGAAGAAGAAACAATTCTTCCTTATAGAATGCCAATTAGTAAGTTGTAGAAAGAATGCAAGTAGAAAATTACCATTTGGTAATTATCACAGTAATAGTTATTTTAGATAAGAGCCATAAGTGAATGGTAAAACTAGGAGGTGAAAATTGGATGAGAATTGATATTTATATAATCCCAAAGTATCTTCTCACCAGATGCTTACGGATTACAAAGCGAAAAATGGTAATTTCACAGTGAAGAGGCCTGGCAGTTACCACCTTAACCCAGTGATGAGACAAATGTATTATCATATGATCCTGATGAAATGCACTGGGAAGGACATACGGTCACTTCCATGGTATTCCTGCCAAAAAATGTACAGCCTAAATCTAATCGTGAGGAAACATCGGAAAAGCCCAAATTGAGGCACACCGTACAAAATAAATGGCCTGTATGCTTCAAAACTGTCAAAATCATGGAAAATACAAGGCAAAGCAAAAAAAAAAAAAAAAAAAAAAAAAAAAAAAAAAAAAAAAAAAAAAAGCAGGTACTATTCCAGATTAAAGGAGGCTCCAGGGACATAACTACATAACTACATACTCCATGTGATCCTGGAGTAGGAGATTTTTTTTTTCCTCTAGAAAGAACATCAGTATAATCTGGCAAAATTTAAAATTTGAACAACGTGCATAGATTACTTTAATATCTTGATTTTAATAATTTGTATTGTGGCTATATATGAGAGCATCTTTGTAGAAAAACTGCAATATTTAGGGGTAAAGGTACAACACATCTTCAACTTACTCTCAAATGATTCTGAAAAGAAAATATGAGAGAGAGGAGAAACAAAGGGAGAGATTGAGAATAATAGAGCAGAAAACAGATGTGATAAAATGTGAACATGTGCAACAATGTACAGGAAATTTTGGTATTATTCTTAGAGCTTTTCTCTAAGTCTGAAATTATTTCAAAATTAAAGAAAAAAATAGTGAGATGGATAAGGCATTGCTGGGCAGCCCCAGCGGCAGAAGCAGTCCAGGGCTTGGGAGGGAGCACTCTGGGCCCCCAGTGCTCAGCAGTGGCTGGGAGAAGAAGAGCTCCTTGCCTTGACGGTGTGAAGATCCGAAGTAGGAACTGCAAATGTTTTGTGGGCAAGGGAGTTCTCTGAAGTACTGAGATGTCTGGTGGGGATGGAGGGAGAGAGAGAGATAGAAAGACTTTATAGACAGAGATGGGGGAAGACTTTCAAATTTTCTGATTGAGAAAGAGAGGGAATCCTAGAATCCAAGAGGAAGGAATGTGTTCTCAACCAATCCATGATAGTCACTCTCTCCTCCACCCATTCCAATTGTGGGCAAAGAGTCATAAAACCCACTAGGGAGTTTATGAGCAAATTGGGAGTTGGTGCCCTTTAGTCACTCTGGCCAAACTCTGCAAATGGCCTCCTGGGGAGCCTTGCTCTGACAAATCCCAGAGAAGCTGGTCTAGGAAGTGACATACAAATGACTTATTGTGCAAGCAGCACATGGTCCCATGGATGACCATTCCACCTCACTCTGCTGCCCTGAAGAACAGTGTTCAAAGCCCTGCATTTGCAGTTCTTTATACAGACAGTCCCTGGCTTACAATAGTTCAACTTTACTATGGTATGAACAGTAAAAACCACACTTGATCGTTTCCTGGGCTAGCGATATGTGGTACAACACTCTTACATGAGATATTCAACACTTTATTATAAAATTGGCTTTGTGTTGGATGATTCTGCCCAACTGTAGGGTAATGTAAGTGTTCTGAGCACATTTAAAGTCCAGGCTAAGCTATGATGGTTGGTAGATTAGGTGTATTAAATGTATTTTTAATTTATGACATTTTCACTTTATCATGGGTTTATCAGCCCATAGCCCCATTGTAAGACTAGGAGCGTGTATATACACACAATGCATTACATTCCACCCATGTCTGTGATCAAGTGTGCAAGTAGGCAGCTATATCTTTCTCCCTGCTCGTATCGTGTTTCAGCTTACTAAACTGGCAATTATAAAGATCTACCTGATTTACAACCTCATTTGACTTAATGAAAATACATCCCTGACCAAAAGACCCCAGGCTCATGTACAAAATAGAAATAAAATAAATTTAACCATTAAAAAGTCCTTTAAAAAACCAGGGCAGATTTTAGAAAACCTGTAACCCTAGTTAGCTTTCTATCCTGGGCTCCAAATTATGAGATCAAAAATGATCATGAGAGGTCATGTGACTCATCCCTACCTTCAAAGGCTGGATTTCAATCATTCTGGAAAGATATTTATCTCCTATTACTTTAAGTAACTTTCAAGAGAAGGTGCTATTAATTTCTTCAGCAGCCTACTCTATCTTCCTTAAAACTTTTATAGCCAAGAAATTCTTTTGGTTTTAAATTGAATTTCTATTGGGTTTACACCAGTTCCCATTTTCTTTGAGTGCTATAAAATTCTTACCCTAGTTTCCCCTTCTCTGAGGGAATAACACCAATCTCTTTTCAACTTGATTCAAATCTTTCACTGCACTTCTTAACCCACTCCAGTAGGGGCAATGCTAGGTGTACAGGAAAGAGAAAATAAAAAACCACACCCTCAGCACTGCTTTGCCTGGTCACATCCTGGTGGACAGCATTCATCATGGTGGCCCTGAGCCACTGAGAAAAGGTTTCAATGTGTTCTGTAGTTTAAAAATACAAGGTAGATTCTAGTAACAGTTTTCACTAAAATGGTTAAAAAACAGACATAGCATTTGAAGATAATGTATTTGCTACCCAGATTATTCTCTTATGTAGAAGGCCTTAGTGCCAGATCATGCTGTACAAATAAGATGCTACTGAATTTAGAGCTTGAACTTTTACCTAGTAAGTACCAGTTCCTTTTTAATTTTAGGTAGACAATGATTATGGACAGCAACCATATCAATTTGGAAATTTAGTTTATATCAATCAAATTTAACTTATATCATCTAATACATATTATTATAAAGGCAACTGTCCTATTGGATACAGAGAAGTTGGAAGTATGACACCTCCATCAATAATTACCACAAAACGGTGAACAGAGTGTAAGTGTGATACCATATAGAATACTGTATAAGATAAAATAAAGGTATGAGATAAAATTCCAGGAGGTGGGATCAAAAAGCACAGATTCTTGAGCTGGCTCTTAACAATGGGCAGGATTTTGAACAGACAGAGTCTGGGAAAGGAGGAGGTGATCATTTCAAGGAAGGGACTGCATAGACAAAAAATAGAGGTATAGGACCATGCTCAGACTATTTGAGAAAAAGGAGATTAGTAGATGAAAAAGCCTAAAGGACAGGCTGGAACTAGATGTTGGAAGACGTTAAATATTGAGCTAAGGAGTTTGCCTTATTCTGTAGGCATACAGATATGACCAAAAATTTAAGGCTTGAATGGCTGCTATGCATACCAGAAACTATATTTATGAACTACTTATGAATGGTAGCCACCCAAAACTAGAGAACAAGATAAATGGTTTTGCCCTCAGAAATGATTACAGCTAGGACTCTATAAAAATAAAAATGGTACACTGCATTTGGTAAGATGGCCCTCCTTGGGATTACTGGTTTCATGGATAACTAGGTCAGGAAAGTATAGATAAGACTAGGGTAATTAATTAATAACTAAAAATATTATCTAAAAAGAGAAAAAAATCAAAATTCTTCTTTTAAAAGAATCACATTCTTCAATGTCAATAAATCATATAAATCAGTCCAAAACTGCTATTCAGTTATTTTACACTTTACTCAGAACTTAATCTTTTAATACCCAACAATATAGATTTAGATTCACTATATTTCTTTATGGTTTTCTGTGAGCACATTTACATTGTGGTTTTTGCATCTGATGTAGCTGATGAAGATTGTGCAAAGTCCTAAATTTTCCTCCTTTCAGTTAATAACCAGACAAACTGCAATCTGGTAATCAAGAAGCACCTGGTTCCTAGTGACAGATTTTTTTTTTTTTTTTTTGCGACAGAGTCTCTCACTCTGTCACCCAGGCGAGTGGCACCATCTCGGCTCACTGCAACCTCCACCTCTCAGGTTCAAGTGATTCTCCTGCCTCAGCCTCCCTAGTAGCTGGGAGTACAGGCATGTGCCAACACATCCAGCTAATTTTTGTATTTTTTAGTAGAGATGGGGTTCACCTTGTTGGCCAGGATGGTCTAGATCTCTTGATCTTGTGACCCACCTGCCTCGGACTCCCAAAGTGCTGGGATTACAGGCATAAGCCACCACGCCCAGCCAGTGACAGATTTTTACATGACCAGAAATGACTATTATCATGGGATATCTGGTCATCATGTTATCTAGATATTTTGAATCAATTCTCCAAACGTACCCCTAACACAACATTTACACATCCAGTATAATATAAACAAGGAGAAAAAAAAAAACTGCCATTTTTAAAAACATTATCCATATGCATACTTTTATATATTATGCCGGTTTTAACTGAGAAGGCTCAGAAGATATGAGTGCATATAAGATAAATATTTCTTGGGAAACCTCTAGATACAAACACCGTATTAATTTCCATAATAGAAAAGGGAAATTAACAAAATAAGGTAAGAGTTATTTCTACTAGCAAGGCCTAGGATAAGCTGCCTAGAAAATTATTTTTCTAAATGGAAATATACCTTTTCTGCTTTGTACTGTACAAGATTATAGGCAAAATTTTAGAGAGCTGAAAATCCTTTCAAATAATACTTTCTTTAGCTTTAATCACGAATAATTGCCTCTTTTGGTGCTAATGAGCATGAGCACCACAAAATGGAATGTAATTCTGTCGGTTCATTCAGGGTAATGGCTTTGTGCATGAGGCCTGCTGCCGAGAGATCTAGTCTCAATTTCCTAGAGTACAATCACTGAGCAGCAGTACATTTTTCACTTGAGGATGATGTTCTAACCTATGTAAATATAAACAGAAAACCCATTATCTATTGATAAAAACAACAATGCAGGTTAAATAAAGTTTTATAGGGTACTGTTTCCTATAACAGCCATCAGCTTCCTGGATCATGAAAGTAAATAAAGTACTTCACTTACTGAAATCAATGAGAAACCGTCCAAATCCTTGCCTTTGGTGCTGGGGCATGATCATTATGCAGGAGACATTATACTTCTGCTGGCAAAGCTTTTCCTGAGGGAAGAAGAAACAGATCAAGTATGTCAGAGCCCTGCTGAAGTGGGCAATTCCCTGCACCTGCCACTGTCCTTGTAAAACTGTCCACTAAAGAAAGCCAATGGGTTAGGTCAGGATCAAGCAGAAAAATCCTACTATATTAATCAATCAAACTATCAACTAACAACAAACCATCAACTCTGGCATGCCTCTCAACGACATCTTTATTCTTGAAAGTCAGTGCCATAAAATATGCATAAAGAATCCAAGGAAATATATGAACCAAATAAAACAGAATACAGACTGTATAAAAGAAATGCCTTCCTTGCTCAAATAACTTCAGAGATAGAGAAAATAACATCCCAGGGAGTCACCCAGCGGAGTAAGTTAGGATTTAGCTGGCTATCTTGCTAAATATAATAATAATCTACAACTCCGCAACAGCAATCTGTCTTCTGCCTTTGGGCAAATGCCCCAGTGAAACTAAAACAGTATCTGTGTGGGTAGATGTGCACACACATATTTCTCCTATGAATAAAAAGTCAATGTAAAAAGCTAGAGAAATAATCTGCATTTCAAACCAGGAAAACAAAATAAAAAGAAACAAAAAGACAACAACAAGAAACCCTAAAGCCTCCAAACAAAGGTTAGACCAAAATATTACCAACAGTTTGAAACCAGGAGGAAGATCGGGTAGAACATGGTAAGAAACAGCTCTTACAGTTAAAGAAGAATTTGCAACTTTCATGGGATGTGGTATCAGGGCAGCATTTTTTTATTCAGAGTACACAGAAGTTGCCAAAACCTACACAGAGATCTGGAAAAGGCTTTTGAGGTCATGGATGCTCTGGCCAAATATAAACCACAAATAAGACTGACCACAAATGGTACCGACCACACCAAAGAATTACTTCAGAACACCCAGATCTTTAATGAACCAATTTGAAAGATCACAGGAGATGGTTGTGGAAAAAACCCTACAGGGCAGAATTGAAGATTTCTTTGTGAAAAAGATGTACTCCCAACTTTTGCACATTTGTAGTTGTCTATGGAGCCTCTAAAAAATGAGGAGGAAGCAATGTGCATCAGTTTTTCTAAGAAGATGAATTGTCCCTCACTGGATGTGCACATCAATGGCGAAGGTTCAAGTAGTTCGTCTATTTTGCAAAGTTAGACAAATGGGTCACTCTCTCTAAAAAGAAATGTACTCTGGGTTAAGAGAATTCATCCTTGATGCATTCCTTTCTTTGTCCAGAACCATTTCCACCTTTTGGAGTTTTTTGAGATCCAATATAGTAGTGATCCTTCTTCCCCCGCTGTGCAACTTAACATGTTACTACAGCTAAATTCTAAGCTATGAATAAAACTAATCCTTCTTTCCTTTCTGTTTACAGCCATCTATTATGTGCTTGGAAAGTCATATGCATGTAACAATTTGCACTGAACCTTTCTAGGTCATTCCAGCCCTTCTCTGGCTATCCTTGAACTGTCGTTCTAATAACCTTTAGAATTTGGTTCAAGAATAGCCCCAAAGGGCCAGAGTCCTCTAGATTCCAACTGACACATGAGAATATGGTTTAGTTTCATCTAGTCTTTTTTTTTTTTGAGATGGAGCCTTGCTCTGTTGCCAGGCTGGAGTGCAGTGGTGCAATCTCAGCTCACTGCAACCTCCGCCACCCAGGTTCAAGGGATTCTCCTGTCTTGGCCTCCAGAGTAGCTGGGATTACAGGGCGCCACAATGCCCAACTAATTTTTGTATTCTTAGTAGAGACGGGGTTTCACCATGTTGGCCAGGATGGTCTCTCGATCTCTTGATCTCGTGATCCGCCCGCCTCGGCCTCCCAAAGTGCTGGGATTACAGGCGCAAGCCACCGCACCCGGCCTCATCTAATCTTTTAACATGCTTATTTTTTAGATTAATTTTTGTTTCACTATACTGCCAAGGCATATTAGTATTCCAGAATAGTAGGAAATAACAGCAGCTGCTGCCATGCTATAGAAGAAACTGTGACAAAATGAGAAAAGTTGAGCTAGTTCTGAGTAAAATGTTGGGTACTCTGGCAGGAAGAGAGGCAGAAATTCAAACCTCAAGAATCACCACCAACTCTACACATGGCTGCTACTCAGCAGCCAACACAAGACCCAGGAGTGGGATGGTCAGTGCAGCATGAGGAAGGTGGGCACCTTTAAGCCTATGTTTAAATCCACAGACAATGAAAGAAACACCATTTTCTAACAGCAAGGATGCAACCACTATTCTTTTTAAGTTTCTGGAGAAGAATGATCTTGACAAACCAAATAAAAGGTAACGTGTTTTATTTATTAATCATATAGATTTCCTATTTATTGTTTTATTCAGTGTTAATTCTCTATCATCTTTTGAATTTGTAATGTGCAAATTAACTTTCTTCTTTTTCATTTTAAAGCTTTACCAAATATGTGGATTAAAACACTGAGACAGTTTTCCATGAATGCTGTTACTTATTTTTGTTTATGATCTTTGGGTTGATTCTTAAATTTAGGATAGCTATAGTTTGCAAGTACCTTCACATATATTCTATCTTTTGAAACTTCATTAAAATGGCACTTCTATAAAGCATCCCATTTACATTGTGCAAGAGCAGATTCATTAAAATTCATGTATCATCTAATATAAAAAATATATCATAAAATAAATAAGAGATAGAGTTTGGACCTTCTACCTAAAAGTCTCATAATTATTGTCTCTATTTATGTACCATCCTGGTACATTTAACTATTTCCTAGTGCCTCAGAAAAGTTAAGGTCTTTACCTGGTAAACATCTCCAAACTCAGTTTTCCTTTATTGCAAAGGAGTTATTGTTTCTTTTTTTTTTTTTTTGAGACAGAGTCTTGCTCTGTCGCCCAGGCTGGAGTGCAGTGGCGCGATATCTGCTCACTGCAAGCTCCGCCTCCCGGGTTCACGCCATTCTCCTGCCTCAGCCTCCCGAGTAGCTGGGACTACAGGCGCCCGCCACTATGCCCGGCTAATTTTTTGTATTTTTTTTAGTAGAGACGGGGTTTCACCGCATTAGCCAGGATGGTCTCCATCTCCTGACCTTGTGATCCGCCCGCCTCGGCCTCCCAAAGTGCTGGGATTACAGGCGTGAGCCACCGTACCCGGCCAGTTATTGTTTCTTAGAAGCCTTTGAGCAGAAGAATGTGATGAACTGCTCTGAACCAGTGAAGAGGACAAGCTATATCCCCTCAATATGTTGATTGTTTTCCCCACTCAAACAGCCAGAGATACTTAGGCTTTCTTTGTTCTTGTTTTGTTTTGTTTTTGAGATGGAGTCTCGCTCTGTCGCCAGGCTGGAGTGCAGTGGCATGATCTCGGCTCACTGCAACCTCCGCCTCCTGGGTTCAAGTGATTCTCCTGCCTCAGCCTCCCAAGTAGCTGGGACTACAGGTGTGCACCACCAGGCCCAGCTAATGTCTTGCATTTTTAGTAGAGACGGGGTTTCACCATGTTGGCCAGGATGGTCTCTATCTCTTGACCTCATGATCCGCCCACCCCGGCCTCCCAAAGTCCTGGGATTACAGGCGTAAGCCACTGAGCCCGGCTGATACTTAGGCTTTCTAAAGGTGAGATTGCTTTAGAACTTAAAACCATAGCACAGAGAATAGGAGACAAAAGTGTAAAAACAGTCATTTTATCAGCATGACTGTCCAAATGCCAGCGTCCTAACTCACTGAGATACTGTTGACCACAGAGGGAAGGCAACAAGGAGAAAGGAGAATTCTCTCTTAAATGCTACAATAAACTGAAACCTTCATGTTGACATCACTTAAAGGGAAAACGGAAATAAGCTAAACGCTGAGAAAATCAAAGATGCTAAGTGGTCCACAAGGCAGCAATTAGAATGTCATCAAGGCGGCACACAGTGCTGAGGTCCTTTACACACTTACTAGGCACCATGTTTTTTGTTTTCATCTTTTAAAATGAGCTCTGAACAAGAACCTGCGCTTTTCAAAAACACATGTCACTTATTCAAATTATAGTGATGAAAAAGCCCTGTTCAAAGAATTGGGCTCTACCAAAAACATTTTGAAAAAGAAAATGAAGGTCATGCTGGCTCTTGTTTTACCTTAGAGAAGTATCCAACCAGATGACAGCCCTTTTCATCATTTTTTGTAAGGACATAAAAAAGGAATGGCTCGACATCATAATACAACGTTTTGTGGTCCAGGAAGAGCTTGGCTAACAAGCAAAGGTTTTGGCAATAAATTTTGCTCATATTCCCATCAACCTAGCAAAAAGAAACAGACAACATTATTTAACATAAAAATACTGCACCATATAAAATTGTTTCTTCTATATGGTATTTCAGAAAGTACATCATTTTATTTCCAAATCCTAAACTGAGAGATTAAAACACTCTATTAAGCAAGTACAGCTTTAACCAGAAAACAGCTGTCACTGGCAAATCAGAATTCCACATTTTCTCTTAAATTAGGGTACATTTAAGGTAGTTAAAATTTCTCTTTAAGCTACCAAAGAAGGGCCCAACCACTAGTAAAGGAGTTAATTTTTACTTGTAGTTTATTCTGAGCTAAAAATGATCAGGCACGTCCTCTCTCTTTATTTGAACCAAATAAATCTGTATTAAGGAAATATAAACAGATCAAAATACTTCTCAAGTTAAACTTTATGTTGTTTCAAAAGGGTTTCACATAAAACTAAAATAAATGAACTGTATTATTCTGATTCCTCAGAAGTGTGGATTAGCAAAGAGTTTTCCATTTTGGTTTTATCCCAAGCATCATCTTAAATATAATTGGAAAAGATAAAATATCTATGTTGGGAATACTTACAGAGAAAGTGATATGAATTTCAACCTACAATAAGCACTATGATTACAGTCTACTTCTCTTCAAAATAAAAGAATCAAGCTGTGATACTGATGGCTATAGACAGGAGGCTAGGCACAGATGCCAATTTCTTTGATCAAATGTAGTTACTCTTCGAAAACAGAAAACACAGCAGATTCAAGAAGAATTTCCCTAGCACTTTTCTTAAGGGAAATGGATATTTGCTAACCAGAGCTCTGAAACAATGAACTTGACCATTCTCAGGTCTCCTGTGGACCATACAGGTTCTCATCTTGCACAAATTATTTTTAGATTTCATATAACTATTTCCCTTGGATGAAACCTAGGTCCCATACATAGCAACACAATCAAATATGGGCAATGGGCACAGAGGATACAATTCTCCCTTTAATTAAAGGAAGTTTACATGTATTTGAGAGTATGGCCCTTTTGGAAATGGTAGTATATTACAAAAAGGAAAGATGAGATATACATAACTGTGAACCAGAAAAATAGATGACAGTGCTGAAGAAAATTCTGATCAGTTGTGAACGGTGTAAGAGGAACAAAGAAAGGGAAGGCTGGAAAATCGTAATGTGTGATTACTCATCCTTTATTTTATAAGTTCTGTAGGAAACTGCTAGGAGAAAAGTTGCCCAAATGTTATACTCTATTAACTCAGATTCTAGAATAGGGACCTCGGTACTTATCAAATCCAACTCCTTATTCGTATAAGTGAATTTTACATACATGCTTCTGATGTCTCCCCTCTCATCTCTGGATGGTCCAAAGGCACCTGCCCTGAAAGAACAGCCCACTCTTACCATCCTAACAAGACTGATTCCCTTGCCCCTGAGAAGACGTTCCATGGATTTATGAGAGCTTCAATCCCAATGCTGACTCATGCTGATTTATTAAATAACTACTTAAGGCCAACAATGGGTTTTGAGCTTTGAGAAACAATGTTTTGGTTGGAAGAAAAGATCTAAGGCATCAAGGAAGGAGCCAATAGGAAAGCTGAACTTGTGACATTAGCTAAGCTTCAACTGTGAGCAGCTCTTGTCACCTCAGCTGGCTGGGGCTGGCAGGACAGCTTATCAACAGGAAGGTCAGGCAACATGTATTCAGCCTTCCTTCTAGCCCACTGGTTCTTACTGGGGGTGATTCTGCCCCCCAGGGGATGTTTGGCTATGTCTGGAGACATTTTGGGTTGGTACAACCGGAGGGGGTGGTGGTGCTACTGGCATCCAATTAGCAGAGGCCAGAGATGATGCTAAACATCCTACGCTGTATAGCATAGCCCCTACAACAAAGAACTAACCAGCTTGAAATGTCAATAGTGCCCAGATTGAGAAACCCTATGCCTAGCCTTTAGTAAGAACTAATATATCAGCTAATCTTCCCAGCAACAATACCCTTCTTCCTCCAAGCTTGCCGAAAGAGCCTGATAGAAAAGAGAAAGCTTTAAAAAAATCATAAGACACAACTGGAGTTTCCTGTGTTCTCTGATCAGTCTTGGGGAAAAACTAGTGGGCCCAAACCTGTCTGAGAAGGAGCCTGGCCCATGTGAGAAACCTACAACCTTCCCTTTATTTAATAGGATGGCAAGACACCGCAGGCCAGAAATAAAGAGAACTGTAAGGCAGAATAATACGTTTCAGCCTGAACAATTCAGAAAAAGAAAATCCAGAAGTGAAACTATATTCCAGAGAAAGAAGACATCAAGTTTGCTGTACAAGGTAGGCTTGTTTCGAGCACCCAGGAATGAGCACCAATGCACACCATGATGGGTCACAGAGGAGAAAATGCAGCCGACAACAGAAGTGTGCAAGTGGAGGGAAGAGCATAAAGGAGAGATGTGAAAAGCCCTGAAGACAGACAGTAACCTGGGAGAAAGGCATGGTCCCCTCAAGGTGAAACTGACTCAGCTTAACTGAATCCCTGAAACTGACAACAGATACATAATTAAACAATGCAACTATATAGAGGCAAGGCCTGCTACTAAATCAATTCTGGAAATACAAAATGTCTTCAAGAAACCCACAATGACAGACATATGGCCACAAGGGGTTCCTGTGAACAGCAGAGTTCTTCAGGGGTGGCCATCTACCCAGATGGGAGGGAGTCCCAACATCTGCTAGGGTCTCACCAAAAGGATTATCCACCCTGCCAAGAAGTGGATGGAAACACAGGTGGTTGTGTATTGAGGAGATACGTACAGCTGCTCAATTCCCTGGAAGAGTGAGCACCTGCCAGACATTGGCTGGAGCTGCTGAACAAAGCTCATTTCTCCTGCCAAAGAAAGTGGAATTTACAAAGAGCTGAGGAGATCATAAATTCACTGGTGAATATATCTAGTGTAGACAGGGATTTTGGGGAAGACAAAAATGTTAATGTGATGAAGTAGGGATTCTTCATCAGTCTAAATGGTTGCTTAATATGGTTAGATAAACATTCCAAAACATGGAGATGTTTTAAAGGGCAGTCTGAATTTCAGTGCCAAAATTAAATATACTTTGCACCTTCTAAACACAAATCAGCACATAGTCAACAATTAGGAGTACTACATTTCAGAAAGCCGAATTTTTTTATTTACACGTGCTTACCTCAAATACTGAAAGGTCTTTCCTTCGGTAAATTTCATTTGCTGGAGGATGAAACCATCCACACTTCTTGGAGTGTCTTAGCAAAATATTTTTACTTTTCATATATTTAAGACAGAATTCACACAGGTAAAGCTTTGGTAATCTGTTAAAGTTTAAAAATCACAGAATCTATCAGATAGATTACACTGTGGGGGGGGGAAATTAAATATCGTTCAATTTTCTCTACATCATAAAAAGGCTGTATAATAACATTGGAGGCTGGGTGCAGTGGCTCACGCCTGTAATCCCAGCACTTTGGCAGGCCAAGGCAGGCAGATCACCTGAGATCAGGAGTTTGAGACCAGCCTGGCCAACATGGTGAAACCTCATCTCTACTAAAAATACAAAAATTAGCTGGGCATGGTGGCACATGCCTGTGGTCCCAGGTATTTGGGAGGCTGAGGCAGGAAAATCGCTTAAGCCCATGAGGCGGAGGTTGCAGCAAATCGAGATTGCACCACTGCACTCCAGCCTGACACTGTCAAAAAAAGAGTGAGACACCATCAAAAAAAGAAAGAAAGGAAAAAAAGGAAGAAAGGAAAGAGAAAGAAAGAAAGAAAGAAAGAAAGAAAGAAAGAAAGAAAGAAAGGAAAAGAAAAGAAAGCAAGCAAGCCAATAGTAAAGAGACAATGTAAAAACAACCTTACATTATTTTTTAATATAATCCATAATATGTGCTCCCTTTACTTTGTGAACAAAGAATTTGTTTCCTTAAAAATATCCTATATAAAGAAAGCTTTACAGATGTGGAACCACCACCCTAAAAATCAACTTAATAAGGATACTAACCTGTCAAGGGACCAAGCATATTTTTCAAAATTCACATTTACTATCTTATTTCCAATTATATATGGTTAGTGGTATAGCTATAATATCTTACTCAGAAATGAATTTATTATTTTAAATAATCTGCGTATATATGAGGCTGAAAAGTCCTCGAACTTAGTTGTTACCATTTCCACTTCTGGAAGAGGTAACTTTAAAGTTATTATCAGAGATTTATATATGGTCTAAATGCAGTAAATAGCAGGGCTGAAAATCAAAAGATCTAGTTTGTTTTCTACCAATTCCACCGTTACTTTGAGTAAAAGACAAATACCTCTCTTCCCTGCTGACTTTTTCTCCACCTTAAAAATTAGAACACTTTTTATTTCCATATCTTAATGAACATGGTTGGTATTTATAAGAAAACGTTTAGAAGCACTTGCAAGGTCTTTGGAGTATAAGAATGGGGAAAAAGGTTTTCGAGAGAGAGGCAGACACGGATGAGACTACTTTCAAATCTTGCACTTATGTACAAATTTTATTCAAATCTTTCAGAGAACATGGCTTATGATTACCTATGCAAATTAAAGCTCATAGTCATTTAAAAAAATTGTTCAAGAACACACAACCAAATGGTACAAGCTAGGAGGAGAAACCAAAATTATTGACTCTTACTTTTGTCACTTAACTTTTAGAAAACACTTAGCATTTTCTCCAGTTACGTGATTGGCCAGACACTCACATGCTAATGAAAAAAAATAAGATCTATTCTATAAGAAAATCAAGTTTATAAATACTGAAAACTTTGTGCAGACTAAAACATTTTTGAAGATACTAGTAAAGTGTACCCTGACATACTTCATGGAAGAAATCTATTCTCAATGTACCCATTTTGGGATATATTTGTTCACAGGCTAATCTTGAGTTCAAGACAAACAAAAACTCGGCTACCATTATTTTCTCCTTTTTATTTTTTGAGATGGGATCTCGCTCTGTCACCCGAGCTGGAGTGCAGCAGTGTGATCTCGGCTCACTGCAACCTCCACCTCCTGGGTTCCAGTGATTCTCCTGCCTCAGCCTCCCGAGTAGCTGGGACTACAGGCATGTCCTATCACACCTGGCTAATTTTTGTATTTTTAGTAGAGATGGGGCTTTGCCATGTTGGCCAGGCGGGTCTCGCAGGCCTAACACCTCAGGTGATCCACCCACCTTGGCCTCCCAAAGTGATGGGATTACACGCGTGAGCCACTGGGCCTGGCCTTCTCTTCGAAGTCACAAATGGTTCTAAAAGTAAAGATTTGGGGAAGGGTCTCTTAAGACTACCCGTTCCCACCTACTTTCTCCCATTTTTCCTTCTTTTGCTAAATTTCTATTAAAAACTTGAAAACAAAATGCCAGAAATCAGAGATAAAACTAACAGGCCTAATTAAAAAATATAAAAGGCAACTGGAGAAGAAAGTCTACCCAATAATTCACCATGGCAAATTTCTTTTTTTTTAATTTGGTTTCATACAACACCAACATTTCCCCAATTAACCAAGGAAAGAAAGCACAATCTAGAAGCTAAATGGCAAAATTTATAATGCCCGTGTCACTAAGGAGCATAAGGAATTTACTGAGAACAAGGAATACTATAAAAAGGTGCTGGCAAAAGCAATAGTTTGGGAAGCACTTGGCATTGACTATCAAAATTTATTTCCTAAAATCATCCCTAATTCCTGCTTTAGAATCAAGAATTTTCTTTTCTCACATATGCGACATTCAAGTTATACACCTGCCAGACTTATTCCATTACCTTGCATATTCCTGTGGGTAAGGCGAGGAGTACCAGGTTTGGATTTCATATTTACCAAATTCAATCACAGAAGGGTACCGGCCACAGTCTTCCACCCCACTCTCACACTCTATTTTCTGTCAAATAGAAAAAAAAGGAAAATAATAATATATATACTTCACTTACATTTTGGTTCTTTCACCAGTGATTATCAAAACTTATCAAGATCAGAACAAATTGTGAATTTGCATGGCCTTAAAACACTACAGACCCTTATGAAATAGGTTGGTGCAAAAGTAATTACTGTTTTTATAATTACTTTCAATGGCAAAAACCACAATTACTTTTGCACCAACCTAACATTACCTTTGTGTAAGATTCACAGCAAACGAATACCCTAAGAAACAATATAGCAAAGGAAATAAGTATGGTATAAATACATACAAATGTCGATAGAACTGGATTTAACAATCCATTGTAACAGATTAGAAATTAGGTGATTATAAATGATGTGGCTATTACACAGGCTTATTTATTACAGATGCTTACAGTTTCCTATTCCTCCACGAGGTAGTATTTATCACAACTGTAATTAAATAATCAATTGTGAAATCTGCAGCTTAGCATTTGTCTCCTCTTATTTCCTTTATTTCCATGTAGTAAGCCATATGAGGTTAAGAACTCTGCCTGCCAGATTCACTGTGGTATCCTGGTGTCTGGTACAGTGCCTGACACAGAACAAGAATATTTCTTGAATAAAAAAAGCCAGTTTTACCATGTTGGAATGAAAAAACTTTAGAATTAGCAGTATCTTTCAGCTAATGGCCTACTGTTCATGTTTATATATGAATGTCAGAAGCAGGCCAAAAAAAGATAATATTTAAGGACTTTGAATCTTTTTCTAAAAGAGGTGGCATCCTGCTGTGTTGCCCAGGCTGGAGTAAAGTGGCTATTCAAGGGCACAATCCCACTACTGATCAACGTAGGAGTTTTGACCTGCTCCATTTCCAACCTGGGCTGGTTCAAGGACTTCCAACCTTAATAACTGGGGGAAATTTGACATTTATCTTAGCCAAAGGAAAGCTGATACAAGGCATCCTGATAGATCAGGGCAGAATGAGGGTTGGAAATACCCAATAGCTCTGAAGGTAGAAACTGTCAGGAGTATTTAGCCCAACTGGCTGCTACTAAAAATAAAGCATTAAGAGCCTACAGAAAACCCCTTCCCCACAAAACAGGAAGTGGGGTTGGGTAGGGAGTCTACCTGACCACAATGGTCATAGAAACCGAATGTAGTCACTGACACAACAAATTCACAATTCATAACAGATTCGTCTTTGAGAAGTCTGACAGCCTCACCTGTCAATATCTGGGTGGTAATAACTTAAGCAGAATTAAAGTGGAATCACTTAAAGAAATTACTGGAAAATAAAAATAAAACTGACTACAACTGATCATGAAACAAAATATTGTTTTCATCAATGCAAAAGAGCTAAAAATATGAGACATTTTTCATATGGCTGGCCATCTGTGTTGGAAGAAACATCGGTAAATTTAACAGCGATGTTCTTCTTTTTGTTAATGATTTTAAATTGTTACTTTCTAAATTTAGGCAAAACTCATCAGAAATCTATTCCTTCACACCTAGAAACGTTTTCCAAAATCTGCCTCAACTAGTGCTATTCTGTTTTATTTTGTGAGACCAGCTGAGCCCATACCTACTTTTAAGAGTGGAGACAATTCTACTAAGTCATTGCTTTTGAATGTAGAGTCAGTAAAAATGGACATGATAACGGCTAAAGAATCACAAAGGATGTTGAAAGGGATTCTCTATAAAATCAACACAGTAATTCCATATTAATAGTTAGAAGCCACATTTTATACTTGCTACTACAATGTGGGATCCTCGCCTTACCTCCCAAGAAAGTTCCTGGGCCTGCTTAAAAACATCCAAATCCTCTTCAGTAACGACATCCTTGTTTCCAATCACATTTACATCTGCACTTTCTTGTTTGATGTTTATTTTTATTTCAGTATCTGTCATTTAAAACCAGCAGAAAGTGTATTCACTGACTTGAATCATGAGTAACCACCATATATTACCAAAATGGCACCAAATTAGCATACTGGGCAAATAGGGATTTTTTTTTTAAAGCTTTATAAATAAGCTTTTACATCTAAGCACTGCTCATAGATCCAGCAGTATCCTTTCCCTGCTATACTCAAATTTTTATTTGAATTTATCACTGTCATCTTTTTACAGCTTTAATAAATATATGAGGGAAAGTAAGAGCAATACAAAGCGAAATCATATTTTTCAACCAAGATTAGAAGTTTTATCAATGTCTAGTTATAGCATTCCCATTATCAGTTTTGAGATAATAAATTCTACCACTTTGTCCAAATGACACATTTTCGGTTTTTGTTTGATAAAGGGTAGCAAATGTAATGGGCCAATTTGTTCAATGAAATTATGAAATCCGTTTTCTCCCTAAGGTGGATACACACACAGACACACTCACATCCAAAAGCACACATCACAGAGTAACAGATCAGGCTTTGCTGAGACGGAAGCAGGATGAACTTTGTCATGAGAAAGCAATGGAGCAGAGGGAAGAGCTGAAACACCCCCTGTTGGAAGCACTGACAGCACACGACCGAACAGCGCTGTGGCCGCAGAGGCGACATGGGGGAAAGCATGGCAGAAGCATGGCAGTGGCTACTCATGCGGGACTACAAAGCCATAAGCAATGCTATGGAGGCATCTGGGGGTCCTAGTGTCACTACGAATGGAAATAAATAATAAAAGGTGGGAGAGTATTAGTTGGAAAAACAACATTTTGGAGGTTTAGTCAGCATTAGAAAAAGGTCAAAGTTTCACTGCTTCTGTATGAAAGTGAAGTGAGAACAAGAGAAATAGCTAAGACCTATGTGACAAATAGGAATTGATTGGTTGATTTTTTTCGGGGTTGGGGAGAAAGGGACGGGACGCAGGTTTGGTTGGAGCTTTGACCTTTTGCTTACCATCATCCTGATCAGGTTTAATCCTTCCGTCTGTCAAGCTCCCCTTCCCTGGTGAGGGGGTCCCCATCTGAGGGGTCACTTTATATTTTAATCTGCCTAGCATCCTGTGCTTTTTAAGGAAAGTTGTTCGCTTGAAGTGAGCAATTGCTTTAAAAATACTTCCTCTAGCCATCCCCCAGCTAGAGGAGGAGGAGTGAGAAATAAACCGACTTCTAATATCTCTTTTGCCAAAGAAGTGGGCTTTAGATTTTGCCGTGGAAGATAATTCAGTTTTACGACGCATACGTTTGGGTGGTGCATAACTCGGGTGTCCCTTTTTGCGAGACTGTCCCTGAGTGGTATAGATATGAGAAAGCCCATCAAAGAGTGCCTTCAGCTGGCTGTTAGTGGTAAGGCTGCTCAGGGAGGGCACACTGCACTGGCTGGAAGAACTCTGGGGAGAGGGAGAAGTGGCCGTGCTGGACTTTTGTGAACTGGGGCTCTGACCGGAGATGGGGGTTGGGGGTGGAAGTGAAGAAGGTGGAGGTTTTAGCTTTTGTGTGGTACCTGTAGCCAACACATGAGAAGTGCATGACTGTTTCTGAGAGACCTTTTTCCTTGGACGATAGTGCTTTGAAAAGTCTATTATTTCACCTCGTGATCTGCGACCATCAGGTGATGGTGTAAAAAACTTAGTAAGGCCATCAATGAGCCCTTTGGTTTTCTTGTTAACTTTAAGTGTAGAGGCAGAAATGTAGGTGGAGGTGGTGGTGATTTTGGTGGTGGCACCAGGCCGAGTGGGGTCTGTAACAGCCAATCTGCTGCTTGAGTCCTTCCCAGATGCAGCATGACCAGATGAAGGTGTGGTACAGACTTTAGTCTTTTGACCCCTACCAGGTGACCCCCTTCCTGTGAATGCATTCATGGATCCTTCATCACTGGTTACAGACCTAGGCAGAAATTTAGAGAATAGTATCAGCATTTAATAAATAGAATTATAAAGGTATCTAAAAACAAATTTATTGCAACTAGATGCATTCAATGGGCTTAAACTTAAGAACTGTATTTTTTGTGTGTGCCACCACCTAGATGTTTCTCTGTTGGAAAGGCAGCAGCAACTGCATTTGCATGTCATGGTTCTTCCAGGGCCCATCCACCAGGTACTGGAAGAATCCATGTGGACCCAAGGGCAATATAAGCAAGAAAAATGCCGAAGAGACTAAAAGAACACCCAATGCTTTAATTATAATTAAATAAAAACAAGCTATCCTTTGGTGTTGTCACAAGTAGTTATGATTTCCTGAAATGTCTTTTTTAAAGGATTAGGAGGAAATAAGTCATATGTGTTATCCAGAAGCAAAAGAAGAAGCTTATCTAATCTCTAGTTAAAAGTAATTTTTAATTCAATTTGCAAACATATAAATAGAGTTTGGATATGGCTATAAATTTGTACTTTTTTAAAAGAAAACATAAAAAGACATCCTCTTCCTCTCAGCAGTTTGTGCTTAGGATGGTAAGATAACCAATAATACTCTCTTAGGAGAGAAGACAATTAACTACAGCATAAAATATTGCTGAAAAAAGGACAACAATAGCAAAAAACTGAAGAAATGATTAAAGAAAAGCTACAGCGGGTCAGACATGACATGGAGAGTCTGGTGAAGAAGCGGCACATTTACCATGGTCATTATCAGACACTTGGCGTCAGAATCTTTGCACCCCGGTTCTGCCCATACTGTTGAGTAGTTCTAGAAACTAGAGGTCACTCGCTAACACAGCTGCTTACATGAACAGCAGCCGACTGTCTTCACCTCAGGCTAGGGTTTGCAAAGCTACCCATTTTGTAGCAGAGTTTTATACAATAGAGAAACATTTGCAGATGAATTATGACAATGCTGGGGCCCAAGAATGTACTTTCAAAATGATCAATTTAGCTGAAGGTGAATAATGACAAAATGAAACCCTTAAAAAGATACAATACTGAATTATAAAAATATCTTAAGTAATTACAAATTAAAGAGTATATTTTAGTGATCATCTTGTATACAAAGATTTAATGATCAGATTTCAGCTGTTAGCTGAAGGGGAGGTAGGTGCAGCTACCAGGCTCATCTGGGGTGGCTGTATTGCCAGGGACTCTGCCTGGCACCACCAATTCAGCCAAGTCAGGTGAATGCTAGAGATCTCTAGTGTCACTAGAGACACAGTGAGAGTTACCAACAAAGAACTTGTCCAGGCTAAAATGTTTCACATCAGAACGCTGCATTTGGATTGTATCTGGGATTGATTGCCCAGAAAGGATAATATGCTTATAAAGCACGTAAAAAAGGAAAACTCCCTAGACTGTCTTAAAAATTCCTAAGCTCAAAGGACAATTTTGGACAAACAAAAAGTTAGGATTGGTGCCAGATGTAATTTTCAGCTGTGTCCTTTGTTTAGAAAGTTTATATCCTAATTTGGTTTTTTTAATTGGGCCCTGAGGATATGGTCCCATGTTGGGAACAATGCTTATGCAGGATGAATGCAAAAACATATAATTTCTACTTCAAATGATACTACCATGAAAGATCTTATTCATAAATGTTTCATGTTTGCCTCTAGAAATTTTTTCAAAATCTATTGAAAATGTCTACTGGTTAAAGCGTTTTCGCAAAGTTTCAAAGAACACTCTAGAAAGGAGCCTGCACTTCTTACTTCTTCTTAGGAGATAAAGGTGCGGGAGAATACTATTTTTCTGAGAGCAAGTAAGATAGTGAGAACTGCTTCAGATAAAATTAGGGGAAAAGGAGTAGGCAAGGGAGTGAGATTCTTGGTGTCTGTTCAAGGTGTGTGCAGAGCATGATTCTTTCTACATCACAATGACCCTTTCACTAAGCCTGAAAAGATGGTGGTAGTCTGTTGGTAGAAATGCTATAGATGTGCAAGTCTACTGATTCCATTTGTAAACACCTGAATGCTGATAGTCAAATCTATACACAGGTTAAAATAAATTCATTTCACCTCTTATCTTTTCCCCACTTTTCCAACTAACTCCTGCTAAATGCTCTACTGGGCTTTAATGGCAATTATATGGCAACAAGATAGTGAAAATGGGGTTATCATAGTAGATTTCCAGGCCACTGTGAACATATTATTTTACATATATGTCTGCACAAGTGCAGTTGTCAAATAGTTCTGTCTAACTCTTCAGAGGGAAATGGTCATCTGCAGGTTTTTCAGAAGCTCCTATTTCATAAAAGAGATCTTAAAAAGTGGTAATGCTACATTACTATCAGAAGAAAGAGGTATTTTTCTAAAATGTTATCTGGAGTGACAAAAGAGATTTGCTATAGACATGGACAAATCCTTCTCGTTTTAAAATTCCTATGAAAATATTTACATAATTAAGCTCTTCTAATGCTCAGCCAGTAATAAAGTAGGCTGAATGACTGTTTCCAATTCTTACATTCTGCTTCCATCCTGCTGCTTGAAAAATGTCACTTAGTATCACAGCTACTGCCAACAGAAGACCCCAAAATGCCAATGGTAATTAAAAATGTTATTTTCAAAAAATTTCCACAGCTTATGCAAAAGGAGAAGTATTTTTCAACCCTTGAGTTTGAAAAAATGATGCCAAAAAACCCCTAAAGGAATCTAAGAGAATAACAATCACCTATATTTTAAAGCAAAACATAAAAGATTTCTTTTGATAAGATCTCAACCTACAACAATCGTTGCTTTAATTTATTTTTCGGTCGTCCAATGGGTTTTGCATATCGTCGTTTTATTTGTGCAGCTTTCTCATGAAGTAGTTTTCTTCCCTTTTTCTTTGGTCTGCAGACTTGGCAAATCCACATCCCTGAATTAATATATATATGAGAAAAATATTTTAATGTTTCATTTTAAGAGAAGATATTAAATATAAGTTGCAGCTGTAATAAGCTGCTCAAGGATGCCTGTATGCTGAACTTTACTCCAAAAAATGTGTCATTCCCTTTTGTCATTTTCCTTAGGAAGCCATCACTAAGGTCAATTTCCCCGGAGTGAAGGTGGTGAGGTGGCCCCTCTCTCAGAATCCTTCCATAAAGCTGTTCCCAACATGTCATTAAGCCTCTCACCAACATATAAACACACATGAAAACTCGCCCCTGTCAGATATTATATCTTTTGATTTGAGGGAGACATTTTCAAATCAGTCCATTTTTGGAATTTCTAGAAGAAAAAAAAAATTGTCTTATCATCTCTTTCTGGAAAGTTCCAACACTAAAAAAAAAGTATCAGTATAAAATATAATTTTAAAATTTAAATAAAAGTTTTGAGTACTACAGAACTACAATGATTCAAACTATACATCTAGCATAGAGAAATAGGTCAATGGATAAGAATGGAAAGACCAGAACAACCGAAGCCTACAGAAAAGTTTAGCATATCAAAAGGTCATATTTCAAATCAGTGGGGAAAGGATGAAATGATTCAATAAGCGTGACAGAACAAATAGCTATCTATCTGGAAGAGGAATTATTTCCTATCCTTTACAAGAATAAATTCTAGACAGATGAATATTGTAATATGAAAAAATAAAATGTTGTAAGTACCAGGAAAGATATGTGGATATTTATATAATCTAAGCATGACTGACATTTAAAACTGAAGCCATAAATAAAAAGATTCATGAATATGACTACATAAAAAAAAAGAGCTTCTGCAAATCAGGAAGAAAAAGGTAAAAATCCCAAGGGAAAATGATTAATGGATAAAAAGAGGTACTTTAGAAAAGATGATATACAAACAGCCAAGAATAAAACACAAGAAATGTTCAATCTGACTACTTAAAAAGAAATAATCAGACATATTTCTATTATCAAACTGGTAAAATTTTAAAAATAATAATACTGTATTTAATCAAATCTAAGATACTGTATGATGCATCTGACTTCAAAAATATTAAAACATTAAAAAAAAAATGTGTCTTAGACTCAGAGAGATATAGTAACGGTGAGTACTGGTCACAATACAGGAAAATAGGTATCCTCATATACTGCTGGACAGCCTGAAAACTGATGCAGCCTTTCATGTATCTAGCCTTTGATCCAACAGTTCCTCCCCTAGGAATTTATTTCAAGGAAATAATTGTGGATGGAAAAAATTGGAAACATTTGTAATATCCACCCTAAGGGATTGGTTAAATAAATTACAGTTCATTTATATAGGGGGTTGGAAAATCAAATACCTCCAGGAAGGACCTAGATTGTATAATATATGTGACTGAAGCAAATTGGAACGTAAGACAGCAGGGAGTAGTGAGATTGTGGCAAACTGGAGCATGCATGCACCACCCAGAGGACTCAGATTCAAACTTGTAAAAATATTGTGCCAACCAAGCATATCTGTGACCCACAGTTGCCAGGTTTGTAATCCCTGCTCTATACTATGGAATTCTACATACTTATTAAAAACTATGTTTAGGAGAATATTTAATGATGTAGGGGGTGCTTATAATCTATTAAGAGGGAGGAAAAAAGTACATTACAAAAACATGTACAGAATGTTCCATTTCCCTTCAAAGGGTATGTGAAGGCAGAGAAGGAAATTTCCAATTCATTTTTATTTTTATTCCATTTGTCTATCTGTACTTTTAAAATCTTCCACAATGTAAATTATGGATTTTATAATAAGGCAAAGTTATTTTTAAATGTTTAATATATTGCAAAATGAGGGGAAAAGGCTGAGCTTAGCTGATTTACCAATAAACAGAAGAAAATCCACATTCCATCAGACACAATCAGCTATAAGATCATTCAGGTGCTCGTGTTCAAAATATCAACTAATGGCCAAGAAAATGGTGATGGCTTCCTGTTGTAGGACTTTGGAGTCACTATCATCCTCAAAAATATAAAATTTCTTAAGCTCTAAACACTGTGCTGAATAATATGGAAAGTGTTCTAAACTTTTGACCTACAGAATCTGATCTTATTCTAATAGGGGAATGGTTTGGAGAGAGAGATGGTCTTTTCATCCCTGGGTCTGAATTAGAGCCTTTGTTTTATATATATGTATGTGTATATATATGTATGTGTGTATATAGATATACGTACGTATATCTATATACACACATACATATATATGTATTTTTTTCCTGTGCTTTTATACTCCTCTATTCACAACCTGTGCTAAACTTAGAAGTATAGGGAAGGTGGGAGGGATGAAAAAAATGCTTAAAGAACCTGTATACCTCTGAGCTGTCAGACCTCAGGACAAAGCTAACCAATATGTAATAAAATACATTTTTAGTACAGTTTAAAAGTTCACCTTTTGGCATTCTGGAAAGTGGTGGGTCACAGCATTCCATATGAAATCCTCTATCACAGGAATCACAAAAAAGCATATTATCCTGTAATATAACATATTAGAGACTAATCGAGACTGAAACCAACTGTAAAAGGCCAAAAATTCTTTTGTTACTGGCTTAACCTTAATACAATATAAGCAAAGTGCACCAAGATCCTGGTTGCAGTTTGACATCACATGTATTTAAAACTTTAGAAAGACAGTAGCCATGCTCTATAAAAACAAAAACACCTTAACACTAGAAATTAGCGAGTTACCTGGAGGCGGATTACGGGAGCCATACTTACAGCATTTCTGCCTTGGACTCTACAGGCACTGCATGTCTTGCATTCGATGCACTGCCACCTTAAGGCCTTTACATTTGTTGTTAATTCAGGACAAAATTTCAAACAGGATGGGTGTCCTATGAGAATAAAAAGCAAATTGCTTGATGGGAATGGTGCTTTTGACTTTTTTAAACTCCCATTCCCTAATATTTAATAGATAGCTGATGAGGCTAGCCAATGAACCTTAGGAACTTGAAAATGCCAACAGATCAGAGAATCCAAATTACAGATTTTCCTTTCTGCCTTTTCCTCTTGCCTTCTTTCCCTGTATGTAACAAAATGACTGTACAAATGTTTTCCCTAAGAGAACTTAATTTATACCAATTCCAATCTCAAGCCTTTGAGAACTGGAAGATAACACAGGCTCAGGCGTTCTTACTCCTGCACCTGTACTTGCCGTCTTCATCAACCACCATCTACCCAGGGGGTCCTGGTTTGCCACACACTGAGGGGAGTTGCCCAAGTTCAAACAACTCCTGCTCTCTGTGTGTGATGAAATCATAAAACTCAACGGATAACTAAGTAAAAAATTGAGGCTGCTTAACATAACTATAGATGCCCTCCCCTACCCAAATCCAATAGTACACAAAGAACATCCCATTGCTGGGCTAGACAGAGGATATTCCATTGCCATCTTGCCCCTGGGTCACTGAGTTTAAACTCTGGATGCAGGAGCAGAAACAGTGAATTTGAGAGACGGAGTTAAGAAGCTGAGAGATCCAGGTTAAAAGGGACCCACCAAGAAGTGCAGCCTCAGCAGGTTCCCCCATTTTCCTGAGCATTGAGTTTTCTACACTGTTTGGGGCACACTTTTCACCTAGCAGCGCTCCACACACCAGGTCTTACTGCTCACTTCACAGAGGAAAACTGGAGACCCTGAGGGGCAATGCCATTCAAAGGAGCCAGCCATGAGCCAGTGTGTAATAGATTCCTCCAAGAGGTGTGGGGAGCGTGAGCCTAGATTCTTTGGAAGGCTGTACAGTTTAAAATCTCATGGTCTTTTATCACATAAACCTGAAGAGATCTCCAAACTCGATTTTATTTTTTTAAACCTGGTCTTTAAATAGTAAGAACATTAGTAAATCCCATGTGAAAGAACTTACAACCAAGCTGCAAAGGAAACCTGAGGGGTAATAAAAAAAGCAGATTCTGCAATTTCAAAACTGTTTTATAATTTCCTGACTTTGGCAGGCTCATTGTTTAAATATGTATTTTGGATTGCTGCCAAAAAGGTCCTCCTCCCTAAAGCTTAACAGGTGCTTCATAAAATTCCACCCACCAGGAGATTTGGCTTTTTGAAGTAAAAACATTCAAAATCAATCACCAATACCGTTAATAAAAGCACACTATTCCTGAGTTAAAAAAAAAAAATCTAAACATCTGTATTTAAGATGTTGAGAAAATAAAATATTGTCACAGGATTATGACCTCAGGCAGGAGAGACACCCAGGCAGATGCATTTAACCTGTGACACTGTTCTTTTACGAGGCTTCTCTCATTCAAATGAATGCAAGGAAAAAGTCTGAATAGATAAAAATGGTATCAGTCTCGTCTTTCTGCTCAGGAACGGCAAACAAAGACAGCCTGCTTGTCGACTTTTAAGAAGCACACTGAAGCGGGGAGGAGAGAGGTCTACTTTGATCAGAGCCCTCCCCTCTGTCCCCTTATATAGTAAGGGGGGTAAAAACTTAACTTTTAAAGAAAAGCAATTTAAATTCCACCCTTAAAATGGGTCCCATCAGCTTAAAAGTATACCATTTACTTCCCTCTCTTTTTTATTACTTCCTGTAAGGCATACATCATGGGCACATATGACCTCAATTTCATGCACTGAATTTTTCTCTACATTCAAATCTGCTTTTGTACTTTGTGACTTAATATTCAGTAACTAAGGTAATTCACATCATATTACATTACTATTTATTCTCACAGGTATCTTATGAAAGACAGAGGTTTTAATTATACAGTTTGAAAATTAGTGAATTTCAGCCATTTCAATCAGGGGCAAGGAATATTCTTTCTCTTAATGGTTTCTCTCACTTTAAGCAGTACTGTATCTCAACTACTACTATTTAAGCTACCCTATCAAATTCTAAAATCTTCAGCCTATCTTTCCTTTAGGCAGCAATCTTACCTTTATTTAGCTCAAGAGAATTGGCCATAGATCCCTTCCAGTTCTAAATTTCTAAGATTCTGTAAAGGATGCTGAGGGATGAAGAAATATTTCCATTTTATTTTCTCATGGCCAACTTTAAAATAACACAAAAGACCGTAACGTGTCTTGATATACTACTACACAATCTATAGTAATTAGATAAAGGAAAACAATGCTACTGATCAAGTAATTCCTTACCTCTGGTTTAGCGATTTCATAAACTCAACAATTTCCTCTAACATTTTAACTTTTTTTTTTTTTTTGAGACGGAGTCTCGCTCTGTTCCCCAGGCTGGAGTGCAGTGGCGCCATCTTGGCTCACGGAAAGCTCCACCTCCCAGGTTCACACCATTCTCCCGCCTCAGCCTCCTTAGTAGCTGGGACTATATGCGCCCGCCACCACACCTGGCTAATTTTGTTTTTGTATTTTTAGTACAGACAGAGTTTCAGCATGTTAGCCAGGATGGTCCTGATCTCCTGACCTCGTGATCTGCCTGCCTCAGCCTCCCAAAGTGCTGGGATTACAGGTGTAAGCCACAGCGCCCGGCTTTTTTTTAATTTTTGAGACAGGGTCTTACTCTGTTGCCCAGGCTGGAGTGCGGTGGCATGATCACGGCTCACTGCAACCTTAGCCTCCCAGACTCAAGCAGTTCTGTCACCTCAGCCTCTCGAGTAGCCGGGACTACAGGCACGCATCACCAAGCCCGGCTAATTGTTTTGTATTTTTTTGGTAGAGATGGGGTTTTGCCATGTTGGCCAGGCTGGTCTTGAATTCCTGGTTTCAAGAATCCACCAGCCTTGGCCTCCCAAAGTGCTGGGACTACTGACACACCCCACCATGCCCAGCTAATTTCCTCTAAAATTCTTGTTCTCTCTGTTGACACATTTCACGGTGCTTTGTCTTTCTAGAGTTTGTTTTACTACTGTATTTTGCAATTTCTCAGATTTGAGAGCCATAACACATATTCATTCACTCATTGAATTTTACACAAATACATTATCAAGTACTAGTAGCCTACAATAGTTTTATCTAGCAAAACCAAAGGAATACTATTTAAAATTAAACAAGTACCAGTGGAACTACAAACCAGTGGAAAAGCTTTTTGGAGAAAGTACTGAGGAAGAAAAAACACAGGCTCTGTAGTAAGCAGAATAACAGCTCCCCAGCCGTCTGTGCTCTAATTCCCACAACCTGTAAACATACTATACCTGTTGTGGCAAAAGGAACTCTGCAGAAGTGACTACGGGTACAGACATAGAGATGGGGAGTTTATCCTGGATTATCTTTGTGGGCATGATTGATCTAATCACATTAATCCTTAACAGCAGAGAACCTTTTACGGACTCGGTTAGAAATGAAATGGGAAAAGGAGGAGGAAGGGTTCAAAGCATGAGAGAGACTCCACCTGCTATCACAGGCTTTCAAGATGGCGAGGGGGCTGCAAGCCAGGGAATGTGGGTGGCCTGTAGAAGCTGGCCATGACCTTCACCTGACAGCAAGAAAACCAGGATCTCGGTCCTAGCAACACAAGGAATTGAATTCTGTCAATAACCCAGATGGATAAGAACATGGATCCTCTCCTTCCCAGCACTTTGGGAGGCCGAGGCGGGTGGATCACGAAGTCAGGAGATCGAGACCATCCTGGCTAACACGGTGAAACCCCGTCTCTACTAAAAAAAAAAAAAAAAAAAAAAATACAGAAAATTGGCCAGGTGTGGTAGCGGGCGCCTGTAGTCCCAGCTACTTGGGAGGCTGAGGCGGAAGAATGGCGTGAACCCAGGAGGCGGAGCTTGCAGTGGGCCGAGATCGTGCCACTGCACTCCAGCCTGGGCAACAGAGCGAGACTCCATCTCAAAAAAAAAAAAAAAAAAAAAAAAAAGAACATGGATCCTCTCCTAAAGTCTCCAGAGAGGAGCTAGCCCTGCTGATACCCCGATTTTAATCTGGTGAGACCCATGATGGACTTCCAACCTACAACTATATGATTAAAAATGTGTTGTTTTTAAGCCACTAAGTCTGTCATAATTTATTCCAGTAGCAATGGAAAACTAATAACAACTCAGACACTAAGCCCCTCAGACTGGCTATCTGACCATCCATCTGTCCATCTCTCCTTCCTTCAACTAATATTTAATGAGCACTGGATACAGTGAGGAAAAGGAGAGGCATGGTTCCCACCCTTTCAGATCACATAGCCCAGCAGGAAAGACAAACATTAAACAAGAATAAGCATTAATGCCTTATAATGGGATGGCTTAGGGATATGGGAGAATCTAGCAGGAAGTTAGAGAAAGGCCTCCCTAAAAAAGAGACCCAAAAGATGAGTATGATTGGATGGGACCAGATGAGGGGAAGAGCAGGGAAGATGGCATGAACAGAGGGAGAGATGAATGAGGTATATCCAAGGAGAGAGAAGTTGTTCAATGTAACCAATGTGCAGAATGTGAACAGAATAGTGATGTAAGATAGGGTTAAACCAGAGCCCAATCCAGAAGAGTTTTGGGGGGCTATATTAAAGAATATGGATTTCTCCTAAGAGCAACTGATAGCCACGTATGAAATTATGTGATCAGATTTATAATTTAAAAAGGAAACTTAGGCTATAGTATGGAAAATGGATTGAAGGAAAAAGGGTGAAGCCTAGATTGAGGTCATTATAATAGCAGATCTGAGTGGGGCTGGCTGGTGGGGATGCGTCGATAAATTTAGCATTCAAGATATATATTATGATTTAGAATCAATGTGTTTTTGGTGATTCCTTGGTGTGAAAGAATAGGACAGAGGATGGCTCCAAATGTCCCGTTTGTGTAACTGAGTGAGTAGCGAACGGTGTGCCATTTGCTGAATATAGGAAATCCTCCAGGAGAGGTGGGATACTGTTTGTTTGCTGGGATTTCTGTTGTTATTGTTGTGGCTGTTGTTTTGGGTGGAGGAAGCAGTGCAAGGTTGATGAGCTGTTCTGGATATTAACTTTGAGGTGCCTCAGGGGTAGACTCGTTGGAGAAGCTCTATAGTTGTTTGTATCTAGGGTCAGAAGCTCAGTAGAAGCTACAAGGCAAAGTAACAAACACAGGGCCACGACAGACATCTGAAGAAACATTTAGGGAATGGAGAGAGGACCAAGGGGCTAACAAAAATATGTGGAAAGAAGTGGTAGAGAAAAAACACAGATAATATGGTGTCACAGGGGCCAAAGGAAAAGAACACTTCAAGAAAAAGGATTCTCTACAAGATCAAATATGACTAAGAGAAATTATTTGGTGTGGATTAAAAGATACCGATTAGATTCTGATAACACTTAAAAACAATCATTAGATTTTGCTACAAAGAGGTCACTATTACCCAGACAAGCACAGTTTTAATGAAGTTACATCCCTTTGCATGGTCAGTCATGCTTTGGGCTTTTGCGGGGATGGGGCTCACCTTCCCCCACCCCCCATCTTTTCTTCTTTGTTTTTTTATTTTTATTTTTTGAGACGGAGTTTCACTCTTGTCACCCAGGCTGGAGTGCAGTGGTGCAATCTCGGCTCACCTCAACCTCTGCCTCCTGGGTTCAAGCCATTCTCCTGCCTCAGCCTCCCGAGTAGCTGGGATTACAGGATGCGCTACTATGCCCGGCTAATTTTTTTTTTTTCCTTTTTTTAGTAGGGATGGGGTTTCACCATGTTGGCCAGGCTGGTCTTGAACTCCTGACCTCAGGTGATCCACCCGCCTTGGCCTCCCAAAGTGCTGGGACTACAGGCGTGAGCCACAGAGCCTGGCCTCTTTTCTTCTTTGGATCGTATCTTTAGGTTTCTTTCTAGTCAAGAGTCTTCTTTCCAACCTGATGATTCAATCTGCATCTAGTCAATGTGAAACTGGATGACTAAGCAACCAACTCCTGGGGTGACCTTAAGAAACTAGTAGTCTTTTAAAATATTTTTATATGTCCATATATCCATACACTGCCCCTACGAGTTCCCTCCACGAGCATGCAGGTTTTGTTCAGGGTTAACACACAAATAAAGACAAACCCAGCAAAGACTTCAGGTCTCCCGAGGGTGCACTGATATTCTACTCCACGGCTCTTGCTCCCTTTATTGTACAAAAGGGATTTCTCTCACTCACCCAGCTGCATCACAGCAGCCTTTCTTCTGTCTCCTGTTTCAATGAGCTTCCACTTAGAATGATGCTGTAATTTTGAACTGTACACTTATCTTAGATTTGCTAATTTGAAAACACACTTGCACACAACTCATCTGTAAGTAAGATTTAACCACCCAGCAATCTGAGCAGCAGACACAAAATTTCATTTGGTATAATATCTAATACTTATGTGAAGCTAATTAAAGATAATTTGGTCTTAATGAGGCAAAGAGAATATAACAGTGTTAATTTCAAAGTAGGCTGATCCATGAAAGTCAAGTAAAATCATTTCTAACACTTCCACAGACCTAGACTATCAGATGATTCCCACATTCCTATTAGTGGTTGGAATAATCCTTCACATTTGTCTCATGTTTTACAGTTACTGATCATCTTCTTATCATTCTCTCACTGGATCCCACGATAGCTCTGTGGATGCAGGGTGCAGACATTCTCCTTTACACCACACAGATGAGGAAAACCAAAGTTACACACCCAGCAAGTGGCAGAAGAGAACTGGAACACAGGCTAGGGACACCATATTCAGGGCCGGGCACTATATACCTCACCTCACATTTTTACTACATACAAACTTGAATGATTTTTTTTTTAAAGAATTTTTAGTAGAAAAAAAAAAACTGTTAAAGAAAATATTGCCCATTTAAAGCATCGAGCCCCTTTCAAAACAGATAAATTTCTAATTGGCTTTACTTTATGATATAAGCAGAAGGAAACATTTATTACTCTCATCTATGAAATCTAAGCGGAGTCTAAATGTGACATCATATGAATGGTACTTCAGATAGGGACGACTGAAAAGCATCAGGCACATATGGGAAACACATTTAAGAATGATCCTCCCTACAGGCTGCCATCTATATTTCCTTTTTCTGGTTTTATGCTGCTATGGGTATTTTTTCCATAAATAACTTACATTTTAGGATCCCTTTGATCATTATGAACAGTCTGAATTCAATCCCAGAACCAATAGACTCTTCTGAGAGTGAGAAGGCAGCCATTTCCATAAGGTCAACTAGGAGTCCCAACTAATCTGTAATTCCCACTTGAAATGTTGCACTGTGACAACAGGGCTCCCACCATTATTTGAGGACACTGTTGAGGTATGCTGGCCTATTGTTTTCTTTTTTCCTTAGAATTACCAAGGTGTCAAAACAGAGCCTTAGAACCACAAGAACCCCCAAACTCCCTAAAATGAACTATATTTTATTTTGACCCTTCAATTTAAAGAGGAAAAAACAACAAAGTCTATTCTTCTGATCTATCAGATGAATAAATATCTACAAAGCATTTCCCTGAGTTAAGAACAATAGTTTTTTTGACTAAAGCAGCCAAATCCAGGCTGGCACAGCATACTCAAGGGAAGATTAAGTGAACTTCAACACTAGAGCCAGATCCCATTGCAGAGTCCAGAGAAGCACTCTGAGGCATCCTCTATCCCCAACAAAGAGACATGATGACCCCAGGGCTTGAATTTCTGCCATGACCCATACCTTGGCCCCAAAGCCTCTGGCTCTCTCCACTTGAAGACTGGCTCACAAAACCACGCTAGCCACATAAACCCTCTGGACAGTATCCTCAAGTCATTATTCTCCATTTGTTAAAAGAGAAAACAAGAGGATATTTTTGAACAGAGAAAACATAACACTGTACCTAAACACCCCTGGCTTTACCCTGAAAAAGTCTGAGCGAAAAGTAAGAAACACCAGGGGAAAGAAATTTTCAGTGACCTCAAATATAAAGGAGATCAACCTCCCATCTGGCAGGTCTTCAATCCGGGAAAGACAAAGGGAGATTGATTACATCAGAAAATCTAAGATCTACCTGTTTAGAATTACACCTTTATACTCTGTGAAGGAGGCCCTGAAGTTATGATCTAGAAGATAATGATCTCGAACTTCTTATCAACTCAAGTAAGTGTATCACTAGAGGTAAGGAAATATATGAAGGGAACTTTTCTTCCCACATTTAAGTACGTCTTTAATCTGTCTAGGCACCCAGACAAATAGATCCTAAAGAAATAAAAACAGGGAAGGGTGTTTTTAAAGTACCACCTTAAAAACCACAAAGGGTAAACCCTAGACAAGTGAACACCACTAAATTGATCAGGCAGTTACACAAAAGAATAATTCATTCAGAATGAGCCTCGTGAGAAAACCCAAAAGATAACGACAGAGTCAGAACTGATGAGTGAGGCACTACCTCACCAGCATAAAACAGGGATATCGTGGGGCTGAAATGTATTAAACTGAACGTACAGATAATGTTTCCATGCCCTTTTGTCACTATCCATGATGCCATGGCCAGGTAAAAGAATTTTAACGAATCTGTAAAGCCCATCAAAAAGACTGTCAGAATGCATTTTTCAAGCAGGGTTTGAAATGTCTTATTTCCAAGCTCTCCCTTCTAGTCAGCACCTGAAAGCTGCTGAACCACAAAGGGCCTATCAAGTTAAACCTTCATATAAGGAATAAGAATCATTACACAACACTGTCATTCCTCAGCATGAAACATTTCTTCTATCCAACCATCAAGCAGCTGTCATAAGTGATGATAAGATTTTCAATTACGTGCAGCAATCAAGGATAACAATATCAAACATGCTAAACCATAACACGGCTGACATTTGTAGTATACTTGCCATAGTTCTGCAGACCTTGTGCCAGACTGTTTACTTGTGCCCTCACATTTCATTCCCATAAAACCCAAGAGGTTGGTGCTGCCATTATCTCTAATTTTCTAATGAGGAAACAGGGGCTCAGAATGGTCAAGTAACTAACTCAAGGTAGAGGAACTGGGCTATGACTGGCTCTTGAGTTTGCTCCTAGCCAGTATATCTCAAGACTTCCCAAAGAAGAATTAGCTATGGTGTTCTGTCGATTTTTGTTTTTGTTTTTGTTTTTTAAGAGATTATTATAACTAGAGAAATAGTCATGAATTTTAAAATAAGAGAAAAATTGGAGAAAAAAGTTTGGGTAGTCTGGGGAAAAAAACTGGAAAATTAACAGAAAAAGCTTAATTTTTACTTATTTTTTGCTATTAATTTTTAGAGATGGGGTTGTACTCAGCTTGAAAGCTTAGAATTCTCTACATTGAATTTACCTATAATGTAGACATCTCCACACTGAATTACCAATGCTGGTATAAAATAAAAGCTTAATCATAAATATGTATAGTATTATATAAGCATATATAATATCCATATGTCAGTACTAACATACTCATGCTTTTTTCTCTATTCCTTACTTTTTCTTTTAAAATTAAAGCCTATGCTATTACCATATAATTGCCTTAAATAACAATACAGTTTTAATAGAGAGATAAATAGCATGAAGCTATGATAATGGGAAGTCATTGTACAACACATAGGAAAAACACAACTTACCACTACTGCCACAATCTGCACAAGAGAGGAGTTCTTCTGGTTTCTTTTCACGATTTGATTCTTTAGTCCCCAAACAGAAGCTACATATTGGAATGGGATCAGCACGGGGCTATGACAAAATTAAAATAAAAAATACTGTCACTTTTCCATTTCAAAATTAAAAACATTAAAAGCAAAAGCTTCTTACATTTTTCACTTAAAGCTTCTTCTTTCTTTAACAAAGAAAAACTGCTAAATAACATATTTAAATAAACACTTTCTGCTAGTAAAAAAACTCATATTATTTTTGAGATGGAGTCTTGTTCTGTCGCCAGGTTGTAGTGCAGTGGCACAATCTCGGCTCATTGCAACCTCCACCTCCCGGGTTCAAGCGATTCCCCTGCCTCAGCCTCCCAAGCATCTGGGATTATAGATGTGCACCACTATGCCTGGCTAATTTTTTGTGTTTTAGTAGAGATGGGGTCTCACCATGTTGGCCAGGATGGTCTGGATCTCCTGACCTCAGGATCCACCTGCCTCAGGCTCCCAAAGTGCTGGGATAAATCTCTTAAATTATTTGACACTAAAGTATTACCTGAATACATTTCAGTATAATGTATGACTCAGAAGTCATTTTTATTAAACCAGTGAAATCTAATACCTTTATGTGTTATATAGCTTGCCTGAAATGAACATAATTAAGGATTCATTGGACATCTCAATTGTTTCTATTATCTATATGCCTACAATAAATCATCCGTTCAGCATCATAGTCTATGAATATCATGTATAGACTGTTTAAACTTTATTAAATATTGTAGCACAGGTTGCTATTATTCATCTACTAAATATTTGACATAAAATATCTATATGTTTTTAGGTGACAGAGTAATAGAATGAGCAGGATTCTGTGGGACACTTGAAAAGTGTTGTTATTAACAAGGCTTTTGTGGCACGAAGGTCTTCAAAAGTAAACCACACCATACCAAACAAAAAAGATAAACCCTCAATCTCTGACATTCCCACCTTATTTATTTATTTATTTATAAACAGAGTCTCACTCCGTCGCCAACCTGGAGTGCAGTGGCGTGACCTTGGCTCACTGCAACCTCTGCCTCCTGGGTTCAAGTGATTCTCTTGCCTCAGCCTCCTGAGTAGCTGCGACTACAGGCGCATGCCACCACACCCGGCTAATTTTTGTATTTTTAGTAGAGATGGGGTTTCACCATGTTGGTCAGGATGGTCTCGATCTTTTGACCTCATGATCCGCCCGCCTCGGCCTCCCAAAGTGCTGGGATTACAGGCGTGAGCCACTGCGCCCGGCCTGACATTCCCACTTTATATAAGAAACAACAAAACATTTGTCTAGTCCCCTAGCACCCTTTAACTCTCATATGAAAATTGCTTTTAACAATGTATAAATCTACATACATTTTAGTATCTCCATTGTTATTTACTACTATCAGCAATGCTAGTATTCCCATCCATAGGAATAGCTGACTGTGCCTACAGATCTGGTCACATTATTTTCAACAGCCAAAACTACGAAAACTGTAATTTTACCGCATATTCCAAGCCTTCACACATGTTGTCTGCTAGCCATCTGAATGTTACTATGATGTCTCTATATTTGAATCTCATGAATCAAAAATTCAGAGCTAGAACACCCAACATAATCACAAATGTTTTTAAATGTAAATGAAAAACAAGATTTTGCTAGGTCTAACTCTCTAAATATATATCAGCATAGAATAAACTTCATTTGTTCAGCCACTAGCCCAAATGCCTAATGCATTTCCTGGTACATAGTAGGCACTCAAAATATATCTGCTAACTGAATACATGAAGGAAATATATCCTAGTTAAGAACAAAAAAAATCAATGGTTATAATGATTCCAACAAATGCCTTAGTTCCTTGGGACAACATGTCATCAAAAACAAAAAACCATCTCATGACCAAACATTCACAAAATTGTTTAATATGACTGCTAATCTCATCTTACAAGGGCATTCATTATCTTCCCTTTACTTTCAGCTTAATTTGTTCTTATAATATGCACAGGCTTTACGTTCTGAGGTAGCTATGCAAATGTATTTCTGTAGCCCCAGTTAAAAAGTAGATTATAAAACATTCTGTACTAGAAAAACCAAAAGAGACAAGCTATAACAAATTGGTCACTGACTCTAGCCACAGTTTTTTAAATGCCAGATAATCAGCACTGCATAATTATGGATCCATAGTTATTACTTGCAACTGCTCAACTGCAGTACCTTGGGAACACTTTTGTTCCTTTAAATAGCAATTAAAAGAACAATCTGGCTTTAAAGTGACAACATTCCCCTGATAGATTTGAGCTAAAACCCAGTCCTCTTACTAATGGGATTCCTGCTTTCATTTGATGTAACAATGTTCAAGCTACTGCTGCCATCCTTGCAGTGATAAATAATTTACAGAATGTCACATATCATTCATGCAATGAAACAAATCCAAATCTCCAAACCCATTTTTCTTTCCCAGATGAATTTTTAGCTGTGAGAGAGACATGGCCATCAGCCAGCATTCATGCTCATTTTTCGTTTTTAACTAAAGGTAACACAAAGGACAAAGGTTGCTAGTAGTTCATGGCCAGAAAGACTGATGTCCCGCGCTCTGCCCAATAATAGAAGGCATAGATGTTATCACTTCACGCTACATTCAAGTGAACCCCGCCATGCTGATGTATGCTCACAACCATTTATTTTAAGGATAACTATCTCACAATACTCTATAAAACCACTGCATTATACACAAATGTCTGCCCTGCTGAATTATTGATAATTCAAAGCACTTTTTGCTAACCTCCGTGTAGCCAAGTCTAATTAACTTTAAAAAATTGTCACTTGTACGAAATGAAACTTTTACAGTAACACATGTAAATGGGTCACAGGATTATTATGATTCACTATTCACTATTATATCAGACTACATATAAACTGTTTTTTAAAAAATCCCTCATAATAAAGTAAAATGGATTCCAGTCAGAAAAAGGTCTGAGTAAATGGCAACTTGATTCTATACAAATCTACTACAGGTAAGTCATATTTAAGATGTCTGAAAATGATACCAAAAATCTCCAAATTCTTAATTCCTTTCTTTGAAATTTCACAAAGGCACCTAACCTGTTGATCACATTTTCCCATCAACATGCCTGAATATTTTAAACTAATCCCAAGAAGGAAGGCTCATGAGTAAGTCTAAAGATGAATACATCCAGCAAACTGTGCTCTGGAAGGATCTCCTTGTCTCCCATGCAATGGCCCTGGGGCAGCTGCTAGGCTAGAGGCTGCTCCTGTACTATCTCATTTAATCATCTTAACGATCTTGCCCGGTATGAGTATTATCTCCATTTTAGAAAAGAAATTGAGCATCTAAGAAGTTAAGCAACATTTTTAAGGTTGCATAGGTTCAGGTGTAGAGCTGTACTCAAACACAAGTCTGTCTTCATGAGAGCCCATTTCTTACTTTGCTACCTCCCCTCCATTCCTCAGAATAACAAATGTCTAAAATTATCTTTCCATCAGTGGCAATAACTCTTTACTAATGTGTTCATAATCTATCCCATACAATTTCTCCCATGACCAATGGCATATGGTTTTTAAAACTATTAAAAAGGTAACCACTAAACACCATGGATTATTTATTAATTACCATGGGGAAAAGGTACCTTTACAATGGAGAAATCTGGTGGACACTTTATAAACGAATATGGAACAAAGTGACATCATGTGCCTTCCAAGTGCCTATCCTGAAGGACTGAGCACCGCCTATATAGTATTCTTGCCAGAAACATTTATCCTGAGTCCAATCAGGCAAATCCAAATTGGGGAATATTCTCTGTAACAACTTTTCTGTACTCTTGAAAAAACATCATATAATATCCAAAAAAGGGCAGGACCAACCTGGGCAACATGGGGAGACCCCATCTTTACAAAATAAAAAAATTAGGCAGGCATGGTGGCACATGCCTGCGGTCCCAGCTATTTGGGGAGTTGAGGTGGGAAGATGGCTTGAGCTGAGGAAGTTGAGGCTGCAATGAGTCGTGATTGCACCACTGCACTCCAGCCTGGGCAACAGAGCAAGACCCTGTTTCTCAAAAGAAGGGAGGCAGGGGGCAGGACCAATTAAGGTGACTAAAGAGGCATGAAAACTAAATATAAATATAATCTGTGATCCGTGGTTGGATTCTAGATTTTTACAAAATATCCACAGCTATGAAGGATATTATTGGGATAATTAGGGTAATGTGTACTCAGAATTAGGCAATATATAAACTAAATATAATATAAATTTATTGAGTGAACATAATTCTGATTATGTAGAAGTCGTTTTTAGCAGATATATGTTGAAATATAGAAGTGTTATGATGTCTTTATGTTGAAATTTACAAGTAAAGTGTTATGATTGGAGAGTAACTTACTCTCCAATGATTCAGAAAAAAACAAACCTAAGTGTGTTCATACGTTAATGTGCACAGAGAGAGAGAGTAAACATGACACAATGTTAATGGTTGGGGAGTCTACGTAAAAGGCATATAGCTGTTCATTATATTATTGTATGTAAAAGGCATATGGGTGTTCATCATATAATTTTTCCTCATCTTTACAACTTTTCCAAACAAAAAGTTGGGGGGGAGGGGAATAAAATTGTGCACCTTTACTCTCAAAAAAGATCTAGACTGAATTATTATTTTCAGTAGGCCCTCTATATCTGCGGGATTAAAATCTGTGGATTCAATCAACCATGAATGCAAAATATTTGAAAAGAAAAAGGATGGTTTTGTCTGTACTGAACATACATGTTTTTTTCTTCTCATTATCCCCTAGACAATAGAACGATTCATGTAGCATTTATATTGTATTAGTTATTGTAAGTAATCTAGAAATGATTTAAAGTATATGGGAGAATGTACATAGGTTATATGCAAATACTGCACCATTTTATATAAGGGACTTGAGCATCCATGGAATTTGGTATCAGTGGTGGTAGGGGGGTGAGGGAGGGATCCTGTACCCAATCCCCCACAGATGCCAAAGGATGACAGTAGTTGGACTACAAACATTTATAAATCAAGGTCTCTCAAGCCAATTACCGACTCAGAGGAAATACAGAGGACAGAGGAATATGTTAATCTATAGAGCGGGGAGATGCTAGTACCAAAACTCTAGGGAAAAAATGGCCCAGTTTCTTCAACAAATTAAACGGGAGACAAAGTAAATAGGTGAGCAAAAAATAGATACAGAAGAATTGCTAGATTAACAGACATTTAAAGGGCGTATCAGCCAATCACAATATGTGAACCATATCTTGATCATGATTCAAACAAAGTGTAAGCAAAACAAAACAAAATATTATGAACTAGTGAAGGAACAAAGGCTACTTAGCTTTAAGAGACTGTTTAGGGTGGACACGCTGGGTGTCTTCATCCAGGTGAAAGGGTTAGATTCGTTCTTGTGGTTACAGAGTACAAAACTTACACCAATAGGAGTCATCGTAGAGAGCCTTTCCAACAGAGCTGTCCAGCAATGGAATGGATTCTTTTTTTTTTCTGCTTCATTTGCTTAGTTTTTATTTTTTTAATTGTGGTTCAAATGGCATTAAGTTCACAATACTGTGCAACCATTACCACCATTTATCTCCAGAACTCTTTTCAACTTGCAAAACTGAAACTCTGTATCCATTAAACAATAATTTCCCATATTCTCTTCCCCCAGCCCAGGAAAACACCATTCTACTTTCTGTCTCTATGCATTTGACTACTCTAGCTACTTCATATAAGTGAAATCATACAGTATTTGTGGAATGGATTATTCTTGAGGCAATAAGAGGCCTCTATAATCAAGAGGCCATGGAGAGACTGGATGGGCCCCATCAGGATGCTGAGGACACAACAGTATACAATTTCACCTCACACAATTTGGGGATCTGGGACTCTTCAAAGGTTCCTTCCAGATCAAATATTTTAATGGTTCTAGAGTTAATCTCTAAGGCCTTTCCCAGTTCTAATTTTTATTGATTCTATAATACTTTAGAAATTTTAAGAGTCTTCAAGACCTTTGATCTCAAAATAAGATAGCCTTTTCTAAGGAAATATTCTTTAAATCTAGGACAATGCATTTTTAAGAAGCTTTATTTTACTTTATGATTACTTCTGTTTCTGCCCAGAAGGAAACTATATATTTGTAGCCTTAGTCTATCTAAGTAACTGGACAAAAATAAATGAAAATTCCTGCACAAAATCAGAGCCAGGAGCATTTAGACTCATATCCTCCTCCTGACAATGACACAAAAAGGGGTTTTGTAAGCCATTTCCATGGTATCTGTTCACAATGATCAGGGATATATAGCCCTCTCTCTCCATAATCCCCTATAGATCCATACTTCTTAAGTCATCTACATCTTTCATGAGACTGCTTAAAAAAACATACCATTTTAGTAATCCCAAGTGTTAAAAACAAAACAGTTCAGCATTTTTCATTCATACGTTCATACTTGCACCATAGAAAGACCCAGATTTAAACGCTGCTTTCTAAGCCTCAGGTTTCCTCATCTGTAAAAGTGCACAATAGTGTCTGTGTTGTCTAGCTCTTGGGTTGTTAAAGTTCAAATGTGAGTGAGTGTGGAAAGTATTTTGTAAACTACAAAGTTCTACTCAAATATTATTATGGGTATTGCAAAATTTTATTTGGCTATAAAAACAGAAAGAGCAAACAAACAACTTCAAGTCCTTAATAAACATCAGAATAAATGAATTATTCTGGAGTTTAGAATTACTCTATAAAAGACTTTCATTTTCTGAGCCCCCCACGATGAATATTAATCTTAGAGGATTTTTTTAAAGAATGAATTAATCAGGGAGTACAGGAACAGAGTAGAAAATGCCTCCACTGAGAGCCAAAAGGCCTGCAACTATTTAATAAAAGGAAAACTCAAACTAAATGAAAAGATGTCAGAGAAAGAAAAGCATAAACAAATATAAAATCTTAAATGAATAATACTACAAAAGCAAGCAAAGATGAATACTGGCTGGGCATGGTGGCTTACGCTTGTAATCCCCACACTTTGGGAGGCCAAGGTGGGCAGATCACCTGAGGTCAGGAGTTCGAGACCAGCCTGGCCAACATGGTGAAACCTCGGCTCTACTAAAAATACAAAAAAAAAAATTAGCCAGGCATGGTGCCTGTAATCCCAGCTACTCAGGAGGCTGAGGCAGAAGAATCGCTTGAACCCGGGAGGCAGAGGTTGCAGTGACCAAGACCACGCCATTATACTCCAGCCTGGGCAACAAGAATGAAACTCCATCTTAAAAAAAAAAAAAAAAAAGACTCTTCTGTGTCTCTTTAGTTTGCTCTCCTTTGTTATACTGTACTGAAATGTGAAGTTTAGGTAATGCTTTGCTGTTTACCACAATGCTTTTCCCAAGTCCCAAATACGAATGCTATGCTACAAGGCCACCTCTCTAAGGTCACCTAACTAGTGAGATGGAGGAACTTCCAGCCTGCTGATGCCAAACCCTTCACTCTCTGGCTTTCCCCATGGTTTGTCCCTCCTTTCACTTGGAGCTTGATATACCTCAGCAGAAAGGCTGTCCCTGACCATCCTCTCTGAAACTGTACTCCACTGGCACCACTCTAGAATCTCCATACCTTTTTTTTTTTTTTTTTTTTTTTTTTGAGAGGGAGTCTCGCTCTGTCGCCCAGGCTGGAGTGCAGTGGCGCAATCTCGGCTCACTGCAAGCTCCGCCTCCCGGGTTCACGCCATTCTCCTGCCTCAGCCTCTCCGAGTAGCTGGGACTACAGGCGCCCGCCACCGCGCCCGGCTAATTTTTTGTATTTTTAGTAGAGACGGGGTTTCACTGTGGTCTCGATCTCCTGACCTCGTGATCCGCCCGCCTCGGCCTCCCAAAGTGCTGGGATTACAAGCGTGAGCCACCGCGCCCGGCCACCTTTTTTTTTTTAGGAGACACCACTCACTTTGTCACCCAGGATGAAGAGCAGTGGCGTGATCAAAGCTCACTCCAGCCTCGATCTCCAGGGGCTCAAGTGATCCTCCCGCCTCAGCCTCCCAAGTAGCTGGGACTATACTGGTGCGCTACCACGCCCAGCTAATTTTTTAACTTTTCATAGAGATGGGGGTCTTGCAACATTTCCCAGGCTGTCTTGAACTCCTAAGCTCAAGCAATCCACCCATCTTGGCCTCCTGAAGTGCTGGGATTACAGATGTGAGCCACTGTGCTCGGCTCCATACCTTGGCTTTATTTTTCTTCATTGCACTCATCATTATCTGAAATATTGCATATCATTTATTTGTCTGTTTCCCTTACTAAACCGTAAGTTCCATCATGATGGCAGAGACTGTTCATTGCTGTAGCCCCAGCTTCAAAGTGTATCTATTGAATAAATGAATAAACAAATGAATAAACTGCTCTGAAGTTGGGAACTGGTTTCTCCAATTCACAGGTCCCAAAATATTGTCAACTGTCTTTTATTTTCATGTATATCCTCAATGACCACAAACATGACATGTAAAGAAACCATCAATGGCAAGGTGGGTTCCACCATTGTCTAATCTGAAGCCGTTTTTACTCTGACACACGTAATAAACGACATTTATGTTTGCTATATACTTCCCTGGGCATAAACTGACAAAACGGGACCAAAATTTAAAAATCAGTTGGGAGGAAAATTATCTGCCCAGTATTAACTATTAGGGCTTGCTCAGTAATAGTCACTATAGGTTGTAATAGTCACTATATAAGATAGATTTGGGGCATGACCAGTTGCCAGCACCTAGTTGTGGTGGAACACCCCCTCCCCAGTCCCGTCATTTCTTTCCATCTCTAGAAAGAATACAAGGTTATTAAAAGAAAAAAAAAAAAGAGTCACTGGGTGTGGTGGCTCAGCACTTTGGGAGGACAAGGCAGGCAGATCACTTGGGGCCAAGAGTTCTAGACCAGCTGGACAACATGGTGAAACTCCGTCTCTATTAAAAAAATACAACAATGAGCTGGGCACGGTGGTGTGCACCTGTAGTCCCAGCTACTCTGGAGGCTGAGGCAGTAGAATCACTTGAACCCAGGAGGGGGAGGTTGCAGCAAGCCAAGATCATGCCACTGCACTCCAGCCTGGGCAACAGAGCAAGATTCTGTCTCAAAAGAAACAAAAATTAAAAATTAAAAAAAAAAAAAGAAAAAGAAGGAAGCCAAGTAAAATGAATAATGTTAACAAGATTATAACAAGACTATGTATTGGTTTAGTCTTTTTAAATTTAATTTTCATTTCAATCTATATTTAGTTTGAGACAAGCTTTTGAGACTGGCTAATATTTTTTTACTTTTGGTAGAGATGAGGTTTCACCATGTTGCCCAGGCTGATCTCGAACGCCTGGGCTCAAGCGATCCACCTGCCTCGGCTGGTGTTGGAATTACAGGAATGAGCTACCATGTCTGGCCTGTTATGGTCTATTTTTAAAAGAAAAATATTTTACAAATTTTGGTGCCTTATTACTGGTAATGAATTATTGTCCACAAACTTCACAACTGATGGCACTGCAACAAAGGCTGAAAACTGCTTCCTGTTGTTACTAAGGTTTTTTTGTTTGCTACTTCAGAACTCATTTGACACTTACCTAATAAAGAACTAGACTTTATTTCTTGCCACTTAACCCACTTATGCAACTGATGTCTGTCGGAACAGATCAAGCTTGCTCCTAATTAGGATAGAGATCATGCACACTCAGGATTTCCCCTCACAGCAATCTGCTTCAGATATGGTCTTCGGAAACACACTAACTCTAAAAGTAGGGATTTCCTGTGATGATCTAAATCATCTTATTTTTTTTTCCAGAGCGTTATTTTGTTCCCATCTGCATCTGCAGTAACAGTAAGTGTGGTCAGGACAGCCATTCCTCCGCAGGGAGGTTCATGCCCAGCACTCCCTCAGAGCAGCCCTGGGTCTACTTCACATCCTTTGGGGTAGAACAGAACTCTGTTTACGACAGGTCTATCACCGTTTTCTCTACACTCCTGTAACCTTTTGTTTTATTCCAAGGCTATTCTTGCAATTTCATCATGAATTGGACATAAGTAGACATCAAACAATTTTTTTCCAAAAGATAATTGCAGATATACTTACTCTAAGACTTTACACAGGCAACACTGTCATCATAATTCTACTCTCCTTATATAGATTTTTATTGTATCACCTCCCCTGCTCATTATACTTCTCTGTGGGTAATTGGTTCTGTGAGGGAGCACTATATCATCCCCCCCGGCTCTGTGGATTGAGTATCTGTATTACTCTGGGCAAAAGGATTTATTATTGTTAATGTATGGAGATCTTGAATGTGACTGCTGTATTTTTACCTCCTTGTCACAGGATGAGGGTTCTCCATATTTTAAGTGACAGTAAGGAAGTAGGAAAATCTAATAAAATAAAAATATTCAAAAGCATCCCCACATATATCCCTAAAATACATCACTTCTTTTTTCATTTAAAGAAATCACTTAGAAACAAAAAAAGATATCAATGACCACACAGTGGGAAAGTCCCATGATCAAAGGCTGACTCAGAAGTATAAAATAATAAAGCTTAGCCATAACGGAGTAAGAAGAGAGATGGAAAGTCTTTCTAAGAACATCAACCGCAACAGTTTTTAATTGTGTGGAGTTAATTGAAATGCTCACACTGTATCCTGTAGTCTAGAACTTGTTCTAATTAGGCAGGTGTGCCATTTATAAGAGTGCTGATTAAGGAAAGTGATTCTATTGGAAGGAGACAAATCTAATCCTGAACACTGCATTTAACAATAGCATCTCATTTGTGTGATGTGTGTTTTTTTTTTTTTGAGGTCTTTTTTTTTTTTCCTGATAGATGAAGCCTACAAATTTCTTGGGGGGCGGCGGGGTGGGGGAAAGGACATTCATTAAACAATTGCTTGCCCCAGGGCCTTCAGTTTCTTATCTGGACAGGGACTTTCTCTCCTCCACTTCTGCCATTAGAAACTGCAGATATTGCATTTATCTTCTTAAGAGGGACCAAAGTCTGATTCAACACAGCTGGAAATTCAACACATGGTTACAATGTGTTTAGGATTTACAAACTATTCTCTTTGGCAAGCATATCATGATATTAGCAATATAAACCCTACTCTGGATTTAGAAAAATGGAATTTTAAAATCAACTTACATTCAAGTGTCACAAATCTTTAGTCATTCCTTTTTAAAAAGAAAATTAACAAAGTGCCTCTCTAGTGATTCCCAACTTCAGTGCTGTAGGAACCTTGACTGCAGCAGGTCCAAACTTCAAGACTATAATTTATTTAGGGATACAAAAATCGACAAGGATGTAAATAGAAATTCTGTCTTAAAGACGGCAAGAAAAACAGAATAGGAAAACCTGGGCACTAGATTCTGAAAACAATGCAAGTACTGCCGTTGGTAGAAATTCTGTATTGTAATTCATCTCTATGACTTGGGAATGTTTTCCAAGTGAGGCTAGAAGCATAATAGTAATGCATAGATTAAAGGATAGGCATAACAATAATTTACAAGAAACACAAGCAAGAGCTGATACTTAGTAGAGCTGCGTATCAGCTAGAGGCAGCTAGGAGCTTCTGCAATTGCCCCAATTCATTTTAATTTAGATACGGTGCTACAAAACCCTGCCTAGGCACACTGTGAACTGAATGTAGACATTCTTACTATTAATCCTGCCAAGAGAAACCTGCTCTAACTGCTCAGGAGACACAGGCAACTCAATTGAATGTAATTAGATCCAAACAGGAAAGTACAATGAGGAGATGGGACATAGGTAAGTGGTTATTAACAAGCTAGAAAAGTCAGACACTAGTCACTTTCTCAATAATATTATCACCACCACCTTTGACAATGTCCTGCACTCACAGAGATTTACATGGCAGTTGAGATGTTATGTGCTATTCAATAAGTTACTAATATTTACTCAGCACCCAAAGTATGCCACGCAGAATATAATTGGCACTCCAAGTGCTTGTCCTCACAGAACCAATAAAAGTAGTGTAATTCCATTACTACCCTTAATTCTCAATTGCCCTCTGGGCACACAAACCATCTGGTGTGCAGAATTTCCATGCTCCTGACTTCTTTTGTTTTCCCTGCTTTCAGACTACTTCTGACCCTTTCAAATGCAGTATTCATAAGCAGTAGGAAAAGAGGATTATGTGGATAATTACTACCTGAAGGTCAAGAGCTCTGACCTTGTTTTTTGGAGTTAATTCTGTGTAGCAGAAGACTCATCCTTAGACCCCCTTTGTGGTAGAGTTTCTAAATCTCCTTATGCTTTAGGCCAGGCACCACCCTGGGCACTTACGTGAGCATTATCTCGGACGGACTCTGCTCCCTGGCACCACAGATTCACTGTAAGGTGTGTTGGAACTGCACAAAACCGAAGCCCCTCCCCGCATACTAATACAAGCTGCAGCAAAGCCAGGAGAAGAAATGCCAGGATAGGCTTTTCCCTGAGGGTGAAGATTTTAAACTTAATTTACTAGGGTAAACAGTAGGAAGCCTACTAAGGGTAAACTGCAGGAAGAAGGAAGAAAAAGCCCATTATTTCGGTGACATTGGTAAAATTTTGCATATCTTAAATAGCTTAGTACATGGTGAGCTCTTGGAAGGAGATCCTTGTTTGGTTTATCTTAATTACTATATATAATAAAGAATTATACACACAGAAGATGTTTGATTAATATCTGTTGAATATACGAATGTAACATTTCTCATACTTGGTACTTTCTTAACAGTTTCTATTCTTACTTTAGCATATAAATGGTAAATAAATAATAATAGAACAGCACATGGTTATGGGGGGAAATACACATTTTAAATGTTTGCACATTTAGAACCTTCACATCTTCCCATTTACAGTTGTTGTTTTTAGTTTGTTTGTTTTTGTTTTTTCAGCCGGGAGCGGTGGCTCATGCCTGTAATTCCAGCACTTTTTTGGGAGGCCAAGGCAGGCAGATCACTTGAGTTCAAGACCAGCCTGGCCAACATGGCAAAACCCCATCTCTATCAAAAATACAAAAATTAGCTGGGCATGGTAGCACACGGCTGTAATCCCAGCTACTAGGGAGGCTGAGGCAGAACTGCTTGAACTCAGGGGGTGGAGGTTGCAGTGAGCCAAGATCGTGCCACTGAACTCCAGCCTGGGCGACACGGCAAGACTCGTCTCAAAAAAAAACCAAATATAACAAACAAAAAGTTTTTTTTTCAATTGTGGCAAAATATAAATAACATAAAATTTACCATTTTAACCATCTTTAAGCATACAGTTAAGTGGCACTGACTACATTCCCGTTGTACAACTAAGTTGAGGCATATTTTACATACAATGAAACGTACAGTTTGATGAGCTTTGAATAAATGCATACACTGGTAACCCACACCCCTTTCAAAATACAGACCACTCCATAACCCAGAAAGTTTTTTGTATATTTAGTAGAGACGGGGTTTCACCGTTTTAGCCAGGATGGTCTCGATCTCCTGACCTCGTGATCCACCCGCCTTGGCCTCCCAAAGTGCTGGGATTACAGGCGTGAGCCATCGCGCCAGGCCTAATTTGCATATCCTTGATGACTAATGACGTTGTTCATGTGCTTAATGGCCATTCATATATCTTCTTTTGTACAGCTTCTGTTAGAATCTTTTGCCCATTACAATGGTCACTGCAATATATTGTCAGACCCTCTTTCGGTGAAAAACCTATCGTCTCTGCTAAGAATGCTATGGGAAATCAGTACTCAGCTATCACTCCCTCCAGGGATTGCCTCAAGCTGCAGAGAATCACACTCGCCAAGATATATCCTTCCTAGCATGGGCCATATCCAGTGATACAGGTCCACATCATTGAGTGATGCAGAAATAAAAAGGCACCATCAGGGCCCAACTCAGAGTAATTCCGAAGGTCCAGTCCAGCTTCAGAGCGATCTGTGAAGTCATCCAAGGCTGTTCCTGGGCCGCGTCACTGCTCAACACCTCTCTCCATCCAGTGCTGCTTTGTTGCCCTCCTTCCCAAAAGCCTTAATACCAAGGGCATCCCTTACTAAATATCCCATACCTGAGCTTTATCTGTAGATGCTTCCTGAGGAACACAACCTGTAACACCCATTGTTTAATTGGGTTGTTTGTCTTATTCAGTTGTAAGAGTTCCTTACATATACTGGATACAGGTCTTTTGTATGTATGTATATAACACATAAGATATAAGTGTGAATATTTTCTCCCAGTTTGTGACTTGCCTTTCCATTTTCCTACCAATTTCTTTTGGAAAAACTTCAGTTTCTAATTTTGATAAAGTGCCATTTATCGATTTTTCTACTTTTTGTGTTCAATCTAAGAAATTTTTATCTATCCCAAAGTTGCAATGGTTTTATCCTACATTTTCTTCTAGTTTTATAGTTTTAGTTTTTTATATGTCTATACACCATTTTTAGTATATTTTTGTGTATGAGGTGAGATAAGGGTCAAGGTTCATTTTTTTCCCCATATGTATAACCAGTTATTCCAGGATCATTTGTTGAGATTTTCTTCTTCCTACTGAACTAGTCCTTCAACTTTGTTGTTCTTTTTCAAAAAATTTTTAAACTATTTCAAATCCTTTGTCACAAATTTGTTCATCAGCGTCCCAATTTTTAGGGAAAAGCTTGTTGGGATCTTTACTGGGCTTGTTTTGACTCTATAAATCAGTTTGGGAAGTACTAACATTGTAACGTTTTTCAGTCTTCTATGAACATGGGACACTTCTCCATTTATTTAGGGCTACCTTAATTTCTTTCAATAATGCTTTATAGTTTTGGGGGACAGGCTTTGCCTATATTTTGTCTAACTTTATCCCTATATATTTTCATAGTATTTGATGCTATTGTAAATGTTATTTCAGGTTCTGAATCTTCATTGCTACCATATAGAAACGCAACTTTAACAAAAATATTCATTTTGTATCCTAGGACTCTGCTAAATCCTCTCTAGTTTTAGCAGCTTTCTTAAAGATTCCTTAGGATGTTTGATATAGATGACCATACGGTCTAAAACTAGAGACACTATTAGTTCTTCCTCTCAATCTGCATGCCATAAGACATAGTATTAGTACTATCATTAATACTTAATACTGTAAGAGACATTATTATTCTTCCTCCCAAACTTTCATTTCTTTTTCATACTTTGTTGCACTGGCTAGAAACTCCAGTACAATGCTGAATAGAAATGATGAAAGGTGGATATTCTTGTCTTATTTCTGACCTTAGGAAGAAAGTATTTAGTCTTTCACTGTTAATAATGACATTACCTATGGCTTTTTTTTTTTTTTTTTTTTTTTTTTTTTTGCCTAGGCTGGAGTGCAATGGCGCAATCTCGGCTCACTGCAACCTCTACTTCCCGGGTTCAAGCGATTCTCCTGACTTGGCCTCCCGAGTAGCTGGGATTACAGGCTTGTGCCACCACGCCTGGCTAATTTTGTATTTTTAGTAGCGATGGGGTTTCTCCATTTTGGTCAGGCTGGTCTCGAACTCCTGACCTCAGGTGATCCACTTGCCTCAGCCTCCCTAAGTGCTGGGATTACAAGTATGAGCCACCATGCCCAGCCAGCTATGGCTTTTTATAAATGTCTTTTATCAGGCTGACAAAAGTTTCTTCTATTCCTAGTTTGCTAAGAGTTTATATCATTAATGGATTTTTAGCTTTGTTGATTGTTTTTCCTTATCTTAATAGGATGATCATATATTTGCTTCATGTCACAATATTAAACCAACTGTATTTCTGGATAAACCCTTCTCTAGGTAAAACTCAAAATGTGTTATCCTTTTTATGTATTTCTGGATTAATTTGCTAATTAAAAAAATCTGTGTTTATGTTCACGAGGAATGTTCCATAGTTTCCTTTTCTTGCAAAGTCTTTGTTTAGGTTTTATTTTATTTTTTGAGACAGAATCTCACTCTGTCGCCCAGGCCAGAGTGCACTGGTGCGATCTCAGCTCACTGCAACCTCCGCCTCCCAGGTTCAAGTGATTCTCTTGCCTCAGCCTCCTGAGTAGCTGGGATTACAGGCACCTGCCACCATGCCTGGCTAATTTTTGTATTTTTAGTAGAGATGGGGTTTCGCCATGTTGGCCAGGCTGGTCTTGAACTCCTGACCTCAAGTGATCTGCCCGCCTTGGCCTCCCAAAGTGCTGGGATTACAGCCACAGCACCTGGCCAGTTTTTGGCTAGTTTTAGTATGAAAGCAAAGCCAATCTCATAAAATGAAATGGGATGTGTTCCCTCCTCTTCTATTTTCTGAAAGAATTTAACATTTGTATTGTTAAAGGTTTGATAGATTTCATCACTATTATGTTGTCAGTTGTCTGAGTCTGGAGTTTTCTTTGTAGCTAAGTTTTAAATTATGAACTGAATTTCTTTGCTCGCTATAGAACTATTCAGATTGTGCATGCGTGCATGCATGTGTGTGTGTGTGTGTGTGTGTGTGTTGGTGGTAATTTGGGCATTCCAGAAATCCTGATTTCATCTCAGTTACCCAATTTTTTTAGCATAAACTTGCTCATAATATTCCCTTATTATCCTTATTATGTCTTCAATGCTATCTCCTCTCCCGTTCCTGTTACTGATAATTTTTCTTTTTCTTTTTTATTAGTCTAGCTACAGATTTCTAAATTTTATTGATGTTTCAAAGGACCAACTTTTGATTTCTCCTATTTACTTGTAATGTTATTGGCAAAAAATGTTGGTTCTAACACAGACATCTTATTTGGTATCATCTCTGTCATTACCATTATTATTCTAATTCAATAGAGAGAACCACGTGACTATTCAGAGTAACATTCCCTTTTCCTTGGATGTAGAGGATCTGCTCATTCAGCCCTGGTGATGTGCCACATGTACATCACTCCTGGGATCTGGGGGTGCGGGTGCACAGACAACAGCTGGCATTTTGGTAGAAGAAGATTCCTACCAAGAATTGCTCTCTAGACAGTGGTTTTTAACCAGGTGTGAAGAATCTTAACCTGATTCTGATGAATTACCCATGGATCTTCTAAAAAAAAATGCACATGCCTAAGTCACACCCACAGACTTTGACTCAATAGGTCTGGGATTAACTTAGGAATCTTAATTTGTAACCAATCTTCAAGAATTCTGATGGTACCCCAACTTTAGAATCACAGCTCTGAATCATCAGAACACTGTACAGTTTATGCTAAGAAGAGTCTAAGGAGTTGGAGAGAAAATACACAGCAGTGAGGTGACCAAGAATTTGTTGCCTACCACCTAGTTTAGGGACCCAAAGGCATGAATGAGCTTAGGTACATAAACATATTTTAAAAGTGGGTGAAAGGCTGGGTGCAGTGGTGCACACCTGTAGTCCTAGCTATGGACAGACTGAGGTGGGAGGATTGCTTGAAGCCCAGAATTTTGAAGTTACAATGAGCTGACTGCACAACTGCACTCCAGCCTGGGCGACGGAGCAAGAATTTCTCCTAAAAAAAAAATAAAATAAAAAAATAAAAAATAAAAAACAAAGGCCGGGCGCGGTGGCTCACGCCTGTAATCCCAACACTCTGGGAGGCTGAGGCGGGTGAATCACGAGGTCAGGAGTTCAAGACCAGGCGGACCAACATGGCGAAACCCTGTCTCTACTAAAAATACAAAAATTAGCCCAGCATGGTTGCACGTGCCTGTAGTCCCAGCTACTCAGGAGGCTGAGGCAGGAGAATCACTTGAACCCAGGAGGCAGAGGTTGCAGCGAGCTGAGATGGCACCACTGTACTCCGGCCTGGGCAACAGAGCGAGACTCTGTCTCAAAAAAAAAAGGGGGGGAAAATATGTAAGTGTAATTATGAGTATATATAGCTTTAAACTCCTCAATGTGAGCACTATTTTGTTGATTTTAAAGTAATATATACATACACATGGTTTTCTTAAAAAATTCCACACAGTACAAAGACATTTTAACAGAAAGTAAGTGTCCCGCACATTTGAAGGTCTAACACCTTCAAATCCTGTCTCCAAAGGTAGTTATTGTAACCGGATTCATTAAGACACTTTCATTAATTGCCCCGACACACACACACAAATAACACCTTAAAAAAAGAAGTTGCAGCATACTATACCCAGTCCCAGTCTCATCCTAATTAATATTGATGTTATTACCACTCATTTGTTTCTACAAAAAAATGTACACATGTACACTTCCATGTGCAAATACATCTATAGGATAAACTCCTACAAGTGAAATTGCTGGGTAACGGGAACAGGCATTTTAAATTGCGACAGGTTATATCACTGTATACTTCCAACATATTTTATCAAATTTCTCCCCTTTGCCAATTTAGTTGTTTAAAATCATACCATAAACTTGTTTCTCAAATCAACTTTAAAAAACTGACTCCGGCTGAGTGCAGTGGCTCACGCCTGTAATCCCAGCACTTTGGGAGCCCGAGGAGGGCGAATCACGAGGTCAGAAGTTTGAGACCAACCTGGTCAACATGGTGAAACCCCGTCTCTACTAAAAATACAAAAATTAGCCCGTCGTGGTGGCACACACCTGTAGTGCCAGCTACTCGGGAGGCAGAGGCAGAAGAATCATTGGAACCCAGGAGGCGGAGGTTGCAGTGAGCCAAGATTGTGCCACTGCACTCCAGCCTGGGCAACAGAGACTCCATCTCAAAAAACAAAAAAAAAACAAACAAACAAAAAACAGACTCCAAGGTCATATTTTAAGTCAAAAAGGGGTAATTTTCCTTAGCCCCTAGTATGTGATAATACAAATAACGCTGTACCTCCACAAGCACCCATAATTCATAGTTAATATCAAAGATTAGTGTTCCCATACATCCTCACAGCCTTTACATTGGAAGAAACAACTCAGTGGTAGAAGCACTAGCAAACAGGCAGAGAGTAGTAAACCAAACTCTGCTCTCCTATCCAGTGATCTTTCAGGATCCGCATGGGAAGCACACCATCTTCACACTAAAAAGATAACTAAAGCATGAATACAAGGGGACTGGTTGTGTGTGTGTGTGTGTGTGTGTGTGTGTGTGTTGTGTTGCGTATTAAGAAAATAAAGGGGCTGGGCACGGCGGCTCACGCCTGTAATCCCAACACTCTGGGAGGCCGAGGTGAGCAGATCACCTGAGGTCAGGAGTTCGAGACCAGCCTGACCAACATGGTGAAACCCTGTCTCTACTAAAATTACAAAAATTAGCCGGGTATAGAGGCGGGCACCTGCAATCCCAGCTACTCAGGAGGCTGAGGCGTGAGAATTGCTTGAACCCAGGAGGCAGAGGTTGCAGTGAGCCGAAATTGCGCCACTGCACTCCAGCCTGGGTGACAGAGTGAGACTCTGTCTCACAAAAAAAGAGAAAATAAAGGGTGCATAATTTATTTGAGACTATGAGTTAACAGGAAACTCTCCATGTATGTTTGACAGATCATTGGAAATTACAAGGGCATGGAAATTTTTTACCAGCCCATAAAATTTCAGTATTCCTTTCCATATTCAGTGTCACAACAAAGAATAATCTAAAGACTCAAAGAATAATCAGTAAGCATAGACCCATCTATACAAGTAAAATATCAGTATTGTCAGGCATGGTTTTTCTTCCTCTCTCCCTTCTTTCTTCTCTTTTTCCACTTCATCTTCTCTTCTTTCCAATTACCTGCCCTATCTACTTTGAGTGCCTGGCTCACATGATACTGCTGGTAGTCTATGTAGGGAGTCACCCCTAAATTATTAAGACGATTTGGGGGATAGCTGGGGGGTGGGAAGGATGGTGTAGATCAGTGCTTCTTAAACTTTAATATGCAAACAAAACATCTTTTAATGTCCTGTTAAAATGCAGATTCTGATACAGTGGTTCTAGGATGGGGCCTGAAATCCTGCATTTCAAACAAGCTCCCAGGTTACATTGATGTTGCTGACCTGCGATCCACATTTTTGAATGGTAAGAATACAGGTCATTTAAAAACAACGACAACAACAACAACAACAACGAAACAGCCAGGTGAGGCGGCTCATGTCTATAATTCCAGCACTCTGGGAGGCTGAGGAGGGAGGATGGCTTGAGCCCAGGAGTTTGAAGTTACAGTGAGCTATGATCTTGCCAAAACAACTCATATTCAACTCTGGGGTATGAGGATTCACCAAAGAGTGAAACCCTATAGTGAAAGCCCTGGAGGAGGAATTGGAATAATAGTAATTGTAGTGGTTGCTGGTGACAGCAATTGCAGTAGTTAGTAGTAGTTATCATAGCAGTAATAGCAGAAGCAGCGATAGCAATAATTTAAGAGCAAAAGCAAACATTTAAGAGCACTTACTATGAACGGATATTCTGGTAAGCACTTAGTTAATGATTAAAATGCAGGAAGAGAGGTAACATTATCTCCATTTACACATGAGAAACTGAAGTTAACTTTCCCAGGGTAGCCAGGCTTTAGAACCATTGCATTACCCTGTCTCTAGTTATCTATCAAGTTCACCATCACTGTATTATTAGTAATGGAGGTCATAATTTCTCAAGCTGACACATAGGAGGAGGCAATTATTTAAAGACCTTCTTTTTCTCACTCCTGTAAAGTCCAGCTTGGATAAATAAATAGATCATTATAACTTATCAGTTTAGGTCAAGGTCAAGAAGATTTTAAATTAATATTTGACAATACAGTGCAGACAGTCTAGCTTTGGGTAATGAAGGCTGGCTGTGCTTTCAGAGACTATTATGATGATGATGTTGTTAAACCTCTTGGCTTTATTTGTTAACTAAGGTGTGAGAGTGGAACAGCTTGCTTTTAAAGTTATCCTAAGATTAATTTTGGTTACAATATGAATTCCAGCATATTTGGCTCCAAAGCTACATTTTACGCTTTTTAGAGATTAAGCTAAACATACAATTCTCAGTCAAAAAGCCCTGTGGAGTAACCCGATCTGAGCAGGGGCACTTTAACTCACTGCCAAATAAAAAGCATGATCGCCTTATTCCACACACACAAATACCATTCTTGGATAGGGCAATTAATCATGAATATAACTTTTCAGACATTACATAATTTCACATAGACTTGCTTCTAATGCTTGCCAAAGAAAACATCAATTTCTATCACTAGGAATAAATGTACACTTGAAAAGGAATGAAAGTTACAAACAAGAAACAGTGAAACTCTGGCCACCCTTCTCATGCCATCCTCCTTCATAACTTCTCTAATAATTTTATTACACAAAACTGGCATTAATAAACAACCTAAAATTACATAAGCTGTAAAAGTGCATAAACAAAATAAAAATCGAGAAATCCAAGTAAGTTTTATACCCATGGAAGTGGCAACCTCTAAGATACAGTAGAAAAATAAAGTCATATACACACTGCACACTCCTGGATGCTCCAATATTACACACATACACACAAAAACCACATATTGATATATTAAATCACCATTACTTTTTAAAGATTCAATTTTCCTATCTAAAATTATTTGCTTTCTAAATAAACATCTCACTCATCCCTGGTCAATCAGGAGTAAGTGATTAATTTGAAAGTAATCCACCAGTATCTACAATCAACATTTTCAAATATAAATAATCAACATAAACCTGGGAATAGTATATTATTTTTTTAAAATACCTATTGGCCCAGGATTCCCTTCAGTATGTTTTACAAAATTTCTTTTTTTTTTTTTTTGAGACGGAGTCTTGCTCTGTCCGCCAGGCTGGAGTGCAGTGGCACAGTCTGGGCTCACTGCAACCTCTGCCTCCTGGGTTCAAGTGATTCTCCTGCCTCAGCCTCCTGAGTAGCTGGGATTACAGGCGCCTGCCACCATGCCCGGATAATTTTTTTGTATTTTTAGTAGATGCAGGGTTTCACCATGTTGGCCAGGTTGGTCTCAAACTCCTGACCTCATGATTCACCTGCCTTGGCCTCCCAAAGTGCTGGGATTATAGGCCCAAAATTTCTTAACAGATTATTTACAAGCAACAAAACTTGGAAAACAAAAGCAACAAATCATCTTCATGCTAAATAATGGCTGTACTAAAGATAGATTTTAAAGGAGGTATGCATAAACTCACTACAGATTTATCTGAATCATCCTCTTCTACAAACATTTTTAGGGTGTTCTTCACACTATCCTTTTAAAAACAAAATTACTTCCTCACACTATCCTTTTAAAAAAATTCTTTTCTATTTACTTAAAACTGAGTAGATAAGTGACTACTTTTGAAACTTTCCTAAGGAAAATCTCTCACCCTAATCATCATCACTCAAAAGCATGCAAGTGTCCATACATACACATGGTGCTCTATGCTTTTAAACAAAGACCAAGCCATTAATGCCAGATCTTTCATAGGTGTGTAGAAACAACTGATACAGTGCTTCTCCACCCTTGTTTAAACTCTTGCCTCACCAGTCAGGATTCTGTTCAACTTTACTTGGTATGTTTTGCATTTAAAAAGATGTATTTTTGGCCAGGCTCTGTGGCTCATGCCTGTAATCCCAGCAATTTAGGAGGCCGAGGCAGGAGGACTGCTTGAAGCCAGGAGTTCAAGACCAGCCTGAGCAACAACATAGCAAGATCTCGTCTCAACTAAAAGTTTTAAAAATTAGTCAGTCATGGTGGCGCATGCCATTGCACTCTGGTCTGGGCATCATAGCAAGACTCTGTCTCAAAAAAAAAAGAAAAAAATATATATATTGTTTTCATTTTCTAAAAAAGATATAATTCTAAATATTTTTCCAAATTACATAGCTATATATGAGTACGCAGATGTGTATATATATGTGTGTGTATGTATATGTACGTACATATGTATAATATGGGGTGTGCTCTTCATTCTCTCCAATTAATAAATAACAGTAAAGGTTTATTGCATGTTTACTACATGCCATGTACTGTGTTAAGTGCTTAAATTATTTCAACAATCCTGTGAGGTCAGTGTTACGTTCAAGTTTTACTGAGGCACAGAAATTGTTCAATAATGGGCCCAAAGAGTATAGCTGCAAGTGACAGAGCTCAGAATCCAACTCAGGCAGTTGATCTCAGAACCTGCTTTCTTCACCCCTGTGTGGATCTCTAAATTAGAAACAGTAACCAGGATAGGGATGGGATTCTGTCAGTACATATAAGTCAAGAGCAAGGGTCATTTTGGAAGTGGGAAGCAGAGGTGAGTATAATTGGGGTGGATGTTAGAGGAAGAAGCTATGGGAGGTCTATTATTGACAGACCTGAATGAAGAAGAGCCCATCAGCAACTCTCTACTTAATTCAAAAAGACTTTTAGGGAAGACGGGATTTCAGGAGTTACTTGGAACAGAAGGAAAAAAGAGAACAGAGTCTAAGAAAATGATAGTTCTTGAGAAAAGGCTCAAGGAAGAAGGTGCTGCCTAGAGGAAGTGAAAATGAATGAATGGAGGGAGAAGACTGGAGACCCACGCAGCGGATGAGGGAAATGAGACTCCAGAGCCTGCTGGTGATCGATTCTGATGTGTGGCATGAACAGCCAGAGTAGATGCAAAAGGAAATGAGAAGCCACTGTAAAGATTTAAGGACGCAGCCGGCATGGTCAGTCAGGAAGTTCACACAGCCTATTCTAGGAATTTGGAAGAGAAGGCAAGGAAAGGAGAAAGACAAGCCTAGAAGGTACTGAGTTTAGTGGATTTTATGAAGACTGGTCAATGTCTGTATTTTGAGAGAAAAAAGTCAGCCAGAAATTGTTCTAAATTCAATAAAGTTTTCAGAAAAAAATTGCCAAGGCTGAAAACTTGGTAGTGACTCACTCTAATAGTACAGCTAATTGATTAGCAATTACTGCCCATGATTGTAACAGAGATTGTAGGCTTTTTTTTTTTTTGAGACGGAGTCTTGCTCTGTTGCCCAGGCTGGAGTGCAATGGCGCGATCTCGGCTCACTGCAACCTCCGCCTCCCGGGTTCAAGCGATTCTCCTGCCTCAGCCTGCCGAGTAGCTGGGATTACAGGTGCCTGCCACCACGCCCAGCTAATTTTTGTATTTTTAGTAGAGACAGGGTTTCACCATGCTGGCCAGGCTGGTCTCAAACTCTTGAACTCAGGCAATCTGCCCACCTCGGCCTCCCAAAGTGCTGGGATTACAGGCATGAGCCACCGCACCCGGCCAATTGTAGGCATTTTTAAACTCTTACTCTGTGAGGATCTATGTCTCAATCCCTTGAAATTTTTATTAGTACTTAGGTGTGCTCTCAGCAAAGTTGTCTACCTATGTCACCAGAATAAAGATAATTTTTCAAAGAAAATTGTTGTGTTATCTCCTCCATTAAGCCATCGTTATCCTCAGCGAAGATGTGTATATGAATAATTTATACTCACCTGGAATGGCTAACATATGAGCATATTGTTCCAAAGATACAGCTAGTTTTCTTAACGGCCAGATCACAGAAATTCTTAACAGCCTTTCTCACTTAAAGGGATAAAATACAAACATTTATTGGGGGAAAACAACTTTAGTAGTTTATTGATTTACCTTTAGGAGTATTTCACAGCTGACTCCTTTTTAACAGCATACAACCAGGGGCATGTGTCTAATCAATACTGAACATCTATCTTGCAGTTGGGGCTCATGAATTAATCAACATCTACTCAAACTCAAAAACCATCAGGCAAAAATCAACGGTGACCTACGTCACTTCGAACACCACAGAACCACCCAAACAATGTTACTGTTTAAAATCACAACAAACTCAAAACCCTAACTGCACCAAAACTGGTAGTTTCTACTCACGAGTTACTTCTGTCTAAGCTATCTCTTTTTTCCAAGGAACTAATAGCAGGCACTAAGGTTCTCATAACATTTCCTATATGGCTATACTAACCTCATCATACATAATGCTACAAAAGTTTAGAGGGGGCAGGAGACTACCTCAAGGACATGCAGCAATCTGGGGGGGGGGGGTATGGGGAATCTGGCTCTCTCCACTCTATTCAATGGTGGATGATTAGGCCAAGCGACCTGTTTCCTGATCAGCATGTGAAACAACACAGGAAAAAATGGCGTGTAAGCAGAAAGTCTTTCCTTGTGAACTCAAACTGTATAAAGAAGGTTTTATTTCTAATTATGGTCATATAATTACAGACACTTTAAGGAGAAGAGCCTGTTTGTTCTCCCTGGTGTGAGCAACTCACTGATTCAGGCTCTTTTGAAGCCAGCAGCCAAGTGGCAGTGGCACGGATCCAGGAGTTCCTGGAGGAGAACAGATGGACAGCTATCCCAAAAAAGAGCTCCCTGATGTCACCCAGCAATGAGATGTGAGAGCTCATAAATATACCATCCTCATTCAGGTGGTACATGTATAAAATAAAAGAGTTCACAGCATAAGTCGATATTTTCCTCACCGGGTAGCAGACAATACCATGCTTGGCCCCCCATTCCCTCATTTTCTAATGAGGCCCTCCCAAGACTTCCCATTTAGCATAAATCTGCTCCATCTAATGATTACTTTTTTAGTTTTCCATTTAGTTTAAGGGAAAATTCCTATTTCATCTATGTTTTCAGAACTTGTTACAAAATTTTCTGAAAGGTTACTGATCCACCAGGCATGGGGTACAGGAGTCAAGGGTGCAGAATCTGGAATCAGACTCACTGAATTTGATTCCTGTCTCTACTTTCCTAGCTCTATCATTTTCTGGTTGTGTGATCTTGGCCAAGTATTTGACTCCTCTAAGTTTTAGTTTCTACATCTGTAAAATGGAGATAACTACAGTTGTTGTGGGAATTACATGAGATGACATGTATAAAGTGCTTAAGACAGTGTATGGTGCATGTTAATTGCTCAAAAGATGTTAGCAGCTATGAGTCATTACTGTACTTGATGTAGATATTTTGGCCAATCAACATTTTTTGAGAGCCCACTACTTACTTCAACTGGACAAGAGCACAGACTCTCTATCCATTATGCCATAAAAGATTCAAAGAATGAGAATGTAAGACCCAAGCCTTGGAGGGTTTACAAATCACATGGGGAGAGAACACACATATACATTCAAGAACATGCTTTCAGCTGGGCGTGGTGGCTCACGCCTATAATCCCAGCACTTTGGGAGGCTGACACAGGAGGATTACTTGAGATTGGGAGTTCGAGACCAGCCTGGCCAACGTGGCAAAACTCTGCCTCTACTAAAAATACAAAAATTAGCCAGGCGTGGTAGCATGTGCCTGTAATCCCAGCTACTCGGGGAGGCTGAGGTAGAAGAATCGCTTGAACCCAGGAGGCGGAGATTGCAGTGAGCCAAGCTTGCGCCACTGCACTCCAGCCTGAGCAACAGAATCCTGCAAACATACATTTCTTGCTTTCTTCAACAGTATACTCTTTGGAAGGCTGGCAAATCATATTCGAAAAGGCCAGATCTTCCATCCCTTTTAAAAGAAAGGTATGGTAAACAGCTTTAAAAATTAACCATCTCAAGAATTCCACTATTTTCTAATGTAAGTTCACATGGCTAAAGAAATACTTGAGCACTTATTATATGCGTGGCAGCATATTTAATACTAACATTCAGGTTTTTGAAGTTTTATTTCATTAAAGCTGTATAGATGGGTCAAAAATCATCAATAGAAGGGTAAAAGCTGGGTAAAGTCTATCCACAGGGCTTCTCTAAGGAGGTGAGTCTTGAAGGGAATTTTAACATGGAGAGTGACAGAGATTTCAATCAGTTCAGAAACAAACTGCAGAGGAAAAGGCAGTAGACACAGGTGGAAAGGGGAGGGGTGATGGCTGTGATGAAAATACAGGGGACTTGAGCAAAGATTCACCCAGGGACAGGAGAGGAAAGGAGGCCCTTCAGATGGAAACGAGCCTCAAACAAGGAAAACAAAGCCCTCTTCACTGACCGCCCCTACCAGCCTCACCAGCGCAGAGCTCTTTACTTCCCCACAAAATCCTCAACACTAGTGGCAAATGAGCTATTGTCTAGGGCACCCATGCACTTCTGCTTCCATCTGTTGAGTTCTGTGCTTAATTGCGCTTATTCTCAAACCTGTTTGTGTCAGTTATGCCTGTTACTATAATCAAGAACCTTAATTAAATATTTTATCCAACATCCAATAAGCTATGTGCACAAAAAAAGACTTGCAGTCTCTATGGACACGTAGCTGAATGCTTTTAGATGGATTTGATTAACAGTGAAAAAAACTGTACAAGGTCGAGGGGGAAATTACAGTCTAGAAGAATTCTACATTCAGATTCTTCACAAATGCCTTTAAAGAAACTGAGACTGAAAATTATTGAGAAAAAAGATGGAAACTCCAACCCATGCTCAAAGAAAAGCCTGGAGCCTCCATCAAACAAGTGGCAAATATACATACATGATATATTTCAAAAGTTAAAATATTAATAAATATTCAACACATACAGAGAGTGGATGCACATTTTTATTCCCTGCTTTTAACCAACTTTCTTGACTAACCAATCAATTCCTGTCACATCAAATAAAAGAACTAAAATGAAATCATTTTCTTTCATTATTACAAAAAACTACCTGCATACAGGTGGAAAGATTTCTACTGAAATACATACATATTTAAATCTGTACTTACTATGTTTCATTTCAGCTAAGTCTATGTGAGTGAAAATCACAGGTAAGTTAAATACAATTCTTGTTAAATATTTTGCCCACAAAACTCCAATCTGAACACTGAATTTAAACAGATATTTGCATTGGGTACACCCAACTTTAATACATTGTTTTCATTTTCTCTAGACCAAAATAAATATATCTGGTACAAAAGAGGTCTGGTCTAGATAAGTATTAAGTATTTTCAAAGTATGTTAAAATAATAAAAAAAAGAGGCTGGGCACAGTGGCTCACAGCTGTAATCCCAACACTCTGGGAGGCCGAGGTGGGTGGATTACCTGAGGCCAGGAGTTCGAGACCAGCCTAACCAACATGGTGAAACCCCATCTCTACTAAAAATACAAAAAAATTAGCCAGGCGTGGCGGCAGGTGCCTGTAATCCCAGCTATTCTGGAGGCTGAGGCAGGAGAATTGCTTGAACCCAGGAGGTAGAGGTTGCGGTGAGCCGAGATCATGCCACTGTACTCCAGCCTGGGTGACAGCTCGAGACTAAGCCTCAAAAAAAAAAAAAAAAAAAAAAAGGAAAAATAATACAATGATAATTTAGTCTGTGAAAAGCAATCATTTTTCAAATAATGTAATTTGCCTGTGACTGATTTTAAGACCTAAATAATGTTACCATAAAGAATGGTGGCTATCACCTACTTGTGTTCACTTCCCTTGAATAGCTTAAAAACACAAGTAACAATTAAACCTAGAATGTAGTAATAAAGAATTACTTGGTATAAATTCTTTTGAATACACACTGCTTATATATCTGAAACTAGCAGCCCGTTAGAAGCCATATATATTTTCCCATTAATTAACCATAGCAAGTTATTAATCATAATTGCAAACAATTTGCCCAACTGATGGTTCCTTGGTTTTTTTTGACATGACCATTTTACAGATAATTAGACTACAGAACCACAAATAGGGATTGTGTCTTGGACTATGTCCTGTATATAATGATAAATAATACACTGGTGGCACTCGGTCAATGTATGACTAATACTGCCATTCGTTTATTTTTTAAATACTTTATGTTCACTGAAAAATATTTATCACAAGATTTCACTGTACGCAAGAGCATCTGTAATACAGAGTAGAAACGGAATGTTTTCAAAACAGAGCACCTGGAAACATTAGCCAGAACTCAGGCGGCCAGTATTTTGGGATTTTTTTGGCAGGCACATAAATAAATCAGACATTCTGGTTAGAAAATGAAACTCCCAGCTCTAGGTAGAAAAAACTAATTTCAGTCAAGATAAATAGTTACTTTCAAATTTATTAAAGAGGAAAAGAATCTTGGTGGAGACAGGCATAAATCCTGGAAGCTATGTCAGATATAAGCAATGAGGCCCAAACCACTACCACGCAGTCTTATGTAGCACTTCCCAGTACAAAGCCCAAAAAGCTTTGCGTACTTTTATCTAATTAATTATAAATCACTGAACAAATCTTGACCATGGTGAGAATGCTACTTGGACAGAAACAGTCTGAACATTTTGAGCTCTAAATTCTACCACATAACCAAAGAGAAAAATATTCAGCAAGAGAAAACAAAGGTTCTTGGCTAAAACCTCAATTCACCATCTTGTACTTATCAAAGTCATCTTAGGCATTATTTCAGGGTTACTTTACTGTTGTCTAAAAACTAAAAAATGTACATGCCTTAGACCAAGGTCAGTGCTCAATAAATACTTGCTGATTTGATGTCTTAATTTTTCAAGGAAAGGGTTATAAAACCTTTAAAGTCTTAAAAACTATGTATAAAAACTAAGTATTTCTTTCTCCAAAAAGTTCATATGACAAATGACATAAGTGAGCTAAGAATTTTAAGACACAGACTAAAAACCAGGCTCTCCACCAGCGATTAAGCCAATGATTCAAACTGTTCTTCCTGATGAAATAGAAAATATTATAAATATTTATTCTGTAGTAGTGGAGTTCACTAAATATTATTTATTTTTCATCTCTCTTCCTTCCTGCACTCATCACGCTTATAACTAAAATCACATACTATTACACTTGATTACCACCCAAAATATCTAGCATTCTCTGTTTCACATGCATAAATCTTATCCATCCAATCATACTGCTAGTTTCTTGAGAGAGGGGACTGAATCTTGCACCTTTATATTCTCTTCAGGGCCTTAATGTACCATCAGGATATAAGAGACTTTCAAAAAATTACTTAGCTATCAAGTAAGTGATAATTTAACCAGAGAAAGAAAAAGTTAACTCCTGCATCTGGCACAGTCAAACAATGGGTACTTACTTTACTCAAATATCCTAATTTATAGAGTTGGATTAACAATTTCAAGAATTTTGAGCAGAGTAAAAAATGTTATATTACAGCTACACAAAATGAAATTTACTTTTCCCTGAGTTTTGCATTGTAGACTGATTATTATTACCTTCGATGAAATAGAGGACTGACCGTTAAAATAAATTTTCAAACAATAATATGCCAGGTAGACCATTTCTTTTTCCTGGAGCACTTTTTGTTGATGAGTTCAGATGTCTGACTCATAATCTGGTTTGGCTTACATAAGCCTGTGGAGTATTCTCTTGTGAGTTTAGGGCAGCTCAGAGGGTCTTCTCTATCCAGAAGCACTGGAGAGTCACACATGAGTACTTGGTCTGAATACTTCCTAGGCTGGAGGGAATAGGGTTCAAGGGCAAAGATCACTGAGGAAGCTGCCAGTTTCCTGACCCTACTGCAGCGGTGGTGGATGCTTATAAACAAAGGCAACTAGGTAGGAAATACACCACCCATTCCAAGCTAGCATGAGAGAGAAACCTGAGGAAGGCTGAGGGGTGAGGGAGATGGGGTACTGAGATAGCCCAGAGCCCCTTGAGGCTGCCCCATTTCCCGCAATCAATAACCTAGCCCTTCACTACTTGCTGAGATTCTGAATCAGAAAGGATTTTAAATTATCTGGCATTCAAACAGGAGATTTTCAATTTCCCCAACAAGCCTGTCAGAGCCAAAAAAAAAAAAAAAAAAAAAAGGTTTCTTGCAGCAGGCTCTGGTTGGCCAAGCAGAGGCACCTCCTGCTGAGCAGATGGCTCCCCAGTTCAGATCTCCTGATCATTCAGGCTCTCCCGAGAGGTTCTTTATACCCACAGAAACAGTGAGGCCCCAACCTGCAGGGATCTGCTCTAGGCAGTCCCTTGCCAGTCAAAAGATATGACTCCTAATTCATTAGCAGTCTATACTAAGGGAGCAAAGGGAGGGGTTTGAAGTAATGCACAGAAGTCTGAATAGGGCCTTTGTCAAGCACCTGTGCTAGGCCAACACACTAACTGATAGAGAACTGTTCATTACATCAACATCTAGGTCAAACCCAGAACAATGACATCCTCAGTGAGATTTTGTGATAATATTTCTGGACCGTGTATTACAAGGAACTACAGTGGTGCAGTAATAATAATGTTGATTGTGACGATCAACATTGTGATGATTCCACTGCCTCCCTTTATTGAATATGCTTAACTCTTACATCATTATTACATTTGATCCTTATGACCCTGTGAGAAAAGGAAGAAAAAACATCCGAAAATGAAGGATTGACACAGAACTGACTTGATTGGAGGTCACTCCTTCAGCTGTTTCCTGGGAAAGCCAGAATAGGTCTCAAGAGTGCACTGAAGAAGGAACTTAAATGGATACATTCACTCATTAACAAAACCTCTGTCCCATGCCTCCATGTGAAGTGGTAGATCAAGCTCTAGGGTTTCACAGATGTAATTTGGTCCTTGCCCTAAAGAAGTTCTGCGATTACATGGAGGGAACAAGGTGGCATTTAGGCTGGTCTTAAAGGGTGGGTGTGTCTTGCTAGTAATGACAACTACAACATGCCCAACATGTGCAGAGGCACGGGCCCAAGAAAGGACCTCTGTCAGGTTATTTAAAATGATTCAACACATACATAAAATAAGTGATCTGCATTTTCTCCTGTAGGCAATATGGATACAATGGTGTTATTTTTGTTGTCGTTGTTGTTTTTTGAGACAGAGTCTCAGTCTGTTGCCCAGGCTGGAGTGCAGTGGTGCAATCTCGGCTCACTGCAACCTAGGCCTCCAGAGTTCAAGCTATTATCCTGCCTCAGCCTCCCAAGTAGCTGGGATTACAGGCATGCGCCACCACACCCGGCTAATTTTTGTATTTTTAGTAGAGACGGGGTTTCGCCATGTTGGCCAAGCTGGTCTTGAACTTCTGACCTCAGGTGATCCGCCCGCCTTGGCCTCCCAAAGTGCTAGGATTATAGGCATGAGCCACTGTGGCTGGCTGGATACAATGGTGTTTTTATTAAAATAATAACATATCCCATGTTTGACTAGTCTAAAATATCAAGTGTTTAATTTCAAAGTCAAATTCAACAATTATTGAGGATTCACAATACACATATGAGGTCTATGTATTTATGTAGGTAGGGGACAGTCACTGTTCGTGTGCATTTTGGCACTGTACTGCGCGGTTATCTGTATCTTGTTTGCTGGCTCCCCTGCCCCCCGCCCTGCCATGGGCTGTAAGCACATGCGACACAAGCTGCATCTGTTCTGCCGACTGCTCTGGCTCCTGCACACACTCTATTTCAAGCACATAATGAACACTCAATATATTATTTCAAGGAATGAATGGATGCCTATCAGGCACTGTATTATAAAAGAATTCCCAGTCTAGCAGAATGGAATGATGCCTAAACAATAGTGATAACACTGCTATAAGTGTTATAAGAGTTACTGTTAAAGAGCTTTGAAAACACAGATAAAGGAGCAACTAATCCAGTTCAGATATCCTCCTATACATCAACTTGTATAGACAATTTCCACCCCTTAATAATTTGCTTTCACAACAAATACTCATCCAACAGAACCTATGTTTTTCTGTGAAGAAAATCTAAGCAATAAAAAGTGACTCAATTTCCAAGCATAGGTTTTACAAAATGCTTCTGGATTATGGAAAAGAAATGTTCTTATAAAGACAGACTGTAACAAAACTAATCCTAGACCAGCACGGGAAATCATCTTCACTTGTGGGGGGAGAATGGGGGGGCGGGGGTGGGGACTAGAGAGGAGGGAGAAGTATGGAATGATTATCCCACAATAAAAAAAGAAATTGGCCAGGCTCAGTGGCTCACGCCTGTAATCCCAGCACTTTGGGAGGCTGAGGTGGGCGGATCACGTGAGGTCAGGAGTTCAAGACCAGCCTGGCCAACATGGCAAAACCCTGTCTCTACTAAATAATACAAAAATTAGCCAGACGTGGTGAAGGGCACCTGTAATCCCAGCTAGTTGGGAGGCTGAGGTAGGGAGAATTGCTTGAACCCGGGAGGCAGAGGTTGCAGTGAGCCGAGATCGCGTCACTGCACTCCAGCCTGAGCGAGACTCCTTCTCAAAAAATAAAAAATAAATAAAAGTAAATTTACATTTTGGTTTGGATACAGAGACTAAAAGGTCTTCTCTACCACCCCATAAATTCCAGTATCAGACCTTTAAACTTTCAGATGTTAAGAATTAGTTTATCCCCCAAAGGTTCAATTAGAACACAGTTGAAAAAAAAAAATTCAGTATAGCAAACTGACTGATTCCATGATCTGATTTCCTCACCGAGCAGTAGGAAGCATTTAGCTGGTCTATAGAGAGAGAGATGTGTGGTTCTCTTGGCTAGAAGGCACAAAATCCAACTTTCTGTTCTTTTGGCAAAAGAAGGAATGTCCAATCAGCATAGTAGAAAGTAAGTAACAGAATGTCTAATTTTACAAAGTTAGTCAATTTCATGGTTAAGAAGTGCTGTTTTGATGGTAACCTTTACATTTTTACAACCCAACTATGAGTATTAAGTAGGGAAGATCCAACTAAGATAGCTATTTCAGGGGTAACGTCCCTTTCTCTCAAAGTTAAAACTCTTAATATAATTCACTTGGCTTGTAACATGGTATTTAGTCATTCTCATTCTTTGAATTGTTGCCTAATGCAAGCTTTCATTTGGATACACCACTCCCGCTGATGTTTATAGGACTGCCTTGCTATTAACCTCTAACCCAATTAGTCACCAAACTGACAGCATGCGTTGCTATTTGGAAGCCAACTGCTTATGAAGGAATTTTTTTTTAGAATCTGAACAAAATGAGCTGTATTATGGCCACTTTATTTATAGTTTTTAACGAAGTATTCCAGGATATCTACAGTGACAAACTCAGGGTAAAAGCAAGTCAGGTCCTTTGTGTGCACTGGGCCAGGGAGTGAGGGCTATTTTAAATAAAAATATGTTTTAAAAATTTAAAGGTGCAATCCACCTTCTACCATGGCCATCTCTCCCCTTTACTTCTGTTACCTCTGTTTATCTCAGTGATAGATAACTCCATCCTTCCAGTTATTCAGGCCAATAACCTTGAAGTCTTCTCTTTTTCTAACACTCTGCATCAAGTTCATCAACAAATTCTGTGGGCTCTACTTCAAAATACATCCAGAATCTGTTCTCTGCTCACACTCTCCACCATTACCTCTGGCCTAAACCATCATATCTCTTGCTTGTTTTGTGGCAATACCCTCCCAGCTGCCTCCTTGGTGCCGCCTACAGCTTATTCTCAACACAGCAGCAGGAAACATCTTGTTAAAACGTTAAGTCAAATCATGTGCCTCCTCTGTTCAAAACCCTGCAAAGGCATCCATCACTCTCAGCAAAGCCAGAGGCCTGGCCTGTGCTGAGACCTTCCTCCCATCTGCTCTCACCTCTTACTACTCGACGACTCTCCCCTCTCTCTCCACGCCAGCCACACTGGCCTCTTATCTGTTTCTCAGACATGTCAGGGGCTCTTTGCACTTGCTGTTCCCTCCATCTAGAACACTCCTTCTCCATGCCTGGAGTGCTCCTTCACTTCCCTCAGAAGTCAAGTTAAATGTCACTTTCTTAGAGAGGCCTTTCCTCATCAAACTATTTAAAAAAGCAATGCCTCCCCATCCCATCACTCCTTAATTCCCTTACTCTGCTTTATTTTTCTCCATAGCATTTCTCACAGCTGACATGCTATATACTCACTTATATTATTTGTCTCTTCCCATTAGGATGTAAATGAATTTCATGAGGGCAGAGACTTGTCTGTTTTGCTCCCTGCTGTGTCCCCAGTGCCTACAACAGTGCCTGACATACACCAGGTGCTCAAGAAATAGTGGTTGAATTAATGAATAAATAAATGAATGAATGCTAGACTTCCTCCCTTCTACTTCTCCTACTCCTTTTCTATACTACTTCTAATAATAGAATTGTTTGCCCATGACTCATTGATAAAGTTGTCTTGCATTTACTTCTCTAAGATCTATTTAAAACTAACTTATCCTGAGCCCACACCCAATAAATAAACAAGAACTTAAGAAACCAGCTTACTTACCTTCTAGCTAAACATTAGGTGCTTGAATCTTTCCAATAACCTCTACCTGTTTCTAAGGGCCTATAATTTCTTCTGCCACAGTGTATAATTCAGCCAGTGTTTCTCAATCCTCAGATTCCCAGATCATCCACGGCAATTTTGCTTCATCTGTGTATCATCTGTGCTATTATTTTCTTAATAAGTTTTAAACTTGGCTCACTTCCATTCTTAAAAAAAAAAATATGACTACAGAAATGAAGTGTTTGTCCATGAACCACCACCAAGGTTACATATACCAAACTCTGGATTCACTTGAGCCAAAAAGTTTACCATGGGGCCTGTAATACCTTTAGGATGCAAAACAAACACACATACATACACACACATCCTTTTGCTTAACATTGTGTAAGTTAAAAATTGAAGTCACAATAGAATCAGATCATCTATGGACTCAAAATACATCATGAAGAAATGTCTAAATTCCTGGTCAGATTAATTCAGGCCATCAACACTAAGTTCCTAAAGAGAAAACCTGCCCAATTATCTGCTGGGTCCTTTGTCAAATATTACCTGCTAAAATGCTCTGGTAAAGAGCACACTGGTATGCTTTTCTAGAAAAGTTCTTTTTTTCTGATCACACTCCATCTACCTAGCCATCTTTCTTCTTTTTTTCCTTTCTTTTAGGAGGGGATTGGTTGGGATGAAGGGCTCCTGGAGGGCACTTCCTAAATTTGACAGGTTTCTTTATAACAGCAATTTTGCAGTTGTTTTCTAGAGCTTTACCAAATTTGACTTCCAAAGCTCACTTTTCTATTTTAGAGAATGATATTAAGAATCCCTGATTAAGGACAATAATCTTTACAAACTAAAAAGCCATCCTTATATTCAAACACGCTTTAAAATGTGAATAGTATTCTAAACTTGCTGCAGACAACCCATACAATCACATGAGTTATTTTAAGAAAAAGACTCAGTTAGACACATGTACAGAAGCTAATACTAATGTGCTGTTCTTCCAATGAAAAGGTTACTGACCTATCAGTAGGAGTTGTCTTTTCTGGCAGAGATGATAGATTTGCCTTGTCTTATCTCCACCCCCTGCTCTGTCCCCATAATGAGCCATAGCTACATGTGCAAGACAGCTGGCAAGGGGGAGTCAGGGTCTGTGGCCATGGGCCAGAGCAAAGCTTACCAGTCAACCCGGAGCCTGGACCTATGACCCGTGTCTCATTAACACCTTGCTCTAAGCAACTGAGCTGCCACAAAAATCAACAGTGACTTAAGCATTTTGTTTACAAGTGAAACAAATCAGGTCAATCTGACAACCAATAGTTCAAGCAGCCACTAGAAAATTGCCAAAAGGACACAAAAACCAATAGTAAGCAGGAGTGATAAGGGTCTTGCAGTCCTAGCTTGGGAGGTAGCCACACAAGCAAGGATGAGTATGGAAGGGAATGAGACTATAATAGGCAGGTCTATTTCTAACATACCAGGCAGTCAATGCATGTTAATTAAAGACAAAAAGAAGAAAGGTATAGCTACAACCCCCTTAGTGACAGCCTTCTTACTTAGTGGTTAGAACAAATTCCTTGATAGATGCCCAAAAAACAGCAAGGGACAGTTCACACTCAGAAGCTACAAGCTTAAAAACATCTATACTTTAAAAATATTTAGAGGCCAGGCACAGTGGCTCACGCCTATAATCCCAACACTTTGGGAGTTCAAGGCAGGTGGATCACCTGAGGTCAGGAGTTCCAGACCAACCTGGCCAACATGATAAAATCTTGTCTCTACTAAAAATACAAAATTAGCTGGGCATGGTGGCAGGCATCTGTAATCCCAGCTACTCAGGAGGAGGAGGCAGGAGAATCACTTCAACCCGGGAGGTGGAGGTTGCAGTAAGGCAAGATCTCGCCATTTAACTCCAGCCTGGGCAATAAGGGCAACATTCCATCTCAAAAAAAAAAAAAAAAAAAATTTAGACTACAGTGACCCATACACATTAGGAAACCATTTGATCTTAAGCCAAAATAAAAGAAAAAAATCCACAACAAATCAAGCTCAAAAGAAACAATTATAAACATATTTCCATCACCAAAATTTTGTATTTATAAGCAAGCCAAATAATCTTTCCTTTTAGAGTACACACAAATTAATATGAAGAAAAGCTCCCTGGGCACCATTTTATGCCCAGGGTTTCAGTGGTTAGTCTAATTGGGGCCATCCCACCTTGGGATGGAACAGCAAAGAAGAAAAGAAAAATGGACACAGCCACTATTAAATTATAACAAGTCTCTTTGTTGGGGTATAAAAGCAGTCTTATGAATGAAAAGGAGAAATCACCAGAGTTTGGAGCATTGTCCCTTGATCAGTCAACTGGCCAAGAGAACCAATTATCCACCTATCACTGTATTAAATGCTATATGAGAAGGGTTAAGAAACAGCAGACAGGGACCTTATCCACAAAGTTTATGATCTGGTTGAAAACATATTATTAGCAAATGTTTAAAAAAATCAAACTAAAATACTCAGCTGTCATGTTTAGGCAATAAATGCTGGAGGCACTCTTCTAACTATGACAGAATAGGTAACTCAAAGAGCTAACAACATAGGGTTGAATTCTCGGTCAAAAATTGGTGAGGACAGGAAGTCCAAGAGGTAAACCCAACACTCAGAGCCACTTTTATCATGGGGTTATATTTACCAATCCAGGAAATAAAGCTGATGTGAAATTTTGGTGACATCTGGAGCCTAAGCAGGTGGGGTCTCAAGGATACTAACCCCTACTGTAAATGGGGCTACACAGAGGGAAAGTGAACTGTAAGTAACCAGCCTGCACACAGGTTTGCAGCCCAACTCACAATACCTGAATCATGAACTTGGCTTGAGGAGGCCTTAAACTGTACAACCTAGGCAGAAGGCAGAAGCATATGAAAATTCTCGACCTTAAATTATTTCTATAAATACTTTTTCAAAAACAACATCCAGGATGTAATCAGGCATAGGAAAAAACAAACACCATGAGTCAGAACCAGCAGAAACAAGAAACTACAGAAGAAGACCCACAGGAACTTCAGATATTGAAAATACAGGCAAAGATTTAAAAACAATGACATAAACTATATTCAAAGAGATAAAAACCAAGCTAAATGGTTTTAACAGGGAACTATAAACTATAAAAGATGACAAATTTGATAAATAACTAAATAAAAATTCTATAACTAATGGCAGATTAGATATGGTTGAAAAGAGAATCAGTAAACTGAGTACAGCTCAGAAAAAGAAAAAGATGAAAAACACAAAAGAGGGTAAAGACATAGAGCACACAGTGAGAAATTTTAACATATGTTTAATTGGAGACTGAAAATGAGATTAAAAGAGGATGAAGCAGGCCGGGTATGGTGGCTCACGCCTGTAATCCCAGCACTTTGGGAGGCCGAGGTGGGTGGATTGCCTGAGGTCAGGAGTTCAAGACCAGCCTGGCCAACATGACAAAACCCCATCTCTACTAAAAAAATTTAAAAATTAGCAGAGCGTGGTGGAGCACACCTGTAATCCCAGCTGCTCGGGAGGCTGAGGTGGGAGGATAGCTTGAACCCAGGAGACACAGAGGTTACAGTGGAGCCATGATCATGCCACTGCATTCCAGCCTGGATGACAGAGCAAGACTCCATCTCAAAAAAACAAACAAAAAAAAAGGATGAAGCACAAACAGTATGTGAAGAAATAATGGCTGAGAATTTTCCTGAACTAAAATACCAATCCTCAGATACCTAGCAGAATAAATAAAAATAAATCTGTATCTTGATATATTGTACAAAAACTTCAAAAATAAAACCAGAGAAAAAAAAAATATATATATAGATAGACAGATAGACAGATATGGAGTTTTGCTCTTTTGCCCAGGCTGGAGTGAAGTGGTGCAATCTTGGCTCACTGCAACCTCCGTGCCCCAGATTCACGCAATTCTCCTGCCTTAGCCTCCCAAGTAGCTGGGATTACAGGCACCTGCCACCACGCCCGGCCCATTTTTTTAATATATTTTTAGTAGAGATGGGGGTTTTGCTATGTTGTCCAGACAGGTCTTGAACTCCTGACCTCTGGTGATCCACCCGCCTCAGCCTCCCAAAGTGCTAGGATCACAAGCGTGAGCCACCGTGCATGGCCCAGAGAAAATATTTTTAAAGACAGCCAGGGAGAAGACAATTACCTTAGATTGACAATTGAAGTCAAAAGACAATGAAATAATATCTTCAAAGTGTTCTAACTACCTAAGAATAATCTCCAAGAATGCATATGAAATAAACAAAAATTACTCGTGCCAGCAAACCTCTACTCGATGAAATTCTTTTTTTTTTTTTTGAGATAGAGTTTCACTCTTGTCACCCAGGCTGGAGTGCAATGGCACAATCATGGCTCACTGCAACCTCTGCCTCCTGGGTTCAAGCAATTTTCCTGCCTCAGCCTCCCAAGTAGCTGGGATTACAGGGGCCCGCCACCACATCTGGCTAATTTTTGTATTTTTTGAAGAGACAGGGTTTCACCATGTTGGGCCAGGCTGGTCCTGAACTCCTGACCTTAGGTGATCCGCCCACCTTGGTCTCCCAAAGTGCTGTGATTACAGGCATGAGCCACCGTGCCCAGCCTGAAATTCTTTTCCTCCTTCAAGACCCAGTCATATATCTATTCATTTTTTTAAAATCTGCTGAGCATCTAGATAACATGCTAGGCAGTTAACATTTGACTTGTTGACTGAACTACCATGTTAGTTCAAACATATTGCAACTAGGACCACTAGAATATATTAGAACAAGAGCAGGAGTTTTTCTCTTTTCTTTGCTGCTATATCTCTCTCACCAAAAACAGTGCCTGCCATATAATAGGTGCCCAATAGGCATTACAGAATAAATTCATATTCTTTACTAACAGAACTTAAACGCTATTAGATGCTATTGCAACAGCTAAGCATAATTATTGGTTCTCTTTTTCTTTCCAAAAGTACAGTAACAATCTTAATGTTGTGCAGTTTAAAACTAGAAACACTGATTACAAATTAAATGCTCATTAAGTATGAATAACGAGATTTAAAAAAAATTTAAGCCAAAACTTACCCTACAAATATGAGGATATATTTATTAATAAAAAGTAATGAAAAAAGGTAGCTTTGTAACTACTCTTGTAGTTTCATGTCTCACTGTGTTCTTCACATACCCTATGCTCCATTCCTATCAAGTGATTTGCCAGTCTGCAAACAAGCCAGTCTTTCACACTTTCATGCCAAACGCCCCTGCCTGTCCATGATGAACTCCTCTTCCACTCCAGTTCTCCACAAGGAAAAGTTTCCCCATTCTTTAACACCCAGATCAATGTCATTTCTTCTGAAAATGCTGCCTCAACACTGTTATTCAGTGAGTCAGCAACTCTCTCTTCTCTAGGGAGATAGTACAAAGGCCTTTTAAAGGCACTACATTGTTTTAGCATTACTTGTCTATGTGTTGGCTCACCTCATTAGGTAAGGGCCATGTCTCATCCATTCATTTATCTCCCTACCCTCAAGCACCAATCTCAGTGACTGGTATATACTAAGTATCCAACCAAAACTGTTTGCTGAAGTCATGAAAGACAGAGAAAGGATTAGAATCTTTAACAGATTGCAGGAAATAAAGGAGAAACAACAACTGAAAGCAATGTGGGATCCTGGATGGGATCCTGGAACAGAGAAAAATACAGGAGGTGAAAAACTGGTGAAAGTCAAAAAGGGACACAGTTTAGTTAATGGTATTATACCAGTGAATTTCCTGATAATTTTTTTTATAACTGTGCTATGGTTATATAAGTGGTTAACAGGGAAACTGCAAAAGGGTATATATAATTAACTCTACCCTATTTTGACAACTTTCGTATAAATCTAAAATTATTTCAAAATAATTTTTAAAGTGCTTGGCTGACTTGAATTATTCTGTCAAATTGTAGAAACATAACAAAGAAGTATTCAGGTTTTTTGAGACAGGGTCTCGGCCTGTCACCCAGGCCAAAGGGCAGTGGTGTGATCTCAGTTCACTGCAGCCTCCACTTCCCAGGCTCAAGCAATCCTCCCACCTCAGCCTCCTGAGTACCTGGGACTGCAGGTGTGCACCACCACACTTGGGTAATTTTTGTATTTTTTTGTAGAGACAGGGTTTCGCCACATTTTGCCCAGGCTGTTCTCAAACTCCTGAGCTCAAGACATCCACCCACCTGGGCCTCCCAAAGAGCTGGGGATGACAGGCATGAGCCACCATGCCAGGCCAGTGTTTAGTTTTTATACAAAGTTCCCAGATATATAAGGTAAATAAATAATTGGAGGGGTTAAAGGAACCACTGCCATATCTTTACTATCTGAATTTTTTTAACCAAGAATGAATTTATGTATGCACCCATCAAGTATAATTAAGAAGAATGCCCACCAAATCAATTGTGTGAGAAGTACAAAGCAAATTTAATATACCTACAAATATGTCTATGGCCAGTACAGTCAAGAGCAATACACAACTCTCAACCACCACTATAAGCATTCTCTGGGTAACATAAAACCAGTTGATATACAGAAGAATATGTAAATCATAATACATGAAATTCAATACCACTGGGCAGATATTTCATTCTGACACATCACAGCACATGAAACTAAGCTCTACAGAAGGCACTGTATTATGCTATAGAATATAAAAATATGTCCCTGATAAAACCGTTGAGATTGTAAAAATACAAATACGGGATGAGGTCAGTTTACAACTATGAATTATCAAATAAAGCACAATTCAATAAAACATTTGGAACTATAGACATAAGTGAAAATAAAAACAAGACAAGCTATCATTAAGGCATTATGATGTCTCACAGGGTCATTATAATAGCACATGAGTATAAAAATTATAGATTTTATTTATTTTATTTATTTTTTATTTTCTTCAAGACAGAGTCTTGCTCTGTCGCCCTGGCTGGAGTGCAGTGTCACGATCTCAGCTCACTGCAACCTCTGCCTCCGGGTTCAAGCAATTCTCCTGCCTCAGCCTCCTGAGTAGCTGGGATTGCAGGTGCACACCACCACAACCAGCTAATTTTTGTATTTTTAGTAGAGACAGGGTTTCTCTACTGTTGGCCAGGCTATTCTTGAACTCCTGACCTTGTGATCCACCTGCCTTGGCCTCCCAAATAGCTGGCATTATAGGTACGAGCCACCATGCCCAGCCAAAATTATAGATTTTTAAATACCACCATCACAAGCAACATAACCGAATTTTAAATCATCTTCAGGGCATCAATAACAGTGGCAATGAGCAGCAATATGGGAGCTGTGGATTTGAACTGGTCCACCAGCACATGCAACCTTTTGAAATTGTTTTAAGACAAAGATAACTAGATACTTCTTTATCTGAAAGACGGATGATGAAGGATGGAAGTACTCTTTCATTCTAGAAATATTAACTGCAATTTAACATGCACCAGGCACTGTGGTAGCGTTGGGGATACAGAGAGATACAGTTCCTGCCTTACTGGGGTTTACAATGAGACAATACTAATAAATGTGATGTCGTTATGTCAGTGAAAAACAGAATGCAAAGGAAGCTCAGAACCTAGTCAGAAGGCCTCCCAGATGCAAGTGACATTTCACTGGGATCTAAAGGATGAGTGAGCGTTAGCTAGACAAAGGGAGGAGAGCTATGGCAGGGGTTCTGGACAGATGAGGCACCTTCTGTGATGGAAGATCTGCAAGTGCATGGAACATGGCATATTCAAGGAAGTGAGAAAAATTCAGAATGCTGGATGTACAATGCGGTGAAGAGAGTATGCATTTATCAGCCTATGGAATGATTCTTAAAACCACAGAAAAACTTACATGGATACGTTAGACAACTGATTCTTATAAGCTGCATATAGTAATAGTTTATCATTATGATTATCACTATGAAGAAACATATACTTTTGCCAAAGTAAGAGCATGTTTTAATAAAAAGTTTAAAAAAAAAAAAAAGGAACAAGGTTTTGCTCCATTGCCCAAGCTAAAGTGCAGTGGCTCAATCATAGCTCACTATAACCTTGAATACGTGTGCTCCAGCAATCCTCCTGCCTCAGCATCCTGGGTAGCTGGGACTACAGGTGTGGGCCACCAAGCCTGGCTATTTTTTTTTAATTTTAAAGAGATGGAGTGCCTGTGTTGCCCAAACTGGTCTCAAACTCCTGGCCTCCAGTGATCCTCCCACCCCAGCCTCCCAAAGTGCTAGGATCACAGGCATGAAGTCACCGTACCCAGCCAAAAAGCTGGGATTTTTAAAGATATCTTCTTTGCTTTTAAGAGAACACTATAAACTAGTCTTTGAAAACAAAGTAGAATGTGTCAACAGAAAAAATATCAATTTGCACTGAGGGGAAACTGGAACCATATCCTAACTATGCAGCCCTTTTAAATTGCTGAATTCAAAAAACGATGGCTCATTATTAGAGAAATTCCTAATTTCTTGAGTCAGTTGCTTGAAAAAGTTGCCAATTTTGGCTGACGTCCCTCACTCATAAGATCCTAAAATTTTCCAGAAGAAATAAAATTGCTTTAACCTTTGCAGTAAATAAGAATTAAATGTGATAAACACTGAATTAACTAAATCCACATTAGTTATAAGCATCTAATATTGAAAAAATTATGTTGAAAGCTACCTACATAACAATTCTTCAGTTAAAAAAGAATTAATTTAAATAATAAGATGGAATTTCATTTCTCATATTTTGTGACAACAGCATTTGTTTTCTGTCACAGGACTTAAAATTTCTAGATTAAATAATTACACTTTGAAACAGAAAAGCACAATGATACACTGTGTGAACAAAATGCTATGGACTTACTAAATAAGTAATGCTTTTTTCTTTCTTTTTTTGTAGGAGACAGAGTCTCGCTCTGTCACCCAGGCTGGAGTGCACTGGCGTGATCTCAGCCCACTGCAACATCCGCCTCCTGGGTTCAAGCAATTCTCTTGCCTCAGCCTCCCGAGTAGCTGGGACTATAGGCGCCCGCCACCATGCCCGGCTAATTTTTTGTATTTTAGTAGAGACAGGGTTTCACCATGTTGCCCAGGCTGGTCTCGAACTCCTGAGCTCAGGCAATCCGCCTGCCTCACCCTCCCAAAGTGCTAGGATTACAGGCATGAGCCACCACGTCCAGCCAGTAATACTTAAGGCTCATGCTAGGCTTGAAAACAGGTCTACTGTACTGGCATAGAGAAACAGGTAAGCATGAGACCCCGGCACTGGGCACAGCTCTCTGCTGGGGAAACCCTGGGAGATGGCTCCCCTGCAGGGCGGGTTACTTCTGGCCTCCAGAAGCTTATCTGTTAGTGGACCGTGGGCACACAAGTTTTCTTTCACCTTTGTATACTCACCCTCAAAAGGGCAAATTTCTACACTATAAGTTGTTGCTGGACTAACATCGAATAATAAAGTACTTCTTTAGCAAGATTCAAGTTTAATTCAATCCTTGTGAATTCTAGAAGCAATTAAGATTATGAGAATACAGTAGTCCCCCTTTATCTGAAGTTTCACTTTCTGTGGTTTGTTATCCACAGTCAACGGCAGCTCAAAAATGGGTGAACACACAGCACAACAGGATATTTTGAGAGAGAGAAAACACATTCACATAACTTTTACTAGAACATATTGTTATAACTGTTCCATTCTTACTTATTTTTGTTAATCTCTTCCTGTGTATAATTTATAAGTTAAACTTTATCATAGGTATGTATTACATACAGGGGAAAAACATAATATATAGAGACTTCAGTACTATCAGTGGTTTCAGACATCCACTGGAGATCTTGGAGGTGGATAAGGGGGGACTACAGTGTTTCAAAATCTTGTTTGGAGTTTACAAAGGGAATGATTAATTTCTGATTTATCTAACAAAAGATACCTGCAGACTTACCTGTCACACAAAATAACCACACTGAATAATAGCTTGTTATAGCAAACCTTCCCCTCCAACTACTCATACCCCTTTCTCTCTCTTCAAGTCCTAAATTCAAGTAATACTTCACTCGACACTTATTTATCTCCAGGATTATCATATAACTATCATTGACAGTTAGATCCACTTTTTTGCAATTGACTGAACAACCCAATCAATAGCAACAAGGACACTCTGCTTTCACAAGATGACAGCTGCTCCAGCTGCTGGCTCCCTGGGGCTGATGTTGGGGAACCAGGCCAGCACAACATGACACATTCACAGGGACACGGACACCAGGTACAACACTAAATCTACATGGGTCATTAGCTTGACTATAATTAGGCAACGCCACGAAATAAGAAATGAAGAAAAGTGTCCCAATTTGTACAAAATGTAGGACTATGCATTATATCCTCCTTTGTATTGTGATTTTGAAAGCCTAAAAACTGAATATGGCTGCTCCTATTATAAACTGTATTCAAAGCTGTTATAACTGATGTTAAAGAAAGAGGGAGGGATAGGAGAAAGCAAAGTGCTCACATAAGAAATAAGCTTTCTACAATACAGACAGAGTTAAATACAAGAGACATGGATGAACTCTGGCTAACAATATAGGAAGTTATATATATGAATGACTGCTTGATAGAAAATCTACTGGAAAGCTGGAATTCCTCCTCCAGCCCTACCCTTCAACCTTCATCTATCTATCTATCTATCTATCTATCTATCTATCTATCTATCTATCATCTATCTATCTATCTATCTATCTATCTATCTATCTATCTATCTATCTAATCTATCCATCCATCCTTCAAACTTCATCTATCTGTCTATCCATCCATCCATACATACATACATGAGACAATCAATTAACATTCCCAAACAACCTAGAAATTAGGATATTTGCAGACTGAACTCGATAGGAGTTGAAGAAATGTTTAGGAGGAAGCCAGTCTAAAAGTCCTTTGTAATATTAAAAAAAAAATTGAGCATAATTTTTGAAAAGCACAGCATCTGCTTTTAAATTAATCATAAACACTTACTGCACCTGGCTGTGATAACTCACACCTATAATCCTAACACTTTAGGAGGCCAAGGTGGGAACATCCCTTGAGCCTAGGAGGTCAAAACCAGTCTGGACAACACAGTAAAACCCTGTCTCTACAAAAAAATTAAAAATTAGGTGGGCATGGTGGCATATGCATGTAGTCCTAGCTACTCAGAAAGCTGAGGTGGGAAGATTGTTTGAGCCCAGGATCATGCCACTGCTCTCCAGCCTGAGCAACAGAGCAAGACCCTGTTTCTTAAAAAATATAATAACAAAAATAAATAAAAATAAATTTAAAGATGAAACAGTGCATTTTCCCCCACGTGATAAACACAATACACTAACATTCTAGAAAACGTATCAAAATATTTTTCAGGAAAAGTTAACTTGACATGGATATAAAAATCTCAAATATTACCAAGTATTAATTTTTAAAATCACGATGAGAAGAAAGACAGGGGAGGCATCAAAAGAAACCAACAACATGCTTTCAATAAACATGGCATGGAATTGTAAAAACAGAAAGTAGACTAAAGGCTGGGCACAGTGGCTCACACCTGTAATCCCAGCACTTTGGGAGGCTGAGGCAGGCGGATCACTTGAGGTCAGGAGTTTGAGACCAGCCTGGCCAAAATGGTGAAACCCTGTCTCTACTAAATATACAAAAAATTAGCCAGGCATGGTGGTGGGCAACTGTAATCCCAGCTACTCAGGAAGCTGACGCAGGAGAATCATTTGAACCTGGAGGAGGTTGCAGTGAGTCGAGACTGCGCCACTGCACTCCAGCCTGGGCTACAGAGCAATACTTCATCTCAAAAAAAAAAAAAAAAAAAAAAAGAAAGAAAGTAGACTAAGGTTTAAAGTGAGTGAAGACAGCTAAAAACTATGTTCAATAAATTTTTTAAAGCATGTTTACACACACAGAATCACATGCATATATATGCTGTCAACTAGGAGCACAAATCCCAGAGGAATGCAAGCAGTGTTTATGAAATATCCTCATGTGTATCACTCTCTGCTAGACTACCCATAGAAATCAAAGAGAGGCAAAGTTACTTTGAGGATTTTAGAGGAAAGATGTTTCACAAAATACTCAGTATGAAAATATATTTTTTAAAATATATTCTTCCAAGAAGGAAGAAAAATACACAAGACACTCTATCAAGTATCAAAGAAAAAGATCTTGAAAATGGCAAGGGTATAGACTAGACTAGATAAAAATACCTCAAGCCCAAGATCGGGAAAGAAATGTAAGAGAATGCATAATGCATATAGCTGTTATGTGCTATCTGTATTTACTCCATGCCTTCTTCCATTAAAATGAGTGGTGACATCTGTTTTATACAAGTTCAAGTTTCCAGGCCTAGACAAACTTCCTCTCAAACCCAAGAGGAATTACCAGGGAGGCTGCAGATCTGTAGTCCATGATGTTTGAAAAATCAGGGAGTGAGAAGGATGCAGATAATGGAATATGGACAAATATCACCAAAAAAAAAAAAAAGAAGAAAAAATGTGAAAGAAGAAAACTCAGGAAATTAAAATCAAGAAAATATTGCAATGACCGTCAACAAAAGGTTTAGAAAAAAAAATTAAACATATTATTTGTGGGTGCCCACAGTGAAGTTATCTCTAGAAGCCAAGACTGAGTCCCTAAGCGCTAAAACTCAAAAACTAAGCTCATTTCTCCTCCTGATAAGGCTGTTGAAAACTTCAACATAGGAAATGCCATGAGAGGGTACTGGGATTTCGAAAAGGCACAGAAAAAATTCTTTTCATGCCATTATTATTGAGAAAAGAGAAATATTAGTTTAGTTATTTTTTGAGATGGAGTTTCGCTCTTGTTGCCCAGGCTGGATGGAGGGCAATGGCAAGATCTTGGCTCACCACAACCTCTGCCTCCTGGGTTCAAGCGATTCTCCTGCCTTAGCCTCCCAAGTAGCTGGGATTACAGGCATGCGCCACCATGCCCAGCTAATTTTGTATTTTTTTTTTTTTTTTTTTTTTTAGTAGTGATGGGGCTTCTCCATGTTGGCCAGACTGGTCTCAAACTCTCAACCTCAGGTGATCCACCATGCCCAGCAAGAAATATTAGTTTAAAGGCGATTAGGGGAGGTTTTTCCTTTCAATAGACATCCTATTCAATAGACAAATGACCTCAAGAAAGCAGGAAAGATGAAAAAGTGAGAATGTTAGGGAAAAGAAGAGGCAGCTGACCACAAAAATGTACTCACTCCTCCCTTGACATACATGACTAAGATCTAAATGGTTTGGGGTGGGGCATGGAAACTGGGCACTCTGCTTACCCTATAGATACTACAACTGCTCCATAAGATTTCCTTCAGAACTGAGAATGGGTAATGAGTGCTGAGTACTCTACTTTATATAGACAATGAACTTGGGGGAAGAAATTTAGGTCTGCTGTAGAACCTAAGCAGGTCCTAAATTATGTCAAAAACACCTTTTGCCAAAGAACCCCCTTCTCACCCAGAAGGCCAGTATCCATCCAGAACCCGAGAAAGCTAAGGGAAAGCAGCGCACAGCTGTGAGGCAGAGAAGGTGAGCCTGGAGCTTATGCACAAAGGAAGATTATCCAGGAAGATGTGGCAGTTCTGTTAATGCAATGCTAACCCAAACTGAGGAGTTCTGCCTGCTATCCAGCCCATAATAAGCTGGACAGGGAACAATTTTTCTGTATAAACAAGGGTAAACCCTAAAATAGATTTTAGGGAAAAGGCCTTGCCTTACTTACATTTTATTTATTTATTTATTTAGAGATGTTGTCTTGCTCTGTCTCCCAGGCTGGAGTACAATGATGCGATCTTGGATCACTGCAACCTTCGCCTCCCAGGTTCAAGCGAATCTCCTGCCTCAGCGTCCCAAGTAGCTGGGATTACAGGCACACGCCACCATGCCCAGCTAATTTTTGTATTTTTAGTAGAGACGGGGTTTCGCCATGTTGGCAAGGCTAGTCTCGAACTCCTGACCTAAGGTGATCTGCCCACCTTGGCCTCTCATGCTGGGATTATAGGTGTGAGCCACCATACACAGTCTTACTTACATTTTAATAAGGCTAAGATGGCCATTTCTAACTATTACTTTTCAGATTTCTCACGTCCCCAGTGGTTACTTTTCCCTCAACCTCTTTACATATAGACTTGTGGATACTCTAATTAAGAAATCTTGGTTCAGAGACCAAAAAGAGTGAAGTTGCGGAACAATTCGCAGTTGAGTCAGGGAAAAGGAGCCGAGGCAGAATGTGGGCTTGCAGTAAGCAAGTCTCAGGGGGCTACCAGAGGAAAGATACATATAAAGTAATTTTTAAACTATAAAGAAAAAAAGGAACAAAGAACTTATATCATGATTTAACTGACAGGAGGTTATTCAAACTACAAAAGTATATAAGCTGGAAAAGCACAGAATCAGGGGGAATATAGTAGGTTGACCCACATAAAATTCCCATTTTTATAGGCTAAAACAGTCTTAGTTCATTTTCTATTGCTTATAACAGAATGCCTGAAACTAGACAACTTATAAAGAAAAGGAGTTTATTTCTTTTTCTTTTTTTTTTTTTTTGAGACGGGGTCTGGCTCTGTTGCCCAGGCTGGAGTGCAGTCTCGGCTCACTGCAACCTCCGCCTCCCAGGTTCAAGCGACTCTCCTGCATCAGCCTCCCGAGTAGCTGGGACTACAGGCACGCACCACCATGCCCAGCTAATTTTTGCATTTTCAGTAGAGATGGGGTTTCACCACTTTGGCCAGGATGGTTTCGATCTCTTGACCTCCTGATCTGCCCACCTCGGCCTCCCAAAGTGCTGCAATTACAGGCATGAGCCACTGCACCTGGCCAGGAACTTATTTCTTATAGTTATGGAGACTGAGAAGTCCAAGTTCGAGGGGCCTCACATCTGGTGGGGACCTTCCCACTGGTGGGGAAGAATCTACAGAATCTCATGGTGGTGCAGGGCATCACATGGCAAGCAGCTGAATGTGCTGGTTCAGGTCTCTTGTACTTTTCTTATAAAGCCACCAGGCCCACTCCCATGATAACCCATCAGTCCATTAATTCATGAATTAACTCATTAATCTAGTAATCCATGAATGGATTAGTCCATTCATGAAGGCAAAGTCCTGGTGACCCAATCACCTCTTAAAGACTCCACCTCTCAATACTGCCACATTGGGGATTACATTTCAATGTAAGTTTTGGAGGGGACAAATATTCAAAACATAACTATCAGTAATTTTATAAGGTTCAAAGGAATAAATATTGCAACGTTTTGCATTGGAAAAGCCATCATGGCCGGGTGCAGTGGCTCACACCTGTAATCCCAGCACTTTGGGAGGCCGAGGCGGATGGATCACCTGAGGTCAACAGTTTGAGACCAGCCTGGCCAACATGGTGAAACCCTGTCTCTACTAAAAATACAAAAATTAGGCGGGCATAGTGGTGGCCACTTGTAATCCCAGCTACTTGGGATGCTGAGGTAGGAGAATTGCTTGAACCCAGGAGGCAGAGGAGGTTGCAGTGAGCCGAGACCATGCCATTGCACTCCAGCCTGGGCAACAACAGTGAAACTCTGCCTCAAAAAAAAAAAAAAAAAGAAAGAAAAGAAAAAAAAAAAAAAAGAAAAGCCACATGAAGCAAATGACTGCACTGAAGAAAAGCCATCATGAAGCAGTGTGACTGCACTGAAGAGCACCAGAATGAATGGAGGTTTTGGGCTCAATATGAAGGATGTACTGCTGACAAACAGGACAGCCAAATCAGAAACTGGAGGTGTCCAGAAGGAACACAGTAACACCCTCTCAAGAGATTTCTGTACTGGCTAGTCTCTAAGACCACCCCATGTTCTGAAGAGTTCCAAATGTTCTGAAAGTTCTTGCCCATTATGTCTAAGCAAATCGTGGTGGGTTTGGCTGGTTCTGTTTGTAGTGACAGCAGACAACTCTCTGTGGTGAAAGGAATGTATCCTGAAAACAGAACGGAACAAGAGAAATTCAGGAAGGCAAGAAAATAACTATTTCTACCACTTGCAGCCCACCTGCTGCAGGACTTAGATATCCTGCTTTGATCACAGTGGAATCTCAACTGACATCTGCAGGCTGGAAGAATGAGCCCTACAAACCAGTGACATAAATTTAAAGGAACGATTGACAACACTGCTGAAATGCAGTAAAGGGGTCCAGAAAGGAAGCAGTCACTGGGATGTGGGGACTTAAACTGTGAAGCTGTGATCAGGTAGGTGTGGGATGGGCAGTTTGGGACCTCAAGAGCAGAGGGCACTCCAGAGGCTGACACTCCAGAAAGGCCCAGCAGGAGCAGGAGACAATAAATTTAGCTGGAAAGGGGTGTGGATGTTGAGTCAGAAAAGTGGACTGAAGCCAAGACTGTAAACCATCCCAACTCCCATGCTCAGGTTTTCACGAAGAAGTCTGCTCACTCTGGTCTCTTAAGCATAGTTTATAGAGGAAACGGAAGACCAAAGTAAGAAAAGGGGTGATTTCAAAGTAGGAAAAGGATGGAAATGATTATTTTCTTGCCTTCTTGATTTTCTCTTATCCCATATTCTTTTCAGAATATATTCTTTTCACATCTACCATTCTTCTCTACTCTTAGAGAGAACCAACCAAATCCACCAGAATTTGCTTAGACTAAATAGGCACATCTTTGAAATGTCTCAATATTTAGGATCCAGACAAAAATATAAAAATGGAAAAAAAAAATTTTTTTTTTGAGGCAGAGTCTCTATCACCCAGGCTGGAGTGCAGTGGCACGATCTCGGCTCTCCACAACCTTCGCCTCCAGAGTTCAAGCAATTCTCCTGCCTCAGCCTCCCGAGTAGCTGGGATTACAGGAGTGCACCACCATGTCCGGCTAATTTTTGTATTTTTAGTGGAGATGGGGTTTTACCATGTTGGTCAGGCTGGTCTCGAACTCCTGACCTCAGGTGATCCACCTGCCTCGGCCTCCCAAAGTGCTGGGATTACAGGCATGAGACACTGTGCCCAGCCAATCCTATCGTTTTCTATTAATCAGTTATTGCTACATTTTTTCCTATTTTTCAGACCAGATTTTGCTGTATTTCACTCTTAATGGTGTACAAACCATACTAAAAAGTCTCATCATTTTTATTAAACCAATTTTTTCTACATAATCCTCTTTAATGAAAATATACACCTCGGCTGAAATGCGAGAAGGGCAACAACAGCACACATTTTTGAGCCCTTATGTGCAAGACAGTGGCATTGCAAGGCATGGATGGAAGGAGTGGTCCATTCAGAGTGCAGGCAATAGGGAGGGCCTTGCCAGTAGGGAATTTAAAAACAGTAATAAACCGACCAAGAGTCAGTTTGCTTTTTATTATCACCCTACACCGGCAATTCCAGACAATTCTAACTCCTGCCTGCTGGGGCTGACAGCTCCCATCACAGCCCTCTTCTCCTTAATCCACCGCTAGTGCCCAACAAGTATTAAATGCTTTACAGAGACTCTCTTTTAACCCTCATTTTACAGACAAGAAAACAGAGTCTGGGAGACTGAGTTAAATGGGAGAATGAGGATTTACTCCAGGCAGCCCGATTCCCAAGCCCGCCTGTTTAACCTTCAGGCCACCACCACTCAGGGAAAAGGAGCAAAAGGCAGCAGAAGCCCAGAGTTGGGCTCAGCTGAGAGGCAACAGCTGAATTTGGATGTCATCGTCTATTAGCCTACCGCCTACCTTTTCCATCAGTCAATCAACAACTGCCTGGAGCTCAGAGAACACTTTCTACTTATTAATTTATTGCCCATTTCTTGACGGTTTCCCTAGAGAGCAGGCAGGTTAACTCTGCCACACACCTAGTCGCTGTGGCCTGAGGCAATGATCTCTCACAATTGACAGGCAACGGCAAAAAACTACCTCATGAAAACATTTTGGACTCCTTGGTGTTCACTTTAATGGGCAAGGACATCTGTGTTTTTTTGCACTGTCAAATTCCCATAATAGAAAAATTTTTAATTGCTTTAATTTTAGACTACGCCTTTTACTGGACATCATCATATTGAGAGAAGGCAGGATATAAATAAGAAATAAAAACCTTTCTTCACTGGCTAATAATTTAACTGTGCAAATAACTCATTTTGTCTCCCCAGTTTCTACATCTAGTAAGTATAATTTTAAGTTACATCTTCAAAATTCTATTGAGGGTAGAAGTTCTCTAATAATCTAAACTCCTTAGACCATCAAACTACAAATAGAGGCCACTGCTGTGAAGACCTTCGAAACTAAGATGAAGAAATTCCCCCTCATCCCATTCCGCAATTACTAAAGGTGGGAGGATCACAGAAATAAAAGTGTGATTAAGTTCACAAATTTAAATTTTAAAAATCAATACATACTGAATGTGAGAAGAACTAGGTAGTCACTTCAGAGATGTGAAATATCCACCAAGCCTGGACTCCCAAAGACTGGATATATTAACACAGCTAAAGAAAGGAGGTGTCAAATAGCAAGCTGGCCAGTCAACAAGGGATGCTGAGTGGAAAGCAAGTGTGGGAGCAGAATTTTACAATGCCCTCAAGATTTGGGCCCCTGTACAATCTCTCCCTATGAGCATACACAGGTCCAGGCTTTTAAAGGGGGTCAGAGATTGTAAAGACCAAAAGTGTGTGGGAGATTTTCCAGCTGACCTTGAAGAAGCAAAATGCTTCGTTGTAGAGAGGGCCATGTGGCAGGGCAGCCTCTGGGAAAAGAGGACCTCAGTCTTACAACCATGAGGCACTGAATTCCACCAACAACCAGTGAGCTTATGAGACCACATCCCCAGCTGACACTTTGATTTCAGCCTAGTGAGTCCTTGAGCAGGGGACCCAGTTACCTGTGCCTGGGCTCATAGAAACTGTGAGATAATATACTTGTATTGTTTTAAGCTGCTAACTTGTGGTTATGTGTTACACTGTAATTGAAAACTAATACAGTGAGTCTCCAGAGAAGCTGGCAGTACCCATCTAAACACTGTCCAGACATAGAGAAGGCCATCCCTGTTGTGAGACAGGTGTTTGATGCCATGGAAACTGTGCTCACCTAACTCATGGTTTGGATGCCATGCTCACTAATACACACCCGGCTTCCTACACAGGTCTGCCTTAAGGGAGATAATGTACTGACCATCCACATGGAGTATCTCAGTCCCTGGAACATTTACTTTTCAGGTAAATAAACAAATAAATATGCTGGCCTCCTGATTCCATACACCAGTTTCTTCAGCTAGGCTCCCGTAAGTTTACCCCTGAGAGACAGCTCCACCCTTGATATCCACAGAAAATCAAGTTAAATTTCTGACAAAGCTAAGAATTAGCCAGACCCTGGACTATTATTACTGCCACAAACAGTGGCTTAAAACAACACCCATTCATGAGCTCACAGCTGAGTGGGTCAGAAATCCAGTCAGGCTCAGCTGGGTTCTCTGCTTAAGGTCTCACAGAGCCAAAATCAAGGTGTTGGCCAGACTCTGCTCCTATCTGTGAGCTCTTAGGAAAAATTCACCTCCAAGCTCGTTTAGGTTGCTAGAATAATTTGGTTCCTAGCGGTTGTAGGACTGAGGTGCCTGTTTCTTTGCTGGCTGTCAGCTGGGGACCATGCTCAGTTTCTAGAAGCTACCCACATTGCTTGGCACATGGTCCCTTTCATCTTCACAGTCAACATCAAATCCTACTCACGCTTCAGATCACTCTTTCTTCCCACCTGCTGGAGAATATGGTTTCTAAGGGGCTTGTGTGATTAGATCAGCCCACCTGGATAGTCTCCCTCTGCCAAGCAAGGTAATAGAATCATGGGTGATATCTCAAACATGCATAGGTTCCACCTATACTCAAAGGGGAAGGTATAATACAAAAGGCAGGGTCACTGGGGGTCTCTCAGGATTCTGCTACCCACACTGGACCATGGCAATCCAACAAGGTAATGAATGCCACCCTGGGAGGGCTCCTAAAAGAGAAGAGCCAGTCAGCTTCCTATAGGAGACCCTTCATATACCACAATACTGCCAAAATCCCTGTTCATTTTAAAGCAATTAGCATATTTCCCTGTTGTTTTCCCATATTCTTAGTGCTATACATTGTTACTTTTTCCTTCTTCTGAGCTGGAACCTTATGAATGTATTTTGCCCACTCACAGAAATCAAGTTTCATAAAAATTAAGCAGAAACCATACACCAAATACTGAACATTTACTAAGTATGAGACAGTATGTCAAGTACTGTGAAATATGAAAATAATATTAACTCTTCTCAAAGGAGTTGATAAGTAATGCAAGCCAAAGTGAAGATAATATAACATGATTAATGATGCCACACTTAATATTAGTCAAAAGGCAAGAATTAATAAAAGATTCACACGAAATTACCACAGTTTTTAATGCAGGCCAGAGTATTCCTACAGATGCCACTGGTAACAAGTAGATATGAAGATCTTTAAAATGTTACCACTATGATTCTAAAATTTTGGGATGTTTAATGTATATATTATGTTTATGTATAAACAAGCAAAAAAAAAAAATCAGAGGAAATACACCAAAGTAGTTTAGCTATTTGAATAGTCGGTTTACAGGAGATTTTAACTGTATTTTTATTAGTTTTTAAAATTTTCTCATTTTTTCCCCAGTAAGCATATGGTACTCTTAGAACCAGAAAATATATATCTACACGCATTTATATTGGGCAAATCATGGTATTTGCCCCAACTAATCTTTGCTTCAAGCCAAAAACTGTCTTGTCCACAGCTCCCCCTGCTTTGGAAAGCATAGGCAATTTGGATATGGCACAAAAAAGATCACGGAGCCATTCAGACCTAGCTAACTGGAACGTGAACAAGGAAACAAACTTGTTGACAGCAAGACTTAGAGCCGAAAGGATACAAGAGAGCTGAAACTACCAAGAGCCCCTGCAAACTGATGGCATGAGAGAACAGAAATGATGAGTAAAGAGGAGCTATGGGCTAGAGAAAAGGACATGAAACAGAGATTGAGGGAAACAACAGAAGAAAGGAGAGAGCAGACAGGCTACTGTGCAGACGACGCCCAAGACAGAGACAGAGAAAAGCAGGGACGGATGGGTGGGCGGATGGATGGGTGGGAGGACGGATGGGTGGGAGGAGGGATGGGTGGGAGGACGGATGGGTGGGAGGAGGGATGGCTGGGAGGAGGGATGGCTGGGAGGAGGGATGGGTGGACAGGAGGACAGGGAGAGCCAGAGTGAGTATGCAGTCCTCCTAGCACTTCTTTGATTTCTGACAAGTTTCCAGCTCTCTTTTTAACAAATGATTTTCCATTCCTTTCAACCAAAATGAGCCTAATCAAAATGACATTAAAAACATTACTTCTGTAAGACTAAAAATTAAAATAAAAGATAAGTTTTTAAAGATCTTCTAAAAGACAATTTCTTAATTTAGATTTGTTTTTACTTCTTCAAATCCCAGTTCCTCCCCACAAACTGATGAGAATCTCTGAATCTCTCCATCCCCAGCACTCACAAACAGAACAATCCCAGTCAGAAGAGGATTTGCCTATTAGCGACGCTATCTCCACCAAGACAGCAGCCTTATTAAATTACAACTGTTTGAACAAGGTCAAGCACTCAGAGTTTAATTCAAAGTGTTTCCAGGTATAATGCTGTCAGGTCAACTTAAACAAGCCAACAGAGGCTTGGAGGCTGATTAAATATTAAAACAGAATCTTTCACATCTGTTTTTACCCAAGGATGAAATTACTGTACATCACTTCAATCAGCTCATTAATACACTACACACACATCTTGCCTCAAAGGTTACAGGAATATCAATGCTTCAGAGGCCTGCAGTGAAACCTGCCCACACAGCCAGAAGTGAGGTCACTGCATACTTTACAGAACGTCAATATTTCTTTATAAAATGTGAGAGATAATCAGTTAGACATAGACACATTTTAAATTAAAGGATGAAAACCTCCATGAAGTTAAGCCAGTTGCTTTTGATCTGAACCTTTTCATCATTCATTCAGTTGGCTTTGACAGGTAACTGGATAGCATACGTTGAGCACAAATTTTGATTCAACAGTAATTATTTTATAAAATGGAGGGTTGTCACATTCAAATAGAGGGTCATCGTGATCACATTTTTTAACTTACAAAACCACAAATATAAAATATAAAAGATATTTTAAGTATAAAAGATATTTAAGATTTTATACTTAAAGTATCTTTTATATACATAAACATTTCAAAGGATACACACTTAGGACACTCAAGAATATATACTTTCACGGAGTATTAGGTGAATGAGCAGTTGAGAATTTTCTGCTTTTAAAACTCCTATAACAAGGAATGACACCTGGACAAACAGTCAAGAATCACTTAGAATAGGTCTCTGTTTAACCCCCACTCCCCCAACATTTGCACTCAATGAATAATTCTTATACTGTTTTGTAGCACTATGTGCTAGGCAATGATAGCTATTAGCTGGGACTGCTATGCACATTTCCCACCCATGCCTCTTCTTCTGGTATATCACCCCCTTTCATCTGGGAACCTCGCTAGTCCTTGACAGTTGTCAAACACAGTGCCCTCACCCCCTAGCCAGTTGAGTGAGCACACTCTTCAAACTACAGTCCTCATGACCTGGGTGACAGTCTAAAGCATGGGCACATGCCTCCAACAGGCTGCTCCTATACGTGTGCTGGAAGAGAAAAGTCTTTGGGGTTGCCCACCTGGCAGAAGGTATGGGCAGCCATTTTCCCACCCCCAACAAGACAGCCAACAGGCAAAACGCAAAACCTACTCACAGACAGAGTGAGCAGAGCTCAAGATGTACAAAAACAGCGCTGACCACATCCTCTGAGCAACTGGAGCCAGCTGGGCCCAATCCACCTCTACTTTCTGTTTTGAACATTAGGTGTCTCTAGCTAAGTCTGATATGAATTAATTAATAATATATTTTAACAAGATATTTTAAATTAGTTCAATATAGACAAGGATGACAAATTTTAAATATTTAACATTTGACCAAAAATAATTATGTTAGTATCAATGTTACTTGTGAGATCTGTTTCATTGTGATACTGCCCTAAGGTCACTTAATTAATGTAAACATTATCTATGTTTAGGTATGTTAGTAATAAAAAAAATCAGAAAAGTTATTCTGACCCAAAGTACAGATAAAATCACACTTGCTCTAAGAATCCTACCAACCTCTCTTTTTTCTGAAGTTCTACAGAACTTACTTATACACTATAGAACACTACCTACAGATTTTAATCTTGCACTGCTTTCTTACTGTTTCATGTGTAATTGATTTAAAGTTTTATTAATTGTTTTGCTATGTTAAAAACAATAAAGTTTGCTTAAATATAAAGTATTTTAAATTAGTTCAATATAGACTAGGATGACAAATTTTAACTATTTAACATTTGATCAAAAATAATGTTGGTATCAATGTTACTTGTGAGATCTGTTTCATGGTAATACTGCCCTAAGGTCACTTACTTAGGAGTAGAGGCCAAACTTACACCCAAAAAAGGGTGACTGTCGAGTAACAAAACCTTCAAAACCCAACTTAAACACTGCAGGCTAAGGAAAAATTATTCAAGAACCATTTGTGAGATGCTGAAGTTTTAAAAATTCATTTAGAGGTCGGGCGTGGTGGCTCACGCCTGTAATCCCAGCACTTTGACAGGCTAAGGTGGGTGGATCACTGGAGGTCAGGAGTTCGAGACCACCCTGGCCAACATGGTGGAACCCCATCTCTACTAAAAAAATACAAAATTAGCCGGGCATGGTGGCAGGCGCCTGTAATCCCTGCTACTGGGGAGGGTGAGGCAGGAGAATTGCTTGAACCCAAGAGGCAGAAGTTGGCATGAGCCGAGATTGCACCGTTGCACTCTAGCCTGACTGACAAGAAACTCCATCTAGCCATAAAAAATGATGAGTTCGTGTCCTTTGTAGGGACATGGATGAAACTGGAAAACATCATTCTCAGTAAACTATCGCAAGGACAAAAAACCAAACACCGCATGTTCTCACTCATAGGTGGGAATTGAACAATGAGAACTCATGGACACAGGAAGGGGAACATCACACTCCGGGGACTGTTGTGGGGTGGGGGGAGGGTGGAGGGACAGCATTAGGAGATACACCTAATGCTAAATGACGAGTTAATGGGTGCAGGAAATCAACATGGCACATGGATACATATGTAACAAACCTGCACATTGTGCACATGTACCCTAAAACCCTAAAGTATAATAAAAAAAAAAAATTATGGAAAAAAAAAAAAGAAACTCCATCTAAAAAATAATAATAATAATAATAATAATTCATTTAGAATTTTAGAAATAGTTGTTTCCATGAATACATGGAAAACATTTTATTTCTTTGAATTCACTGATACTAATTTTTTTTTTTTTTGAGACGGAATCCTGCTCTGTCACCCAGGCTGGAGTGCAGTGGCGCAATCTCAGCTCACTGCAACCTCTGCCTCTTGGGTTCAAGCGATTTTCTTGCCTCAGTCTCCCAAGTAGCTGAGATTACAGGTGCCCGCCACCACGCTCGGTTATTTTTTATTTTTTATTTTTTTGTATTTTTAGTAGAGACAGGGTTTCACCATGTTGGCCAGGCTGGTTTTGAACTCCTGACCTCAAGTGATCCACCCACCTCAGCCTCCCAAAGTGCTAGGATTACAGGGATGAGCCACCGTGCCCAGCCGGTTGATTCTAAATAAAGGAATGATTTGGGAGATGAAACTCAAAAGTTTCATTTCCCCTCCCCCAGGATATGATTACATTTGAAACTGAAGGTGACTGTAAGCACAGAACTGTCTTAGCCTTCTTTCTTCTGCTATAGCAGAGTAATAGACAGTATTTCAGTAGGAAAACCATGGGACACAGAGCCAGGACACCCAAGTGGAAGTTCTTTCTCTGTCACTGACTGGCCTTGTGAAAATAAAACAGACAGTTCAAAACTTCTTTTGAACCTTTCTCTTAACTGCATGAGACGAACGCCCACCTTATCCACTATATAAGAGGGCAGTGAACAGGAATTTGAGGCTATGGTGAGCAATGATCAGCCACTGCGCTCCAGCCTTGAGCAACAGAGTAAGACCCTATTCCCTTAAAAAAAAAAAAAAAAAAAATTTAAAAAGAAGGCAGTGAAGACCCACTGAGACAATGTGAGAAAAAACAAAACCAGTATCATGAGTTTGTGTCATGTGCTATGTGCAAACATGATCTGTCATCTTCTAAGGAGAAAACAAAGCTCAAAAAGGCTACTCCTAACTTGTGCAAAGTCATAGCACAGGTAGAAGCAGCAGCTCAGTCCAAAGCCCACATCCTTCCCCTCACCACACTGCCTCCAGTAACTGCAGAACAAGGAAGCTGTACTCCTGAACCCATTGAGGATCCAAATCCTAGGTGCTTTTCTCTTTTTATACCAATGCCTTTCACGTTTGTTAAAAAAGTAAACATTCTACAATAAACACTTTGTTGCTGTTTTTTTTTTTTTTTAACTAAAGAAACATATAGATTTATTGTTGACAAAGAAAAATTCCAGCAAACACATATAAGGGCCTATGGTGTTTTGCTGAACAAAATAATTTAAAAGTGTGTTTGTCTGTTATGCTTGCTATGGCTAAAAATCCTAATTTAACATGGCAAAAATAATCCGCAAATGAATTATAGCTAATTGCCTATGGCGTTTTCAAGTTCTAAAGAATGAAACAGCCCCCAAAATTTCAATTTTTAGAGCCATAGATTCCTGTTCATAGATTCCTAGTGTTCATTTACTGAGCGTAAGCAGTTATGAAGACATTTAAATTTTTAATAGGATGTATTTCTTTAAAGAAAAGCTGAAACTTCCTGTTTAGTGATTTAATCATGACACAAGGTGAAAGTATTTAAAAATCAAGTACCTATTGGATGAAGTTCACTGCTAAGATACAGAATAGATGCTGGCCCCATCTTTTATATTCTGTAGGATGCAAACTACATGCCTTGCTAGGGGGTAACATAAAAAAGAAAGTCGCCTGGTAGTGGTGACTTACTGAATTTTCTCTGCCCATAAAGTTTAATGCAGGTAAAATGACTTAATTAACTAATGGGGCTGAGGGATAAGGGTTGTGCCCTTATCCCCACAGTGGAGAGGGCACTTTTGCCACCGCTCTAGGTCCAGCAGTGTGCATTCTTCCCCAGGCAGAAAACAGGTACTCTAGGTGCACAATCAGATTACTTCTGGGACAGACACTTCTTGTCATGTTAGAGTGGGGAGCGAGGGAGGGGAAGAGGGGGTGCACGCCAGGATTTGCGTCTGTGCCAGGGCTTGTTTCAAGGCTGGAGAAGGATGCAGTGAAACCAGAAGAAGGTTAGGTTCAGGATTATAATAAAAGCTTTCAAATACTTACAAAAAGGGCTCTCTGAAATCTTAAACCATTAAATTTAAACACTGGCAGTTAATAAAACACAAAGCTATTTGTTTAACAGAAAATAGAATCCCAATATGGCATAATCTTATACCATACACAAATTCACACTTGAACAATATAATCAAGTAGAGTAAACCATACTAAATGTAAAGTCAATAAATTCTTTTTTTTGATTGTTGACCCCACACACACACCAAAGAAAAGCCTACAAGGGATTTAACAGAAGGAAATTAATCATCATAATACTTTGGTTCAATACTGATCTAGGGTGAGATAATTTGGGCATTAGTACAGTTTACGTGAAATAAGATTTAAAGCAGCACATTTGAAACAAGCAGAATTCATTAAACAACCTCTCAAAAGGATCATTTCCTCTAATTATTGCTTTTATAACAGAAGACAAAGGCAACCCAATGTAAGTTCATAAAATCTGCAATTAGCTGCCAAAATCTTAGCAGATAAAATTAGAAGAGAAAGCATATTTGGAAGCACAACTGGTAAAAAAGTTCTGTTATCTTATTTCTAAAAAGGCATTTGCTCTTTCTTTCTACCCATAATCGTTTAAAGTACACAAATATGCCGGGTGTGGTGGCTCATGCCTGTAATCCCAGCACTTTGGGAGGCCAAGGCAGGTAGATCACTTGAGGTCAGGAGTTTGAGACCAGCCTGGCCAACATGGTGAAATCTCGTCTCTACTAAAAATACAAAAATCAGGGGGGCATGGTGGCGCGTCCTGCAGTCCCAGATACTCAGGAGGCTAAGGCAGGAGAATAGCTTGAACCCAGGAGGCGGGGGTTGCAGTGAGCCAAGATTGCGTGCCACTGTACTCCAGCCTGGGCAATGGAGTAAGACCCCCATCGTAAAAAATAAATAAATAAATAAATAAATAAATAAATAAAATAAAAACTAAAGTACACAAATACTATGGACTAGATATTATGGTAGGCCCATGACAACAGAGGAATAAAAAGGCAAAGCTAAGCTAGGTGATCTAGCAACATACAGTCCTGGAGAGAGGGGGTTCATAAAAGTCCTCACAATACTTACAGACAAGTGTGCTAACCTGGGCTGTACCTAAGAAGCTATAGGAGAGAAAAGACTGGCTGACTGGAACATTTTCACATCTGGGCTGAGTCTTTAAAGGAAAAGAAAAAGAAGGAGTCTGAAAAACAAGGTTAAACAAAAGGGAAAGGTACATATCCCATATTCCAGGCAAAAAAAACAACAACAAAAAAGCAGTGTGTGGAAGGGTACAGAGCTAGAATATTTTTAGGGAATCTTTGGACAGAGGAAGGGGATAAGAGGGAGTCATGCTGGGGAAGGTAAAGCTGGAAAGATTGATAGGAACAAGATTAAGGGCCAGGCATGGTGGCTCATGCCTATAATCCCAGCACTCAAGAGTTCAAGACCAGCCTGGCCAACACGGTGAAACTTCATCTTTATTAAAAATACAAAAATTAGCCAAGCATGGTAGCTCACACCTGTAGTCCCAGCTACACGGGTGGCTGGGGCACGAGAATCACTTGAACCCGGGAAGTGGAGGTGGTAGTGAGCTGAGATCGCGCCACTGCACTCCAGGCTGCCTGGGCCACAGGGACTCTGCCTCAAAAAAATGAGGAATAAGATTAAGGAGAAGAGCGTTTTGGTGAAACTACAGAATTAATTCAAGCTTTTTATGCCTTACTCATAGGGCCTATGGGGAAGATATTTAAGACCTATAAAAATCTGTCATATTATTTCCTAAACTTTTCAGTATTATACAATTAATGTTTTAACCAGAATAATAATAATAATAATAATAATAATAACAATAATAATAATAATATGATTAAAGGGCAAAGTGAAAAGGCAACTTATGAATGGGAGAAAATATTTTCAACCAAATATCTGATAAAGCATTAATACCCAGAATATATAAATAACTCCTACAAATCAAAAACAACAACACACTAATCCAATTAAAAAATGGGCAAAGCACTTCAAAAGACATTTCTCCAAAGAAAATATACAAATGTCCAAGAAGCACATAAAAACATGTTCAACATCACTAATAATTAGGGAAATGCAAATCAAAACCATAATGAAATATCACCTCAGATTCATTAGGATGGCAAAAAAAAAAAAACAAGTGTTGATAAGGATATGAAGCAAAGGTAACCTCTGTGCACTGCTGGTGGGAATGTAAAATGGCATAGCTGTTATAAAGAACAGTTTGGCGGCTCCTCAAAGAATTAAAAACAGAATGATGATCCAGCAATCCCCTTCTGGGTATATAGCCAAAAGGATCTCAAGGAGATTTTTGCTTACCCACGTTCACTGCAGTAGTGTTCAAGGAGCCGAAAGGCAGAAGTACCCTAAATGTCCACCAACAGACAACTAGATAAAGCAAATGTGGTCTATCCATACAATGGAATATTACTCAGCCTTAAAAAGAAGGAAATCTTGTCACGTGCTACAACATGGATGAACCTTGAGGACATTAAGCTAAGTGAAATAAACCAGTAAGAAAAAGACAAATACTGCATTATTCCACTGATGTGAGTTATCGAAAGTAATCAAACTCTTAGCAACAAAAAGTAGAATAGTGGTTGGTAGAGGCTGGCAGAAGCAGGGAATCAGGAATTGCTTCCTGGGTACAGAGTTTCAGTTTTACAAGATAAAAAAACTCTAAAGATCTGTTGCACTAACTGTTGCATATAGTTAACACTACCGTACTACACACTTAAAAATGGTAAAGATGGTAAATTTAATGTTATATGGGTTTTTTTAACCATAATAAACAAACAAACCAAAAATAACAACATGGCCGAGCGCGGTGGCTCAGGCCTATAATCCTAGCACTTTGGGAGGCCGAGGTGGGTGGATCACTTGAGGTCAGGAGTTCGAGACCAGCCTGGTCAACATGGTGAAACCCCGTCTCTACTAAAAATACAAAAATTAGCTGGGCGTGCTGGCGCATGCCTATAGTTCCAGCTACTCAGGAGGCTGAGGCAGGAGAATGGCTTGAACCCGGGAGGCAGAAGTTGCGGCGAGCCGAGATCGTGCCATTGTGCTCCATCCAGCCTGGGCGACAGAGGGAGACTCCGTCTCAAGGAAAAAAAAAAAAGAGAGAAAAATATGATTAAAGGCTGCAAAGTTTCAGGCTAATTCATAAGGCGTCCCTAATGCCAATATGGGGACATGACCTTTATTATTAGCTGTATGTTACATCAGCAAATTTAGTGTTCAAGCTAGTAAAATTTCAAATTTCTCAGCCAACACAGTAATTGCTGGCAAGTTGTATGCTTGAAACCTGCAGAGTATAAATAAGGGAAAGTGTGCTAAATTCCAAAATCCACTCCAGTCTACTGGGGTTGAGATTGTTGATTGATTTTGTCATCATGGAAGGCTATTTCAGGATTTAGTAACATTAAAACCACTAATTTTGGCTGGGCGTGGTGGCTCATGCCTATAATCCCGGCACTTTGGGAGGCCAAGGTGGGCCGATCACCTGAGATCAGGAGTTCGAGACTAGCCTGGCCAATATGGTGAAACCCCGTCTCTATTAAAAATACAAAAATTAGCCGGGCATGGTGGTGCATGCCTGTAATCCCTGCTACTCGGGAGGCTGAGCCAGGAGAATCGCTTGAACCCCGGAGATGGAGGTTGCAGTGAGCTGAGATTGCGTCATCACACTCCAGCCTAGGCGACAAGAGCGAAACTCTGTCTTAAAAAAAAAAAAAGAAAAAACCCACTAATTTCTAGCCAGTGTTTTAAAAAGAAAATATTATCTTAAATAAAGCCAAACTTTCAGTTATTAAAAAGTCTATTTAGTCTAAATCCAAATTCATTTTATCCAATGTCAAGCTTTTCCCCTAAGGACAGCAGTGAGGAAAAAGAGAGGGGTCCAAAGAATGAAAGGGGGCAAGTGTGAGGAAAGGGAAAGGTCTACCCACTTGTCTGTGGTCCGGTCCTACAGCCTGTAAAATATCTTTCACCATTTGCAGGAGTCCACATGCCAGCTCTCTCTAGTGAAACCCCTTTGCTGGGACTTCCATGCTGCCTGATGCAGGCAACGGGTGCCCTTTGACTCAGCTCTCAGTCTCCTCTCAGCTCCTGCCTCTGTGGTTCACTCACAACCTCTATCTGCTGGGGGCCTAGCCCTAGCAGGCAGCCTTCCCAGGCAGGACAAGTCTTTCAAAAAGACTCAGGCCAGCTGTTCTCCATGCAGATCACCAAGCCCACAGGAAATGTCAAGCGTTTTTGCTGCCCTCTGTCCATACACTGTCCCCAGGGGCAGCTCCAGCCACATGGGGGGCTTTCAGATGAGAGGAAGATACCTGCCTCTGTATTCACAGACATCCCCAAACTCCAGGAAAGCCACACCACACTCACTCAAGAACGCTTTCTCAGGAGTGCATTCTAATCCCACAGCAGCACCTGGCTGGTACCTCTGTGCAGCTCAATAAGATGTCAACCTACCCTCTTGCATTCAACCCTAATCTCTGAGTTATTCTCTTGAGGCCTTTCTCTAATGACTAGGGGAGGACAGAAAGAGGAGAAACCCCCACCTCCCCCAGGATAGAGCTCCCTACCCCTGAGAGTTCCTTGCAAGCAACTGACTCTTCTCTTACACAGGTCGGTTATGCCATGGGGGGTATAATAGCTGCTATGTGCACAAAAGGTGGTTAGAGGTATCAGTGCGAAATGTACAAAAGTAAAGGCTAAGTCCACCTATATTAACACTGATGTGTGCATCCAGGACTACCCAGGAAGAAAATCTTGATAATTTTAGTAACTCTAGTGCCACTACTAACTGTCGCTGCCTTTATTTTGGAGACAGGGTCTCTCTTTGTCCCCCAGGCTGCAGTGGAGTGGGGCAAATATAGCTCATTGCAACCTCAAACTTCTAGGCTCAAAGGATCTTCCTACCTCAGCCTCCCAAGTAGCTGGGACTACAGGTGCACACCACCATGCCTGCCTAATTTGTTTACTTTGTGTAGAGATTGGGTCTTGCTTTTTTGCCCAGGCTGGTCTCGAACTCCTGGGCTCAAGTGATCCTCCCTCCTTGTCCTCCCAAAGTGCTGGGATTACAGGCGTGAGCCACCACACTCAGCCTGTCCCTGCATTTTCTAACACTGTTTAGATTCAAACTCCAGGTGGAAGCAGTCAACAGGCTAAGCCTAAGAAGCATGTCCACCCCTGCAGTTCCCAGGAGGCAAGAACAGAAAATGCCCATTTGATCTCTGCTGGCTTCCACAGCAGAAGGTAGAACCTACCAGGACTCATTACTGGGCAACCTATAGTGGACAGCAGATGTCCATTACAGACATTCCCTATCTGCTTCCTTAAAGAACTGAGCATATCTGTCAAAACAACACTGGCAATGATAAACAATGTTAATTCTGCCAGTCCACGTTACATGCCAATATTGTTCCAACTAAAAAATAATTTATAAAAGCATAGCTCTGATCACTACCACAATCTGCCACCATCAGTCAGAGTCAACAAAAAAATAAAAGCTCCCAGAAGGGCTAAAATCCTTAATGCAAGGCTGATGGCAAAGACGGCAGGAGATTATTTAATTTTTTAATGTCAGATCATGTTAACTGCCATGCTTAAATTTGCAAATTGTTGCTTGTTAAAATATCCATTTACTAAAATGATAAATAATACATGTTGTGACACATTAGCGAAACTGTTATTTTTTAAAGCATCACAGACACAGATGAATTACCATTTCGGTGCAAACCCTTGTACCATTTAGGGAAAAACAAGAGGATCTGTTAAGTTACACCGTGGCAGAAAAATCAAGAGTTGCCACCACATTTCCCTACGCCAAAATGACCCTCCACATTTCAGATTATTAAGGTCTTCTCAGCAAGGCATGTGCAGAGCCAAAACCAGAGCCCAGAAAGTTGGCTGAAGGCTTCCTGCCAAAGGCAGCCCTTGCAGTAGCAGCACCAGCTAACATCAAGGTTGAGCTGGCAATGGAAAGGTGGCCAGGTTTAAAAGAAATGCTGTCAGGAATTGCCAGGAATAAAGAAGCCGTTCCAAATTGCACTATAGCAAAGGTAACAAGGATCACAGCTTTCCCCAAACAATGTTCATCCATTTCATCCCCCACTAATCTTGCTCAGTAAACCGTTCATGTTCAATTTTACCTCTTATTCATATAGAGCTCAGCTCTTTGCTTTTATTGAATGGGCATACACACTAGAATCTCCTTTGAAAGAGAAATGGTTATTTGCAAATGCTGGAAGGCAGAGAGTAAAAACAAAGTTTGTAACACAAATATAATTTTGAAATTCAACCATTTATATGCCAAAAAAACCCAAACTGTGTTCCACCTACCTTTAACTCAAGATTTGAACACATATCATAAAATCCTTAGAAAACAAAGTGACTGTATTTTAAAAATCAAACCAATGATGGTACAAAAAAAATTTGGTAACCAAAAGATTAAATGTAAAACATGAGTTCACTGACTCATGGTCAAATTTCTAAACTTGGCATTCTCGGCTCTTCATGGTCTGGCCCTAACCTAACTTTTTCTATTTTACTTCCTACTGCTTCCCTTTAATAGATGTGTCCTCCAAGAAAACTGTACTACTCAGTTCCTCACATTCTCCTATGTGCATTTTTGTTTGTTTGTTTGTTTTGAGACGGAGTCTCGCTCTGTCACTCAAGCTGGAGTGCAGTGGCCCGGCTAATTTTTTATATTATTAGTACAGACGGGATTTTGCATTGTTGGCCAGGCTGGTCTCAAACTCCTAGCCTCAAGCACTCTCCCTGCCTCAGCCTCCCAAAGTAATGGGATTGCAAGTGTGAGCCATCACACCCGGCCTCCTGTATACATTTGTAAATGGTGGGCTCACCTCCCTTTTCTTCTGAATATCTCCTTAAAAATTACATGTCCAGGCCAGATCACTTGAGGTCAGGAGTTCAAGATTAGCCTGGGCAACATGGCAAAACCCCATCTCTACTAAAAATACAAAATTAGCCAGGCAGCTGGCATGTGCCTGTAGTCCCAGCTACTGGGGAGGCTGAGGCAGGAGAATCACTTGAACTCGGGAGGCAGAGGTTGTGGTGAGCCAAGACTGCACCACTGCACTCCAGCCTGGGTGACAGAGTGAGACTCTGCCTTAAAAAAAAAAAAAAAAAAAAAATTACATGTCCAAATTCTTCCTTTCCTACAGTGACCAGCTCAAATGGCATCTTGGCCGAGCGTCCTCTCCTTCCTCTGCCTCCCACAGCCCCGGCAATGAGCTACACTCCATAACACCTTATCCCTTCTTGAAGAGTCATCTTTGGTCAAAAAGTCACTACTAAACTGTGAGTTCATCTTCACAACACAGCTCTTACTTAGGGAGAAACACTCACACTATGCCCTGTTTACACAGGATCCAAGCAGAGCCTGCCTCCAACCTATGGCAGGTCATCTCCTGCCTGCCTTGTGTAAATTCCTCAGATTTAAAAGCCCATTTATTCCTTTGGCTCTTTCCCACTAGGGCTTAGCTCTCTCCCAAAACAATGAATTTTCCTTTCAATGACATTGGATAAGGCTCCTTGATTTGATCTATTTTCTGCCTCCCATCCACTAAGCCTTGCTCCAGGATATGCCCAGTCCAGTATAAAAAGCCTGGCACCACCTTGTAGGGTGAGAATTTCAACCTCTTTACACAGATGCAAAGTTTCCCATGAGGCAACTGGCCCTGAGTTCTGGAGTTCGGCTCCTCTCTTCTCTTGGACCTCAGTTCTCAATTCTCTCCCACTGAATCTTCACAGCTACTTAACTTCTTAATGAAGCTGAAAGCTCTATCAACCATCCAGGCCTTAAAGTTCTCAAAGCTGAATATCAACCATAATCACCCAAGTAGAGAAATGGATCAGACATCAGAGACATCCAGGCAACCTTATCTTATCTAAAATTATATCTTGTCTAAAAAATATAAATATGTATTTTTAAAATTTTTCATTACACAATAATGGAATATAATTTCACTGTAAAAACAATTCGACAACATAGATGACACAAAGTCTCCACTGACACTTCCTCAATCTCATCCCCTGTCTGTCTTAGAGTCCTTTATCCATGTATTTACATATCATCCTTCATCAAATCCAAGATCTTATCACTTGTAATGTGTATTATGCTTCACCAAGAGTTTAAATTAGTAAACTATGTCACCCATTGTTAGATACGCTGATTTCAGAAATGTTAAAAAATCTGAAAAGCATGTTTTAGAATTTGCAAATACATATAAATTTTGAGCTTTACAAATATAAATGTAATAATTTTATATTTTTTCTCACTAAAAACATATCTGAGAGAGCCTCCCACATCAGCTGCATAAAGATCTACACCACACTCTTATACACTTTTTAGGTATCACATTCTATATGCTGGCTGTACCACTGTACATTTAATCATTCCAATATTTCACCATTCCAGTGCTGGAATGAGCATGTGTTCATGTGTATTTCACTAGACACGAAATTACCAAATTAAAAGTATGTGACTTTATTTTCAAAGATACAGCCAAACTACCTTCTCCAAAAAGGTCTGAACAATTTATATGCTCAGGATATGAAAGTACACCCATTTTTCCTTATTGCCGCCAAAGAATATTATTCTCTTTAATTTCTGCCAATCTGATCGGATAAAATCATATCTGGTTGCTTTAATGTGTAATTCGCTAATTATTAATGAAGTTAAGCATCTCTTTGTATTTATTGGCCATTTGTTCCCTTTCTATCAATGCCTTTTTATATCTTTTACCCATTTATTCTAGTGTTTTCTTATTAATATGCAGAAGCTTCTTTATATACTCTGTATTTATCCTTTGTGTATTGCACATGGCCTATTTTCTCTTAGTCTGTTATTTGTCTTTTAATTATATTTGTGATTTTGTCTTTGGTGATACAGACATTACAATCTTTTAATGGTCAAATTTATTCATCACTTCCCAACTATACCCAAGACTACTTACATGTAGGTAATACTTTATTCTAACACGAAACCCATTCTTTGCAAACTCCACTGGGTTCTGGCCTGGCAGTGCTTGAAGGGATATGAGATACACTCCTACAACCCACACACTGGAGAATTTCCATACAGCTATCCTGACCCCACCTCTGAAAGAGGCAGGTGTCAGTCAGTGCTCTGCCAGCCTGTGGGCACTATTTCAGGAAGGACCAGCCAGTTCTCTTTTTTTTCCAGACAGGATCTCACTCTGTCAACCAGGCTGGGCTGCAGTGGCACAATCATAGCTTACTGCAGTCTCAATCTCCCCAAAGTGCCTCAGCCCAAAGCACTGGAATTATAGGCGCATGCCCCATACCAAACTACCTTTGTTTTTTGAGGTGGGGTCTTGCTATGTTGCCCAGGCTGGTCTCAAACTCCTAGGCTCAAGCAATCCTCCTGGCTTAGCCTCCCAAAGTCTTGAGATTATGGGCAGGAGCCACTGCACTCGGCACTAGTTTCCTTTCTTAACATCAAAGCCAGAAGCCTAACCCATTCCAGGCTACATGTGCCAGCCTGGTCAGCCTGACATCATGGCTCAAAACCAGAGACCAAGCCGGGCATGGTGGCTCACACTTGTAATCTCAGCACTTTGGGAGGCTGAGGCAGGTGGATCACCTGAGGTCAGGAATTCAGGACCAGCCTGGCCAACACGGTAAAGCCCCATCTCTACTAATAATACAAAAATTAGCTGGGCATGGTGGCATGCACCTGTAATCTCAGCTACTCAGGAGGCTGAGGCAGGAGAATTGCTTGAACCCAGGAGGCAGAGGTTGCAGTGAGCCAAGATTGCGCCACTACACTCCAGCCTGAGCAACACAGCAAGACTCCGTCTCAAAAACAAAAAACAGAGACGAAAGCCCTGCCACACAGAGAGGCAAGCATCCCACCATCCATGGCTCAGTCCCTGGGCCAAGAGTGTCTGGACACCCTGTGGAAAGATTGTCACCCCGCCCCTCTCTCCCGTAGTCTTAGATGTAACATACTGCCTGCAGAACTGCATCCCTGACCTGGTACAAACAAACCCCAGGGCACTGGGTAACTCTGATGACTAGATCCTGGTCTGACAGGCCCAAATGCCAAGGTGTAGTCCCTGTGAGACAGTCCCCTGTCCCCAGAGAGACGGTGGAGAAAGGCTGGCTCTTCTCCCTTCACATCTGCACTATGAGATCAGGTCTTTGATTCCTCTGCATTCTGCTCCCCACTGCTGACATGGTCTCCCTTACAAGATATGCCATAACCTACTACCCAGCCTGTCCGAACCTCACGTATCAGGCCCTCAGTACTCACCCAACTGCCAGAAAGAGGGCCCGGGACAGTTAGGTTCCAAGTTCCCTGACTCCAAGCAGGGCGAAGTGAGCTCTGGTTCCTGGGTCAGTGCAATACACTGGGTTATGGTTGGGTCAGAGGTTGGTGGGAACACATACCTTCCCTCTCTGCGATACATGAATTATTTAGTCAAGAACATAGCACTTAATGGGCAGGTAAGGTGGAAGCAGAGTAGGGGCAGATGCAGCCTGTTTCTGTGGCTTGTCCTTTGCCCCTGAGTTTCCACCTAAGAGCATCAGCCAACTATAACACCAAGCTCAGGTGGGGTCCTCCCAGATGTGGGGCACGGCGGGCGGGGGGCGGAGAGGAAGCTGAATCCTTGCTGTGGCTTTTAAATACTCTGGCTTATCTACTCATCTCTATACTTACGTTTAAAGGAATATTTATATACATTAGATACTCCTGGTTGGTGAGTCAAACTTGGCATTTTCAAGAATTCCTCCTCACCTGGGATGCAGGTGGGGGTGAAGAAGCCTCCGTGTCCAGGTGTCCCTGCCTCCAGCTTCCCAATCTTTGGAAAGTCCATCTCCCGGAACTGCGATGGCCTGAGAGGCCTGCTCCAACACACATGGAACTCAGCAGAACATCGCAGGGCATACCTGGGAAAATCCCAATCCCACCTCAACCTTCTCTCACCCAAAATTAATCTTGCCTGTCAGAGCCAAATGTAACCTAATGTTCCCCTGATGTAAACAGCTCCCCCTGGTGCTGTTATAGCCCCAACCATCGCGCTTGCACAAAGCCAAATCCTACTGTTTACAGCCTGATGATAACCCAGTTGGCATTCTGTGCTCTAAGCTACTCCCTTAGAAAGAGCTTCCCCTGGCCAGGTGCGGTCGCTCACGCCTGTAATCCCAGCACATTGGGAGGCCAAGGTGGGAGGATCACAAGGTCAAGAGATCGAGATCATCCTGGCCAACATGGTGAAACCCCATCTCTACTAAAAATACAAAAATTAGCTGGATGTGGTGACACGCGCCTGTAGTCCCAGCTACTCGGGAGGCTGAGGCAGTAGAATCGCTTGAACCTGGGGGGCAGAGGTTGCAGTGAGCCAAGATTGTGCCACTGCACTCCAGCCTGGCGACAGAGCAAGACTTCATCTCAAAAAAAAAGAAAGAGCTGGCCGGGCGCAGTGGCTCACGCCTGTAATCCCAGCACTTTGGGAGGCCGAGGTGGGTGGATCACGAGGTCAGGAGATCGAGACCACAGTGAAACCCCGTCTCTACTAAAAAAATACAAAAAATTAGCCGGACGCGGTGGCGGGCGCCTGTAGTCCCAGCTACTCCGGAGGCTGAGGCAGGAGAATGGCGTGAACCCGGGAGGCAGAGCTTGCAGTGAGCCGAGATTGCGCCACTGCACTCCAGCCTGGGCGACAGAGCGAGACTCCGTCTCCAAAAAAAAAAAAAAAACAGAAAAAGAAAGAGCTTCTCCTTGACCTTTCAAGGCCTCCCCAGCAGGACTCAAAATAGGCAGCCTCACTAAGTCCCACTCACCTCTGAGTCCTCCACAATATTTACTACACCTCTTTATCCTAGATAACATTTTCTAAATATTTGTTCAATTAATTATATTGGAATTATTTCTGGAATTAATTTTTGCCTTCCCAAAGTTCATATCTAGTATATTTAAGTTTGATAAACTTGCATCTTTATTAAACAAATCTCTCATTAGGCCTAATAGCAATATTATCCACTATCAACTTCAGATTTAACCAGCCTCAACTTCCCAACCAAAAAGAGGAATCTTGAGAGCTTCAGATGGCATTATACTAAATGGAGATTTTCCTCAGATTCTAAATCTGTGCTGTCCAACACAATAACCACTAACCACATGCGACTATATAAATTTACATTTTCTCCTTTGGGAGGCTGAGGCCTGGAGTCCAGACCAACTTGGGCAACATAGAGAGACCCCATATCTACAAAAAAAATTTTTTTTTAATTAGCCAGGTGTGGTGGTACGTGCCTGTAATCCCAGCTACTCAGAAGGCTAAGGCAGGAGAATCACTTGAGCCCAGGAGGTCGAGGCTGCAGTGAACTATGACTGCACCACTGCACTCCGGCCTGGGTGACAGAGCAAGACCTTGTCTCTAAATAAATAAATTAATTAATTAATTAACATTTTCAAGAAAATTAAAATTTTAGTTTCTCAGTCTCAGCCACATTTTAAGTGCTCAATAGCCACATGTGGCTGGTGGTTACCATACCATATTGGACTGCGCAGATAGAGAAAATTTCCATCATCAAAGAAGGTTCTTTAGGATAGCGCTGCTCCAAATGCATTAAAAATCTTGAAAACCGGCCGAGCACTGTAGCTCACGCCTGTAATCCCAGCATTTTGGGAGGCCAAAGATGGCAGATCATTTGAGGTCAGGAATTCGAGACTAGCCTGACCAACACGGTGAAATCTGTCTCTACTAAAAATACAAAAAATCAGCCAGGCGTGGTAGCCCGCGCCTGTAATCCCAGCTACCTGGGAGGCTGAGGAGAAGAATCACTTGAACCCAGGAAGCAGAGGTTGCAGTGAGCCAGACTGCGCCACTGCACTCCAGCCTGGGCGACAGAGCGAGACTCTGTCTCCAAAAAAAATCTTGAAAACCCAAAGAATCCTTAGCTTACAGCTAGTATCAGATCTTCAAAGTACCATAATTAAATTTAAAAATACACTGCTTCTTTAATTAAAACAACATAAGGAAACACTCTCACTGATAAAGTAGGGCTTTTATAATAATAGATTTGTCTCATCACAATGAAAAATTTAAACGCAGCCTAAGTCTCATCTGTCTTCAGTTGCCAAAGCTAATAGGCTATGCAGAGGGCAATGCATTCTTAGAGTTGCATGAATCCTTTCTCCTGACAGATAAAATTTCTGGTTAACAGTCACTAAGGAAACTAATTTTAACATGACCCTTTATGTCCTGGGCTTGACTAGAGTATACAAACAACATCTAGAAAATTTTCAACCCAGGGATTTCAAAAGCTATGCATACAAAACCAAAAATACCTAAGTCTTCTATGAGTTCAGAATTTGATGCTAGATGGAAGGTGTCTATGAATATGTGAAGTGAGTATGTATATTGGAATAAAGGAACTGTCTAAGTAGGCTGTGTCTTTTTCTCTCCCATCTCCGTGAAATGCCAGTGTCTCTTAGCAGATAAAATACATACATAAGGGAGTTAGAGAAAAGAGGTCTTCTATTCCTTTTATAGACTCCTAGGAGCACTGAGACTCATTCAACAGCACATGAGTACGAGTCCTGGAAAGCACAGCTTCAGCACCTCAATAGAAAAGTTTTTCCCCCTCACAGTGAAGCAATGAGAGGGCTAAGAAGCACAGAATTTTTAAAAATCAAAACAGAATTGGATGAGGATGGGCAGAAGGGTAGGCCTGGGGGCAGAGGACCAAGTCATCCAACAGTCTCCAGGTATAAAGTCTCAATTCTACACATTCACAATGTGTATTTGTGATGTTCCCTCTGGGCTGGCCACCACACTGTATAATCATAAAGTGAGCTTTAATTACCCAAGACCATTCACTAGCTCTTATGAGATGTGTTCCACCTGAAGGACTGCTCAAGAAGGTCACAAAAGCCTCATAATTTTTTTCTGCTGGATCTTAAAGCCTACAACTTCCTACTAAAGGAAAGGTCAAAGGAAATACATCTGTAAAATACTGCCAGAGGGCAGCAGGAGACGTAGGGGGCAGCCAACAACTGGGACCTCGGTGATGCCAACCTTAACTGTCATTTCACCCTTTCCCCTTCAAACCATCCCATGGTCCTAAAACCTTTATAATCCTTTTACACTTGACACTATTGTCCCGGAAGAGCTGTTTGTCATCCTAAAATCAAACTGTATTTTCTCCTCTGGGAGCATGTACATTCTGTAACAAGACAGGTAATCCTCACACAGCGGCAAGCAGAACCATACTAGGCTCTGATACTGACCTTGACTTTACTGAAAAACGTTAAGTAGTAAAAATTTCATCAAGGTAAGGGAAGAACAAAGGAAGAACCTGTTTCCATGTTTTCCCTTCCATTTTACATGTGCATTATTTCAATCCCATAGCCAATTGTTTGTCATCTCTTTATAAACTTTCGGGAACTCAAGAGAAAACAGTACATGAGTCACTCTCTCAAGAGCATACAAATGATGAGGAATACATTCCCATATATATATACTATTATTCACTGAAATTTTTACATAGCTGTTTTTGATAAAGAAAACCATATGGTCATGAAAAACATACTATAGGCAAGTTACTGATTCTGACACAGCTTTCTTAAAATTCAGAAGAAACGATGTGAACCAAACAAACACGAACACATCAACCCTCAGGAAAGATGTTTAAAGAGCAATGCAAAATGTTTAACTGGACTTTATCAGGATTCTTAAATACTATAGAATTTCCTTACTGAGACATTAGGGAAGAAATTAACTTTTAAAGACAATTGTTTAAAGTAAGCAATCTCACAAAATGTTTATCTAACAGAATCCAGGCATGCTGGCTACAGCATCTCTATTGACATACCTTTAAAAACCACAAATTATTAGGAAATAGGTCTGGAAAAATGTGGCCCATGTAGAAAAAGTCTTTAACAAAGAAAGGTTTATTTCCAAATTAAAATTAGTATTCACAAGGTGAAACAACTTATTATAGATGCACAGCATTAGTCTCATACACAATAATACCTTTACTAATAAAAGAATACGTCCAAATGTCACATTTCTTTTTTACAAAGCTTAATTACCAGAGGTGAGAACTGATAGGCACAGGAATGAGTTCCAGGGTATCAGATAAGAGGATGGCTGCAGAATGAAATTACTGTAAAATATTAACTAAAAGTCAAACATGCAAGAAAATATAAAATATGCATCAGATAGTTTGAGGATGAGGTTAAGGAAAAGAGGCAGTGAGCCAGATTAATATTAATAGTAAGAGGAAGAATAAGAGGAATCTCTGGTTGAGCAGGGAAGGGGAGACAGCAGGGAATAGCTTGAAGAAGGGGCAGAGCTTTCAGCTCTTAAGTAAAGTTAAAGTGGAAGATGGAGACTCCAGCAGCCCCAGCAGACACATCCACTTCAGGTGGAGGCGCAGCAGGAAGGGCAGGTTCCTTTTGACTGTATTCCCCCATCCCATGGCACCCACCAAGGGTGCTTTCTAGGTCAACCTCAGAAGGAAGCCTCTGGTGTCTAAAACTCCATCCCCAGCCGAGTGTGGTGGTTCACGCCTGTAATCCCAACACTGGGAGGCTGAGGCAGGAGGATCGCTTTGAGGCCAGGAGTTTGAGATGAGCCTAGGCAACATAGCAAGACCCCATCTCTATAAAATAATTTTAAAAATTAGCCAGGCATAGTGACATGAGACTGTAGTCCCAGTTACTTGGAAAGCTGACATGGGAGGATCACTGGAGTCAGGAGTTCAAAGTTACAGTGAGCTACGATTACACCACTGCACTCCAGCCTGGGCAACACAGCGAAACCCCATTTCAATCAATCAATCTCCACCGCCATCTGTGTGCTGGTTAGTGGCATCCTTGCAACATAGGGTTTAACATGAAAATTCTGCATGAGATAACATGCAATTGTTTTCAGTATAATCAGTCAAAAAGTATCGATGAATGGTTTTAGATTCCTGTGTTTCAACGGAGGGTGGAGCACAGAAGGCATGGGTGTTTGGAGATGGCCAGAAGCCAAAGGCAGAAGGCAAAGGGCAGTGAAATCACCACTACTGAGTGACGTACAAGGTACAGGCCAGCACCTTACTTTATACAGATTACCTCAGTGAAGCCTTACAATAACCTTATGGACGAGGTGAAAGGAGTCAACTGGGGACAACTCTGATCCTTATAACCCCCAAATCTTAGAAAAACGAGGCTATCCAGTGAGAGTCCAACTATAAAACCAACAGGGGATGTTAGAGACACAGCCTCCTTAAGGAGGCTTAAAGACGGCTGGGCACAGTGGCTCACACCTATAATCCCAGCACTTTGGGAGGCCGAGGCGGGTGGATCCCCTGAGGTCAGGAGATCGAGACTAGCCTGACCAATATGGTGAAACCCCATCTCTACTAAAATGACAAAAATTAGCCGGGTGTGGTGGTAAGCACCTGTAGTCCCAGCTACTCCAGAGGCTGAGGCAGGATAATGGCTTGAACTTGGGAGGTGGAGGTTGCAGTGAGCCAAGATTGCACCACTGCACTCCAGCCTGGGAGACAGAGTAGGAGTCCGTCTCAAAAAAAAAAAAAAAAAAAAAGAGTACGATAAGGCCAGGAACAGTGGCTCACGCCTGTAATCTCAACACTTTGGGAGGCCGAGGCAGGAGGACTGCTTGAGCCCAGGAGTTCGAGATCAGCCTGGCCAACATGGTGAAACCCCATCTCTACTAAAAATATGACAATAAGCTGGGCATGGTGGCGTGCACCTGTAAACCCAGTTACTCGGGAGGCAGACGCAGAAGAATTGCTTGAGCCTGGGAGGTGGGGGTTTCAGTGAGCCAAGATTGCGCCACTGCACTTCAGCCCAGGTGACAGACCAAAACTCCATTTCAAAAAAAACATCAGTAAGACACACCTGAAAACCAGCAATTCCACTGCTAGGTATACAGTCAAGAGAAGTAAAAACATGTGTCCACACAAAAATACATACACAAATGTTCATAGTAGTACTGTTCATAATAGCCAGAAAGTAGAACCATCAATGTCTAATGAATGAATAAATAAAATGTGGTATATCCATATAAAGAACTATTATTTGGCAGTTATAAAGAATGAAGTACTAATACAAACTACAGCTTAAAATAACTTGAAAAATTATGCTCAGTGAAAGAAGCCAGAGATTTTTTTAAAAAGGCCACATACTATAGGATTCCATTTATATGACATGTCTAAAATACACAAAGTTATAGAGACAGAAAATAGATTAGTGGTTGCCAGAGTCTAAGGGAAGAAGGAAATGGGCAGTGATGCTAATGGGTATAGGATTTCATTTTGGGGTAAGAAAAATGTTCTGGAATTAATGGTGAATGACTTTGTGAACATGCTAAAAACCACTGAATTACACACTTTAAAGAAGTAAATTTTACAATATGCAAATTATGTCTTGATCTTTTTTTTAATCTACCTTTATTTTTTATTTTTTGAGACGGAGTATCGCTCTGTTGCCTAGGCTAGAGTGCAATGGCACGATCTCAGCTTACTGTAACCTCGGCCTCCCAGGTTAAAGCAATTCTCCTGCCTCGGCCTCCCAGGTTAAAGCAATTCTCCTGCCTCGGCCTCCCAATTAGCTGGGATTATGGGCGCCTGTCACCATGTCCAGCTAATTTTTGTATTTTTAGTAGAGACGGGGTTTCACCATGTTGGCCAGGCTGGTATCAAACTCCCGACCTCAAGTGATCTGCCAGCTTCAGCCTCCCAAAGTGCTGGGATTGCAGGCGTGAGCCACCATGCCTGGCCAGATCTACCTTTAGACAATAACGTATCTAAACACTGTCCATTAGAAGGGGAGACTAGTCAGCATCAGAAGCTTAGAAGGGAAGGAAAAAACAAAACCGACACTGTCTAGGGGAGAAGCTTCAGTAACAGGGGGACTAAGAACCCTGAGCTCAGATTCATTGAAAGGCTTCTCGGAATGGCATTAGCACTACAGAATTAATCCCAAGCTGCTGGCAAAGTGAACAGAGCCCCCTGAATTTGGGTAATATAGTAGCCCTAAGACCTCTTGTCAAAATCTCACAAGCACCAAGCAAATCCCATGGAGCTCTTCTTCCAGTATCCTCCCCTGATCCAGTATCACTTATTTCTCATTGTAAATTATTAAGCTGACTTTCAGGCCTCTTTAAGCCCAGTCAAGGCAGCTCCTATGTCAAGAAATGACCTGCTTCCATATTTTTGGACAACAGAGGATATGGGGGAAAGACTAGGATGGCCAACCATCCCGGTTTTCCTAGGGCTTTCCAGGCTATAGCACTCAAAGTCCTACAAAAAAACCTCTCGGTCCCAGGCGACCCAGGATGCTTGATCACCCCAGAAAAGATCCTGAACTTGGTAACAATACTAAGATAATGCTGCCCTAACAAAGCAGATAATGTGTAGAGTGACTGCTGCAAACCGATTCCCACCATCTTCTTTGCCTTCTAACCAAAGAGACTGGGAAGCTAAGTTCTTGACATCCCAGACTACTTGCCACTAGTGATGGTCGTATGGCTCAGCTCAAGCCAATGAAATACAAGCAGAAGCCTTGGGGAGTCCCTCATTTCCTGAATAAAAAGGAGGAAGTTTCCGCTGTTACCCTTGGCACTTTCCCTCTTTCCCCTGTGGGAATAGAGAGATGGTGCCTAGATATGAAGCAGCTATTTTGTGAGAATGAGATGAGCAAGTGAGCATGAGGAAGGCCTCTATGCTAAAGATGGTGAAGCAGAAAGACCCTGAGCCACACACTGGCCGGACACCACTCACCATAACCCAAACATGCACCCTGGTTCATACCTCTGATCCCTGTAGCTTGCTACTCCTCTATGTAAAATGTCTTCCCTACTTTCTGGATGGACTCTGACTTTAAATCTCAATCTAGAAGAAGTTACCTCCCTCTGCAAAGCCTTCCCCAGCAAAACAAATGTCTTTTTTCTTTTTTTTTTTTTTTTTTGAGACAGAGTCTCGCTCTGTCACCCAGACTGGAGTGCAGTGGCACGATCTTGGCTCACTGCAACCTCCACCTCCCGGGTTCAAGTGATTCTCCTGCCTCAGCCTCCCAAGTAGCTGGGATTACAGGCACATGCCACCATGCCCAGCTAATTTTTTGTATTTTAGTAGAGACGGGGTTTCACTGTGTTGCCCAGGCTGGTCTAGAACTCCTGAGCTTTAGGGGTAATTTGTTCACCCCAAACCCAGTCAGCCTGCAACATTAGCATTAGTTGTATGGTTAGTTACTAATGCACCCACTACAGTCTCCCTGGCTGACCACGCTGTACTACACCGACAAAAAGTACTCTATAAATGAATGAGTATGAAATATTTCGTAAGTCACTGACTGAACAAGTCAACCCCCTTCCTCTTTGAGTTTCTTAAGGGAACAAATAGTATCTCACTCATTGTTGCATCCCTAACAGGCAAATCTGAGATGCCCAATACATGTTTGCTAAACACAAACCATCACAGCTCCTCACAAAAATGTCTCCATTGAGTTGTGATTTAATGCCATCCCTTTCTGTGGGCTGAGAAATGCCTACTTGGACAGGGGTTTAGCATTACTCAGGGAGACTGCATTTCAATACATATATTTCTTATTTGTTTAAAATGTTTCTTTTTGTACAACCAGCATGCCTTTTTTTTTTCTTTTACAATCTGGTATTTCCCTTTAGTGGGGAGGATGAAGCAGAATGGGAGGGAAGATTGCCAATGTTATTACTCTTTGATGATAACACAGGATTAGAACCCAAACATAAATTACTCCTAAATTCAGAAAGAAAAAATAAAAATAAAAAAATTATCTTTCTTCAAACTTCTATGCTTCCTTATTTGACAATAAGAATTTTATAAACCAACATCTTGTTCTTTTCTCCTTAGCTTCCAGGATGTTTAGAACTAAATTATTCATTCTAGACATGGGGTTTATCTGATATTTCATCTTAATTATTTTTCATGCTTTGAAAAAAAGATTAACCTATTAAACATATTTTAACAAACTAAGCAATGTAAAATTATTTTTTTGATCCAGGCATAGTATAACCAACATCCTCAACAGCTGAAATTAAGCAGAGTCACTTTCTGCAGCATCAAAACTGCAATAAAGGGAGTCTCTGAGCCTACTCTGGTTCAGAAGCTGCCTACAAAAAAATAAAGTATTTTTAAAAATTGTAGTAAAGCCTCCCAAATTTTGGCAAAATCAGCCCCTCTTTTCCTAAATTATTTCGATACATTTTAACAACCTTCAATTGAGATTTTTAAATCACTGAATATTTACACATCTTTAAAAGTTTTCTTGGCTGGGTGTGGTGGCTTATGCCTGTAATCCCAGCACTTTGGGAGGCAGAGGTGGGCGGATTATCTGAGGTCAGGAGTTCAACACCAGCCTGGCCAACATGGTGAAACGCTGTCTCTACTAAAAATACAAAAATTAGCCAGGCGTGGTGGCGCATGCCTGTAATCCCAGCTACTCCGGAGGCTGAGGCAGGAGAATCACTTGAACCCCAGAGGTTGAGGCTGCAGTGAGCCGAGATAGCACCATTGCACTCCAGCCTGAGCAAGAGAGCGAGACTTTTCTGAGACGGAATCTGGCCCTGACAAGGGCCAAACAAACAAAAAAAAGTTTTCTTTATTTTATTTATTTATTTTTGAGATAGAGTCTCACTCTGTCACTCAGGCTGGAGTGCAAT